>NW_027507903.1:252712264-253082264 GCF_037356315.1 Lithobates pipiens | reverse complement strand
ATATATATATATATATATATATATATATATATATATATATATTTCTTTATATCTATATGTCTATATCTAAAAATATGAAACAGTACTTATTAGCAAATAATTACATTAATTGATAATTAATTACTAATCATAATGATTTAATATGTAGAGAGATACTGTATTTTTATATTGGGGGGTCACCTCTATATATACATAACGGGGTCACCTCTATATATACACATAGTGGAGTAACCTCTATATATACACATAGTGGTGTCCCTGGATGGAGGCGAGAAGGTGAGGAGTTAGGACCCATCGGTCCCCATTAGGTAGCTCCACCCTCTCTAATAGTCCTGATCACCAATGTCACCAGGATAGAAAGTGATGAAAGATCAACCAGATCAGGAACAGAGGGGAAATCTTCTAATGGGGACATGGCTTTTACTGTCTAGGAGGGGGCTGGGCTCACTTTCAGGAGATTTCTTCTCACTTTTGTCTAGAACGGGAAATAAAGGAAAATCTCTCCATTGGGACACAAATGACAATAAAAAAAAAAACTGACAGGGGTTCTACCATTCCCTTCTCCACCCAAAATGGGGAGCAAGTTTTGGGTTTAGGATTTCAATTTGGGAAATATTTGTCACAATATACATTATAAAATCTATATCACAACAGTGGTATATACATTATGTGCAATGTATACTGGAAGTAGGCTCAGACATGGATTCAACAGGACAATTTAGTCCACGCCCCAATCATTTGCGCCATATTTTGTAGCCACATCCACATCTATTGTTAGTACATTTGGCACCATGTCTCACTGTATACAGTTTAAGACGATACATCATTATGAACATGTTGGCGGTAGAGCAGTGGTTTCTGTGCATTTGGGAGGAGATCCTGCCCCCTCCTGTATGCGTATAAAAAAAATTACATTTCAAGTGGGATGTTGTATTGAAATTCTGTGCCCCAACTGTGATCAAAGAGTACTGGCATGATCCTATTGACCTTTATGGGCAAACTTGGGATGATCAAATCCAACCAAGGCTGCAGCATCTGTACCACCCTCTCTGGCTGCCATAGTAGGATTTACTGTAGGTGGGCTGCCGGAGGTGGTAAAAATGCAGATCAACCTCTTTTTTTATTGGGGACCCAGCAGTTTTAAGTGGTTTGACTTTGACCTCTAACTGCCTCTTTTGCTGGACAGCTTAGTCTGATAAAAGAACTTGAATAACAACAGACTTACAGGCAGGATTACCAGGCAATAAAGCTGTGTTTTGGGGGGGACCCCAAAAAATAAATAGAATATCATACCAGTGACTGACTACATCATAGATGTCATTTTTTATTTTGCCCAGAGTTCCACTTCAAGTATGGGAATTCAGGGGGGAAATGCTGTTAGAGATGTCATGGGGACTATTTCACTTACACTTGTTCTGACATAGAAAGCCAGGCACTGAGAATGGACCACCCGGGGCAGAGAATATTGTCCATGTATATATAGAGTCCCCACAAAGCGTAACACGTAACACCAGATTATTTCCATAACACTCACTCATGACACTCACTTAAATATAATGGTCCATCTAAATGTGCACAGACTTCCTGTAAGATCGATCAATGACGTGTAAAGATCAAGAAAAAAAATGACTGTTTTCTTCTCTCTCTAGGACAAAACGATGAATGTCTCAACATCAGACAGCCTTATATCTGGGTTCCGTACATCAGTAAGGCTGAACTGGATAAAAAGATGGAGGACAAACAAACGCAAACAACTCCATCAAGAAATTATGACCAGAAGACTGTACAGGCCTCAACTATGGAGGACAAAGACATACAAGTCACTCCATCCACCGATGAGGACCAGAAGACTGTACAGACGGTGTCTATGGAGGACAAGACCATACAAGTCACTCCATCCACCGATGAAGACCAGAAGACAGCACAGGCTGCCACTATGGAGGACAAAGAAACACAAGTCACTCCATCAACCACTGAGGACCAGAAGATTATACAGGCCTCAACTATGGAGGACATAGGAATACAAGTCACTCTATCCATCAACGAGGACCAGAAAACTGTACAGACGGTGTCTATGGAGGACAAGAACATACAAGTCACTCCATCCACCGATGAAGACCAGAAGACAGCACAGGCTGCCACTATGGAGGACAAAGAAACACAAGTCACTCCATCAACCACTGAGGACCAAAAGATTATACAGGCCTCAACTATGGAGGACATAGGAATACAAGTCACTCCATCCACCAATGAGGACCAGAAAACTGTACAGACGGTGTCTATGGAGGACAAGAACATACAAGTCACTTCATCCACCGATGAAGACCAGAAGACAGCACAGGCTGCCACTATGGAGGACAAAGAAACACAAGTCACTCCATCAACCACTGAGGACCAAAAGATTATACAGGCCTCAACTATGGAGGACATAGGAATACAAGTCACTCCATCCACCAATGAGGACCAGAAAACTGTACAGACGGTGTCTATGGAGGACAAGAACATACAAGTCACTCCATCCACCGATGAAGACCAGAAGACAGCACAGGCTGCAACTATGGAGGACAAAGAAACACAAGTCACTCCATCAACCACTGAGAAACAGAAGACTGTACAGGCGGTGTCTATGGAGAACAAAAACATACAAGTCACTCCATCCACCGATGAGGACCAGAAGACTATACAGACGGTGTCTATGGAGGACAAGAACATAAAAGTCACTGCATCCACCAATGAAGACCAGAAGACTATACAGGCTGCAGCTATGGAGGACAAAGAAAGACAAGTCACTCCATCAAGCAGCAAGGACCAGAAGACTGCAGAGGCCACATCTATGAAGGGCAAAGAAACACAAGTTACTCCATCAACCAAGGACATCAAAATTGAAATCAGAAATAAGAAAAAAAATAAAAAGAAAAAAAAGAAAAAAAAATCTTCATCCATCAGTAGCACAAACCATGAGATGGCCTCACCAATCCCATGCGCCAGTGCCATCAAAGACCAGTCATGCGTACTCTCCTTTCAAAAGATGACCTACCATAGAATACTTGGAGAGGGATCCTATGGGAGTGTGCTGTTAGCCTCTCATCCTGATATTGACCAGAACCTGGCGGTTAAAATTGTGGAAAAGAAAGGCATACTTAAAGCTGATGAGTGCGAGATTATTTTCACAGAACGTGACGTGCTGAAGGCAGCCAGCGAGAGTCCATTTATTACACGTCTATTTGGAACGTTCCAGACAAAGGTAAGTCTTTTCTCCTTCCAATTTCTTCACCTCTTTCCTGTACTGCACTCCACTACTGATCCAGACCCCCTAAAATTGTTCTGCAAATGGTGACTTTTTTGGGAGCTGAAATTTACACAAGGCTAAGCATCCCCCTTCCGCCTCATATGACGGTCTTCACACCTGTCAAATAGTGCCTTAGGCACAGAGTGCTGAATTGTGAGAGGCGGAAGGGAGCTTCACTTGTGTCCCACACCAGGTTTTTCCTGAGGGGTCCGGCTGTAGTGGGTGGAAAGCAGTATGGGGAAGAGCAGAACTCTAGAGTACCTCCTACAAGCCTAGAGGTTGGTTAGGTAAACTGTACAGAGAAGAGGTTTTATTTTAAAAACTCATTTTAGGAAACTGCCATTGCTGGCCTGCTTTTTGAAATGACTACCTGGTTGCTTCCGATATCAAAACTTTGAGTCACTTAGAAAAAAGTCTGCAGCTAGCAATACAGGAGAAGTCAGGGCTTCTGATCTACATGGGGCTTCCAGGATGGTGAACCAAATAATTAATTCATTCGATCACCAGAACAGCCAGACAAAGCTAGCATTGCAATAAGGACAGTCTAGCAATGACGATCTTCATAGTTTCTCTGTCCAGTTTTCCTAACTTGTGTGTGTGTCTCTGTCTATTACAAAATGAAATCCTGCATGTCTATAATGTAAACTTTACCTCTTATTTTTACACAGAATAATCTCGTCTTTGTCATGGAAGGCCTGAGCAGAGGGGATCTCTTTGACACCGTGATTTCAGGTCCATATCCCAAGGACACCATCAGGTAAGATCAATAACCGGGCCACTCTGGAGTGGGGGGTTACCGACCATTGAGGAAATGGCAGTGATGTGATCACCCCCTTCACCTGAGCCCTGACCATCCACACCTCTATGTACTATAGGGGGGGAGTCATTTCATCTTTAGATTTAATTGGTCTGCAATGATTTGGGATGCTAATTCATATATCTCTTTCCCCATCAGATACTTCATAGCAGAAATGATCTGTGGTCTGCAGTTTCTGCATTCTAGGGAGATAATCCACAGAGACATCAAGCCTGAAAATATCCTCTTGGATGATGACGGCCACATCAAAATCACTGATTTTGGCATGTCAGTTACTGGAGTCACAGAGTCCAAGAGGATTAAAGGACAATGCGGGACACCAACGTACACGGCGCCAGAGGTAAGATACGTGCTAACCACCTTATATTAGATCTAATTGTAATGTTTGTTATTATGGGATATAGAGATACAATAAAGGGGGCTCACTTTTCAATAAATGAAGAATTTCTCCACTGGTACTCTGTTTGCTTTCAATGGGTTTTCAGACTGGAACTATGTCCCCAACAAAAGGTGGGAATTTCTGAGACATTAAGGTCAGGTGTTGATAGCAGGCTCTGTTTGGCCCCATTCACACATACAAATGGGATAAAAGCTTCAGGGATTGTCCACCTGCTGGACTCCTTCTCGTTAACATGATGAGCGTTTGTGAACATTGAGCTATTGGGGTCAGTGTACCTCTATCTGCCCCTTTAAAAAGGACTATTAAAGTGTAGGCAAAACCTTTTTCTTTTTGTTTTGGTAAGAGCAGGGAAGGGTTTGATCCTCTGACAGTTTTACATAGGTGTCCCCATTGGGACCCCATCTGTTTGTACTGGTGACCACTGTCATTGAGAAGAAAAGTAAGATCCAAAGTTTTAGAGTTTTCCCCAGAACATGAGGTGAGGAGAAACCTTCAATGGGGAAGCCTGTTCTGGGGGAAAATTCTTTAAGAGAGAAATTTCCCTCAATTTGGGAGACTTCAACCAATTTTAATTTGTATCTCTGGGAGACCCAAGGTCCCACAATTCACAAGCTCCGCCTTACTTTAATGTCTTTTGAGCACAATTTTAGGACTCCTGGTAGGCTTCATATGTCACATATACTAGCATGGAGTCATCTCTGTCCTCCGTCTGGCCTAACAATGAGCTTATTTATTTATCTTTCTCTCCATTATGTTTTTACAGATCCTTCAAAATTTGCCATACTTTGGCATGGTCGACTATTATGCATTGGGAATAATAGTATATTGTATGGCAGTCGGCAGACATCCATTTCTTAGTGGCAAAGAGTCCTTAAAGGAAGAATTGAAGATAGTGACCACCGTGGAACCGGATTATCCAAAAGACATGGACCCTACCCTCTGCGACATCATAAAGACTGTAAGTATACATAGAGGTTTTATATCTTTTAAGGGACAAAGTCCTTTCCAGGTTACATATATCTTATTAGGATTTTAGAAGACACATTAGAAATTTCATTTTTACCTGCACACATCTATTGAAGTCATAGCAGTACTTTCAGCAAGCTGACTGCTTAACCACTTAATAACCGCCCTATAGCCGAATGGCGGCTTCAGGGCGGTTTCTTAACTCTGGGAGGCCATCATATGACGGCCTCCCAGAATTCCGCTCTCGCGCGCCCCTGGGGTGCGCACTTGAGAGCATCCGTGACCGCCGGGTCCGCATCACGGATCACGGTAAACAGCCGCTCATAGCGGCCGTTTACCACGTGATCGCTCCGTCAAATGACGGAGTGATCACTTGTAAACAAACCGGCGTCATGTTATGACGCCGGTTCCTCCCTCCCCCTCTCTGTACCGATCGGAACAGCGGAGGGGGAAGAGATCGGTGTCAGCAGCGATGTGGGCTGCATCTGCAGTGCCCACATCGCTGCTCACCGAAAATTAACCCTGCAATAACCCTGCAATAACTCTGCAATAACCCTGCAATAACTCTGCAATGATTTTTACATGTAGGAGAGAAATGTCAGAATTGTCCTGGGTGCTCCAGAACGCCTGATGGCGCTCCCTGCATGTTGGGCCTCTGTATGTGGCCACACTGTGTAAAAGTCTCACACATGTGGTATCGCCGTACTCGGGAGTAATAGCAGAATGTGTTTTGGGGTGTAATTTGTGGTATGCATATGCTGTGTGAGAAATAAACTGATAATATGACAATTTTGTGAAAAAAATAAAAAAAATCTTGATTTTGCAAAGAATTGTGGGAAAAAATGACAACTTCAAAAAACTCATCATGCCTCTTACTAAATACCTTGGAATGTCTTCTTTCCAAAAAGGGGTCATTTGGGGAGTATTTGTACTTTTCTGGCATGTTAGAGCGGGTTCACACAGCGGGCGATGCGAGGCAACATGACTCGCCTCGCCTCGCTCTCGCAAGTCGCCCCCGTTCTGTACAATGGAACCGTTCTGAGAGGAGCGACTCGAGTCGCTCCGACTCAGAAAAAAGGTTCCTGTACTACTTTTGGGCGACCTCGGGGCGACTTGCATTGACTTCTATACAGAAGTCATTTGCAAGTCGCCGCTGAGGCCGCGGCAGGTCGCGGCGAGGCAAGTCGGAGTCGCCTCGCCTCGCCTGCAGTGTGAACCGGCCCTTAGGGTCTCAAGAATTGAAATAGGCCGTCAGTACTTCAGGTGTGATCAATTTTCAGATATTGGCACCACAGCTTGTGGACTCTATAACTTTCACAAAGACCAAATAATATCCACCAATTTGTACTTATTTTTACCAAAGATATGTAGTGGTATAAATTTTGGCCAAAATTTATGAAGAAAAAATTACTAATCTGCTAAATTTTATAACAGAAATGAAGAAAAATTCATTTTTTTACAGAATTTTCTGTATTTTTTCTTTTATAGCACAAAAAATTAAAAAACCCAGCGGTGATTAAATACCACCAAAAGAAAGCTCCGTTTGTGTGAAAAAAAGGACAAAAATGTCATATAGGTCCAGTGTTGCATGACTGAGTAATTGTCATTCAAAATGTGAGAGCACCGAAAGCTGAAAATTGGTCTGGTTATTAAGGGTGTTTAAGTGCCCAGTGGTCAAGTGGTTAATGGAAGGATCTGTCTTCACCTGTCATAAGGAAAGCAGTAGCGCCTGTGTCCCTTGTGATGTCCGGTGAATGTCCAGTGAATTCAATTTCTGGGGACATTCCATATACAGACAGCATATATGATGGGGCTGCCATCATCATAAGAGTGATATAAGAAATGTGTAACTGTCAGAATTAAATATTAAAAGGGGAGTTCTATTGTTCAGAGATTGTTCATGTTATTTCAGTGTTTCTTATTATATTCTTTTGCTTTTCACAGTTTCTATGTAAAGATCAAGAGAAGCGGATGAGGCTAGTAAGCAACATCCGAAGACACCCCTTCTTACGGAAGGTGGACTGGAAGGAGACAGAGCAACGGAAATCACCGCCACCATTTCCATCAGCAGATGTAAGTATACAAATAAGGGAGGAGCAGGGCAGCCATCAGAAATTGTGGGGCCCCTTACACAGCTTTAGGCCTGGGCCCTCCCCCTGAGTCTGACCACCAACATTCTCCAGGGTCCCGCCACTGGCTGTCGCACTGAATCTGCCCACTAGCCATCCCACCAAGTCCTTTAGTGCCTCAGCCCCTCTCACACATGTAGGCTCTGAGCCCCTCTTACACCTGTACACTCTGAGCTCCCCTCACACCTGTACGCTCTGAGCTCCCCTCACACCTGTACGCTCTGAGCTCCCCTCACACCTGTACTCTCTCAGCCCTACCTCACACCTGTACTCTCTCAGCCCTACCTCACACCTGTACGCTCTGAGCTCACCTCACACCTGTATGCTCTGAGCTCACCTCACACCTGTACTCTCTGAGCTTGTCTCACACCTGTACTCTCTCAGCCCTACCTCACACCTGTACGCTCTGAGCTCACCTCACACCTGTACTCTCTCAGCCCTACCTCACACCTGTACGCTCTGAGCTCACCTCACACCTGTATGCTCTGAGCTCACCTCACACCTGTACTCTCTGAGCTCACCTCACACCTGTACTCTCTGAGCTCACCTCACACCTGTACGCTCTGAGCTCACCTCACACCTGTACTCTCTGAGCTCACCTCACACCTGTATGCTCTCTGAGCTCACCTCACACCTGTACTCTCTGAGCTCACCTCACACCTGTACTCTCTGAGCTCACCTCACACCTGTACTCTCTGAGCTCACCTCACACCTGTACTCTCTGAGCTCACCTCACACCTGTATGCTCTCTGAGCTCACCTCACACCTGTACTCTCTGAGCCCCTCTTACACCTGTACGCTCTTAGCCCCTCTTACACCTGTACGCTCTGAGCTCCCATCACAAGTGTGCGCTCTGAGCTCCCCTCACACCTGTACTCTCTGAGCCCCTCTCACACCTGTATTTTCTGAGCTCCCCTCACACCTGTACGCTCTGAGCTCCCCTCACACCTGTACGCTCTGAGCCCCTCTTACACCTGTACGCTCTGACCTCCCCTCACACCTGTACGCTCTGAGCTCCCCTCACACCTGTATGCTCTGAGCCCCTCTCACACCTGTACGCACTGAGCTACCCTCACACCTGTATGCTCTGAGCTCCCCTGAGCTACCCTCACACCTGTATGCTCTGAGCTCCCCTCACACCTGTACTCTCTGAGCTCCCCTCACACCTGTACACTCTGAGCTCCCCTCACACCTGTACGCTCTAAGCTCCGCTCCCACCTGTACGCTCTGAGCCCCCCCCTCTCACACCTGTACGCTCTGAGCACCCCTCACACCTGTACGCTCGGAGCCCCCCTCACATCTGTACACTCTGAGCCCCTCTCACACCTGTACGCTCTGAGCTCCCCTCACACCTGTATGCTCTGAGCCCCTCTCACACCTGTACGCACTGAGCTCCCCTCACACCTGTATGTTCTGAGCTCCTCTCACACCTGTACGCTCTGAGCCTGTTTTACACCGGTATGCTCTGAGCTCCCCTCACACCTGTACGCTCTGAGCCCTTCTTACACCTGTATGCTCTGAGCCCCTCTCACACCTGTACGCTCTGAGCCCCCCTTACATCTGTATGCTCTGAGCTCCCCCCACACCTATACAGTCTGAGCCCCCCTCACACCTGTAAGCTCTGAACTCCCCTCACACCTGTACATTCTAAGTCCCCTCACACCTGTACGTTCTAAGCCCCCCTCACATCTGTA
Source organism: Lithobates pipiens (assembly GCF_037356315.1). NCBI lineage: Eukaryota > Metazoa > Chordata > Amphibia > Anura > Ranidae > Lithobates > Lithobates pipiens. The sequence continues at coordinate 253,072,969 of NW_027507903.1, read as the reverse complement.
CGCTCTGAGCTCCCCTCATACCTGTACGCTCTGAGCCCCCCTCACATCTGTACGCTCTGAGCTCCCCTCAAACCTGTATGCTCTGAGCCCCCCCTCACACCTGTAGGCTCTGAGCCCCCCTTACACCTGTAAGCTCTGAGCTCCCCTCACACCTGTACGGTCTGAGCCCCCTCACACCTATATGCTCTGAGCTCCCCTCACACCTATATGCTCTGAGCCCCCCTCACACCTGTACGTTCGAAGCCCCCCTCACACCTGTACGTTCTAAGCTCCCCTCACACCTGTACGCTCTGAGTTTCCCTCACACCTTTATTCTCTGAGCCCCCTCACACCTGTATTCTCTGAGCCCTCTCACACCTGTATGTTCTAAGCCAGACTCGCACCTGTACGCTCTGAGCCCCCCTCACAACTGTATGCTCTGAGCTCCCCTCACACCTGTACGCTCTGAGCTCCCCTTACACCTGTACAGTCTGAGCCCCCTCACACCTGTACGCTCTGAGCCCCCCTCACACCTGTACACTCTGAGCCCCGCTCACACCTGTACGTTCTAAGCCCCCTCACACCTGTACGTTCTAATCCCCCCTCACACCTGTACATTCTAAGCCCCCCTCACACCTGTACGCTCTGAGCCCCCTCACACCTGTACATTCTAAGCCCCCACACCTGTACGTTCTAAGATAGCCTCACACCTGTACGCTCTGAGCACCCCTCACACCTGTATGCTCTGAGCCCCCTCACACCTGTATGCTCTGAGCCCCCCACACACCTGTACGCTCTGAGCCCCCCTCACACCTGTACGTTCTAAGCCCCCCTCACACCTGTATACTCTGAGCCCCCCCCACACCTGTACGCTCTGAGCTGCCCTCACACCTGACAGAGTAGCAGCCTTCCGACTTGCACGCATAGAGGAGCATCACTGAAGCTCCTCTGCACCCGACCCTGCCTTCTCATATCCCTGCCAGTCGGTTGGGCCCTTCCAGACGCTGCGGCCCCTTACAAGTGTATGGGCTGTACCCCCCTGATGGCGGCCCTCGGGAGATTTATAGGTATTTTTTTTCTGAATAAATCAGAAGCATTGACAAAACTTTTCTCTTTTCAGATTCCTGAGGAAGATCCTGGGGAAGATGACACAGCGGATGCATTCATTAAACGTGTAGAAAAAGACTATAGGAAGCCAATAGAGCCAGAGAAGCAGAAGAAATTCTATGGCTTCAGCTACGTGAGTGAGCATCTGAAGCAGTAGCCAGTGGCCTCATCACCACCATAGAGAGGCAGTAACATCAACGTACAGCCTCATCACCACCATCGGAGAGGCAGGATCCTCACCGTAGAGCCTCATCACCACCATCAAGGAGCCAGGATCCTCACTGTAGAGCCTCATCACCACCATCAGAGAGCCACGATCTTCACCGTAGAGCCTCATCACCACCATCACCACCATCGGAGAGGCAGGATCATCAATGTAGAGCCTCAGATCATTAAAGTCTGAAGGATCTACAATCATCTAATTTGACATTTATTTTTCAGGGACAAACATCGACTTTTCAAGGTCCCAATGATATAGGTAGGAAGATACATTTTATTTATCATCTACAGATGACAAGACATAAATACATTGTGACAACGACCATTGACTTTCCTATTACCAAAACCTCCAGAGAATCTGGTTGTGTCACAGATCAGACCACTCATCACATGTACTCTGACTGCTGCATGATAGAGGCGTATGATGGCACACGTGACATGGGCATGCGTACTGTGTATTCATAGAGCAGCCACAATCCAGAAGGCCATCCAGAGAGAAGCCTGATCTCATGCTCCACCCCCAGGGAACAACCCGCTCAGACCACTCTCAAAGAGTCAGGACATGTGGAGGAGGAGCAGGTTATAGGGGAGGAGTCCAACTGGCATATAATTGGGAAAAAAAACAGGAGTGTCACTCTTCTTAAACCACTAAGGGCTCCTTCACACCTGCCATTTTAGCATGCGGCAATGGCGTATTTTCCATGGCTGCAAAGTGTGCAGTGCACATGGGCCCCACGGGGGGGTGGGGTCCATTGTGTTTTGACCTACACTGCACCCATGAAACTGTGAGAACCACTTACATGCCGGATAGAATCCTCCCCCCATAGCCCACTCTTCCTCCATATTTCCTGCCAATAGCATCTGCAGCATTGACTCTCTGGGAGTGATCTGGGTGGGTTGCTCCCCAGGGGGGGAGGGGGGACTTGGGAATGGGTCTCCCTCTAGATGGCTTCCTGGAATTATATCCATGTAACACCAGAAGATTTATGGGGTTACATAGATGGAGGTCTTAGTAATAGGAAAGTCAGTGGATATTGTCACAATGTTTTTATGTCTTGTTATCTGTAAATGAGAAATAAAATGTACATTCTTATCTATACCGCCTTGATGTGGGGACCTTAAAAAGTCGGACTTTGTCCCTGAATAGTAAAAGTCAAATCAGATCCGAGGCTATATATTGCTAACAAATCAAATGCATGTTCTGATCTATATTGTCTTGAACAGTATAGAAAGTCGTGCATTTCACTGGGAGATAAACTGGTCACCCCTAGACTGATGATTCAGGGACTATCCGATCGCCTTAGTGGGTCAGGAAGGAATTTTTTCCCCTTTGGAGTCCATCTGACTGAGGGGGTTTTCGCCTTCCTCTGAATCATCCTGAAGGTTTAGGAGTGTGAAAAGCCCTCATCTCTGAGGAGTCAGAGGATAACAATGGCCAATCTCCAATAGATAGATGAGGAACTGGTCACCCTAGACTGATGATTCAGGGACTATCCGATCGCCTTAGGGGGTCAGGAAGGAATTTTTCCCCTTTGGTGCCCATCTGACTGAGGGGGTTTTTGCCTTCCTCTGAATCATCCTGAAGGTTTAGGAGTCTGAAACGGTCCCACCTCTGAGGAGTCAGATAATAACAGTGATGGACCGACCAATGTTCTCTGAAGACCTACAATAATTTTCTTGTAAAAATGTTTCCTTGTAAAGAATTTGAAATTTCAATAAAATTGTGTGTACCTTAATTGTCTTTTGTATGTAAAGGTTTTTTTCCTATCTCTATATTTTAATATAATGATGAATGACAGCAGGGTGGGGAGTCTCATCCCATATTTCATGATTATATCACCCTTAGGCTATGGGATGGTGAGGGGAAACACTATTAACATAGGGTTGCCAACTGTCTGAAATTCACCTCGACAGTCCAGGTTTTGAATCATGTGTCTGTGTTTCAGTTCACCTCAAACTCAGACACATTATTAAGACAGGAACATGGCTCGGAACAGGGCCAGACAGCAGGGTTAGGGGGCATTAAGTGTGCCGCATTACCATTTCCTTTGGAGCACCCAAAGATTGATTGGACCCTGGGCAAAAAAAAATTTTGCCCCCCCCATGCAGTTTTGCTCTCCACCTGCTTTGAGACATACAATAAAATGCAGCTAGACTTAAAATCAGTTTACTGAATCAGATCAGACAACGATTGGTTGCCAGAGGTTACGGTGTATCATTACCACTCACTGACTAGAGGTTACAGCACATAATTTTTCCTTGTTTATTGGTTGCTAGAGATTACTCTACATCAATACTGGTCACTGATTGGTTACTATAGGTTACTGCACATCATTACTGCTTACTGTTTGATTGCTAGAGGTTACAGCACATCATCTCCTCACTGCCTGCACACCATGGGCTAGGGAGGTGAAGGGGGCTATTAATAAACAGAAAACTCTTCGGGATCCTAGGACTCCTAGGCTCAGTGCTGGGGAGAGGGGAGCGTGTGATCAGTGGAAATGCTGATTTCTTTTAACACTGACTACCAATATAAAGAGGAGTTTCAACACTGGCCACCAATGTAATAGGGGTTTACACTGACCACTAATGTAATAGAAGCATTCACAGTAACCACCAATGTAAGGAGGGAGATTTACACTGACCACCAATGTAAGGGGGGCGTTCATATTGGCCACTAGTGTGAATGAAGGGATTCTACACCAAGCACCAATGTAATGAAAAGATTTACACTGACCACCAATATAAATGAGACATTTAGCCTGCGTTCACATTTGTGTGTGTTTGGAAAGTATGCAAAATCGCTTTCCAAGGTAACCCTGAGACAGCGCTTCTCCTAGGGGTTTATCTGATGCGGGGAGGAGCCGTGAGCGCCGCCGGGGGATCCCAGAAGATGAGGTTTGGGGTCACTTTGTGCAAAACGAACTTCACGGTGGAGGTAAGTATGATATGTTTGTTATTTAAAAAAAATAAAAATAAAAAAAAAGTAAATGAAGGTTTAGTGTCACTGTAAAGGTGTCTGTTTAGACCCCTGATATCTCACCAAAACCACCCAGTGGGACTCCTAAAAAAATTGTACAAAATAAAATATAGAAGAAAAAAGGAAAAAATTTATAAAAATAAAATAGGTAAAAAATAAATAAAAAAACCGAAAATAAAAAACTGAAACAAGTGGCGGAACTACCAGGGACACAAAGGTTACACGTGCGACCGGGCAAGTGTGACTTTCTCTTCTCTGATTGTTCTCCACCATTGATAGAGCTGTATCTCACCATTTCTCTACAATCTCTGCTCCTTTCTAGAGGCCAAACATTGAGATCTTTATATCTTATGGAGATTGAGATCTTTATATCCTAATAACAGTTACATTTTCAACTAAAATAAAAATGACTGACACCTGTGGGGGGGACTACCAGGGTCACAAAGATCGCACCTGGGCTTGGAGGGAAGGGCCCCGGCCAGATGTCAGGGGGGGCCCTGCATGGTTTCTTGCACCGGGGCCTTGAAGGATCTAGTTACACCTCTGTTCTGGCACACTGCTTTTTATTGTTTCATTCTGGAAAAACATTGAATTTCAAATGATATCTGACCACAGTACTCCATACTCTTCAGCGCCCACATATTTTCTCCAGAAATCTCCTTCCTGCTGGATCTCTGACCTCAGTGATCTAACATCAGAGGTATAATTGGAACCTTTAGGGCCCTGGTGCAAAAAAGGGCTCCCCCTGACCTCCCAGGGCCCTCTCCATCAGTATCATGGCCCTTCCCTCCAAGGCCAGGTGCCTTTACTCCCATTCTGCGGCCCTTTATTATTGTCCGGCAGCGGGCCCCCTTCCTTTATAATTGACAACATTTTCAAAAAAATTTCATGGACATCCTTTTTTCACTCTGTGTTCAGCAAGTCATTCTAGGTGGAGAATGACTTGATTAGGGGAGGGGCATACATTTTAAATGGGTGTAATAAAAAAGTATGCAGTGCAGTAAGAAGTATCAGTGCAGAGCTATAGAGGATATGATATGTAACAGCAGGGCAGTCAGTGAGCAGTATGTCAGGGCAGAGCAGTCTTAATAGCATCATGGGCCCCTGGGCAAAGTAATACTCTGGGATCCCTAGAATGGAGACAGCGCAGGTAAACAGACATCAAGTAGGTGGGAGCAGACAAGCAGAGCTTCCCCTTTGGGAGGAGCTCCACATTAACTACATGAACAATCATTCTGTACAGCAAAGAAACAGTGGGAAAAAAAATACATACATATAGTAAAAAAGTTGTCCTGTGCATATATCATATCTGCTAGATTGAGTGCTCCCCTTCCCAGCACTATGGCCTCTCTACACACCAGATATGCCTCCTGCACTCTGACCTCACTACATCCCAGATATCCCCCCCAGCACTCTGACCCCTCTACACCCCAGATAGCCCCCAGCACTCTGACCTCTCTACGCCCCAGATATCCCCCCAGCACTCAGACCCCTCTACATCCCAGATATCCCCCCCAGCACTATGACCCCTCTACACCCTAGATATCCCCCCAGCACTCTAACCCCTCTACACCCCAGCACTATGACCCCCTCTACACGCCAGATATCCCCCCAGCACTCTGACCCCTCTACATCCCAGATATCCCCCAGCACTATGACCCCTCTACACCCCAGATATCCCCCCAACACTCTGACCCCTCTACATCCCAGATATCCCCCCAGAACTCTGACCCCTCTACAGCCTAGATATTCCCCCAGCACTGTTACCATATACCATAAGATACCCCTTGTATTATCACCTCACTAAATGCCTGATACCCCTATACTGTGGCCTCTCTACAGCCCTGATACCTCTAGCACTATAGTCAGCCAAGATACCCCAAGCATTGCTACCTCCTATACACCCCAGATCCCCCCTCAGCATGGTTTTACCCCATACACCCTTGATATCCCCAGCACCATTATTTCTTCCATGTAGTTCCCCCTTTTCCAATGGAGATACAGTGCATGTAAACTTTTGGCTCTGTGCCCACCTTCAGAATAAGACTCACCTATATCAATCAAGCTGGCAGGACAGGCGGAGGAGGGAGCATCCCTCCGGGCATTCCAAGCGCTTTGGTGCAAACAGTGCTGAACAGGTGGGCTCCCCATGACACCATCTACAATGCTACTTGTGCAGGTGGGCTCTCAGTGCTGCAGACTATGCTGCTCCCACTCCAGCTTTTACCCCGCAGCCTTCGAGTATTCAAGCTGCATGGGGCAGGGTCAAATCATCACTGGCGCTCTATCCCTGCCTCTTTCTGCTGGCTGTGAAATACTGGGTATCGTTCTGCACAGCACGGCGTACCGCTGCCAGTCTGCCTCCCCTGTGTATCCATCACTCTCAGTGCCATCATGGGACCCCCAATTTTGGGGCAGCGTGGGCTCAAGGACCAGTTCCTTTGGGGAAAGTGTAGGGGGCCCCCATGCATCTGGGGCCCCCAGGCAGCGCCCAGGCATGCCCACTCATTAAGACAGACCTGTGTTATGGCAGTCAGTGAGCAGTACATAGTGACAGGGCAGTCATTGAGCGGTAGGTCAGGTCACTCTGTGAGCGGTAGGTTAGGGCACTCGGTGAGCGGTAGGTTGGGGCAGTCAGTGAGCAGTATGGCGGGCCAGTCAGTGAGCAGTATGGCGGGGCAGTCAGTGAGCGGTATGGCGGGGCAGTCAGTGAGCGGTATGGCGGGGCAGGCAGTGAGAGGTATGGTGGGGCAGGCAGTGAGAGGTATTGCGGGGCAGTCAGTGAGTGGTATGTTGGGGCAGTCAGTGAGCAGTATGTCGGGGCAGTCAGTGAGCAGTAAGTCAGGACAGTCGGTGAGCGGGATGATCCATGAGTCACTTACTACATTGCTGCAGACAGTAGCTTTCCCAGGCTGCTATGTGACTAAATAGGTGGGGAATTACCAGTCTCAATGTGCCCCAACAGCTGGGTATCTACCAAACTCAGTGTGCACTGACAGTTGTGAAACTATCAGTCCCAGTGTGCCCTAACAGGTGGGGATTGGGGAACCACTAGTCCCAGTAAGCCCTGACAGGGGGGAGGATCTACCAGTACCAGTGTGCTCCAAAGACAGGAACCTACCATTTTCAATGTGCTGTTGGCTAAGGGACTAGCATGGCCTGATAGAGAACTACATGTCCCAGCATGGCCTGATAGAGAACCACATATCCCAGCATGGCCTGATAGAAAACTACAAGTCCCAGTATGGCCTGATAGAGAACTACAACTACAATCTGATGCCCCCTAAAAATGCCGCCACTGTCCCTCACTGCCCGGTGTACTGCTGGCTGAGACCCGCGGCACTTTATTATTAATAACCCCCAGGCGCTGCTTGGCTCACTGCCCAAACAACTGGTTGCTAGACACAGCCCGCCTGGTGTCTAGCAACCAGTGATGTCATGACGAGGAGGAGAGCGGAGCCCCAGCATTCACAGCGAGCTGTAGGAGAATCTCCTCCTCGCGCCTAAGCTCCGCCCCGACCCCGGGGTTGGGCCTGATGTCTTTTCCTGCTCTGGAAGAAAGGTAGGAGGAATGCTCCCTGCCCCGAAGATGCTCACGGTCACTCGGCTCCCTCCTATACACTACCCCCCTCCAATCATGCTGCTGTACAGTCCCCCCATACTGCCCTCCACTACCCCCCTCCCATCATACTGCCCTCCACTACCCCCCCATCATACTGCCCTCCACTACCCCCTTCCATCATACTGTCCTCCACTGCCACCCCCTCCCATCATCCTGCCCTCCACTACCCCCTTCCCATCATACTGCCCTCCACTGCCACCCCCTCCCATAAAAAAAAACACTATAAAAAATGTAATTGTAAAATAAAATATAATGGTTAAAAAATATTTAAAAAATTAAATAACAAAAATTAAAAACTGTTGACCATGTCCACTGCCCTACTGACAATATCCACTGCCCTACTGACAATATCCACTGATCTACTGACCACGTCCACTACCCTACTGACCATGTCCACTGCCCTACTGACAATATCCACTGCCCTACTGACCACGTCCACTGCCCTACTGACACCGTCCACTGCCCTACTGACACCTTACACTGCTCTATTGACACCATCCACTGCCCTACTGACACCGTCCACTGCTCTACTGACACCGTCCACTGCCCTACTGACACCATTCACAGTCCACACTGACACCACTGAAGGAACTACAAGCAAAAGTCTCTGTACATAGCTCATTCCAGAACCCTGCACTCTGTACATAACGCACTCCATACACTGCATGCTTTTATCCTTTTTTTAAATGAACGTGCCTTGGTTTTTTATGTATCCATAAGACTCTTGCTTGCGGAACAATAATAAAAGCATTTTTTATAGGTACAAGGCAGCCCGAGATTTGATTAATGATACCCCTTAAGCTCCTCCCACTGCCAGAAGTTTGACCACACCCACCTTTACCTCGGCACGCTACGCAAGGTTATTTCCTTCCAGTGTCCCTCATTCTGAAGTTCAAAAGTTGGGAGGTATGGTTTTGGGTGTTGGGAGGTGGGCATGGTGAAGGAAAAGAAGCCCAGGGTGATGCCCCTCTCCTGGCTCTGGTGGGTCTTGTTGAAGGTGGCAGCGGAGGAGGCGGTGCCCAGCGTCTTGGCCAGCAAAGTTTTCCCGCTGTTAATGTGGTCCCGCACCCCAACATTTGGCTTCAGAGTCTCCCCCCCTCTGCAGGAGCAATGCGTTCCAGCTTCGTAACTGAAAACGTCCTGGTTGTGCACTGCTTCCCCTTCCCTCCCAGAAACAAATGGTGGGGAATGTTGGTTGAACGTAGTGTACCCGTGTTCTATCAGATTAGGCAACCGCCAGATTAGGTAACAGAGTTGACGTTCCACGGGTTTGCTAATCTGACAGAACAGCAGCACCAGACATCTTACTACACCCAGCTATGGCTAGAATTTCAGAGTAACTTTAGCAATAAAGTGAGCGTATATAAATAAATATAGTGTATTGACATCTGTGATGCTGTTTCGATGTTTAATTTTGAAAGCCTAAAGCATGGGTGCTCAACCTGCGGCCCTCCAGATGTTATGAAACTACAATTTTCATCATACCTCTGCCTTTGGGAGCTATGCATGTACCTGTTAGCCTTGTAATGCCTCATGGGACTTCTACAGTAGTTCTGCAGCAGCTGGAGGGCCACAGGTGGAACAACCATGCATAGCTCCCAGCTGTCCCTGATTTGGAGGGACTGTCCCTCTGTCCCTCTTTCCTCCTCATTTGTCCCTTATTTTGGTCTCATCTATAGAGTTGTGTATAAACTGCACTTTTTATCGTTCTAAAATAGTTACCCAGTGCTAAACCTTTCATCCAATTTCTAAATTGCTGCATTTGTAAATTTTAAAAGCCAATATAAAGGAATAGTAATGGTAAAAAAAGCCCTTGTGGGTTTGATTAACTTTTTTTTTTGGTTAAATCTCCTTTAACCACCTCAATACTGGGCACTTACACCCCCTTCCTGCTCAGGCCATTTTTCAGCTTTCAGCTCTGTCGCACTTTGAATGACAATTACGTGGTCATGCTACACTGTAACCATGTGAAATTTCTATCATTTTCTTCACACAATAGAGCTCTTTTGGTGGTATGTAATCACTCCTGGGATTTTGTTTTTGTTTTGTTTTTTAGGAAAAAATAAAAACCAAAAATTTTGAAAAAAAATAAAAAGTTTTTCTTAGTTTCTGTCAGTAAAATGTGGTAAATAAGTAATTTTTCTCCTTCACTGATGTACGCTGATGAGGCAGCACTGATGGGCATTGATAGGCTGCACTGATGGGCACTGATGAGATGGCACTGATGAGAAGGCACGAATATGCCGCACTTATGGGCACTGATGGGTGGCACTGGGCACAGATAGGCATCACTGGTGGGTACAGATAGGTGGCATGGATAGGCAGCACTGATAGGCATTGATGGGCAGCACTGATAACCAGCACTGGCTGGCATCACTTATGATCACTCATTGCTTTCACTTGTGGGCACACATTTCTGCCACTGGTGGCACGTAATTGTAATCAGGGCACTGATGATCAGTGCCTTGATTACATCCCTAGATGTCCTCTGTGAGGACATGCCACTGATCGGCTCGCCTCTCCTCATGCTCTGTCAGTGTGAGGCGAGGAGAGCCGATTACCGGCATCTCCGTGTTTGGACACAGCCGATCACATGGTTAAAGAACCGCGGCCGCTCTTTACACAGATTGGGGTCACGCCGTGTCCTAGCAACATGGAGCGGCCACAGTCGCCACGCTGTGCACCCCCGGGGGCACGCGAGAGTGGTCATTCTGGGAGGCCGTCATATGACATCCACCCAGAAGGAGAGCCACGCCGCCTGTCATCATTTGGTGACAGGTGGGCGTGAAGAGGTTAAGGGGGTGTGGCAGAAGGCATGTCTTATGCCTACATTCATTTGCTAGGTGTCCCTCATTCCCATCTCAAAATGTTGGGAATTATGCCCATGGCCTGAGCAGCTCGGGGTGTACCAACATGGCCTCCACCATCTTCCTACTGCTGGCATCCAGCTTCTTTCAAAATGCAAAATCAAAACACCATCACAAATGTCAATATACTATATTTATTTATATACGCTCACTTTATTGCTAAAATGACTCTGAAATTCCAGACGTAGCTGGGTGTAGTAAGATGTCCGCTGCCGCCTTCTTCTGACTTCAGGTGTTCCATCAGATGAGCAAATCTGGTAGCAAAGGAACGCATTTGCAGCTGGCAGAAAGTCACTTTTGTTACCTAATCCGATGGGTTTGCTATTCTGACAGAACACCGGTGTTCTGCTGAAAACTGTTCAGATTACCGCTACCCATCAGATGGTGTAACGGACGTAACATTCCGACCAAAAAAATACTTACTGCGCATGCGCTATGTGTTGCAACATGAGTTCAACAGCGCTATGCGTTCCAAACACTTCATGATTTGACGGGTAGCAGTAATCTGATAGATGGGCATTGATTTGGCGGCACTGATAGGCGACATGGATAGGCGGCACTAATGGGTGGAACTGATGGACATTGATGGGCAGCAATGATGGGCATTGATGGGCAGCACCGATAGCCAGCACTGACAGGCATCACTAGTGGGCACTGATTGCTGGGTTTGGTGGGCACAGATGGGTGTGTTATTGTAATCAGGGCACTGATGATCAATACCCTTATTACATGTTTTGATGTCTCCTGGGGTAAATGCCGCTGATCGGCTCTGCTCTCCACTCACTCTGTCAGTGTGAAGCAATGAGAGATGATAACCGTCATCTCCATGTTTACATGTGACTGGCTGTGATTGGCCGATCACATGGTAAAACAGCCACAGCTCTTCACAGAGATCGGGTCACGCCGTGTCTTAGCAACACGGCGCAGACTCGATCTCTACACTGCCTGTCCCTGTGGGTGCACGAGAGCAGCTGTTCTGGGACGACGTCATATAATGTCATTCCAGAGTGAGAGCCGCACCACCGCAACTCCATCATTTGACAGTTGGCGGGCTGCAAGTGATTCATTTTGAAAGCCTAAAGGTTTAGCACTGAGCAGTGTGGGGTGTACCAACATGGCCTCTGCCATCTTCCTACTGCTGGGTGTACCAACATGGCCTCTGCCACCTTCCTACTGCTGGGTGTACCAAAGAATGACAATTACGCAGTCATGCAACACTGTAACTTTCTTTTGGTGGTATTAAATCACTGCTGGGTTTTTTATTTTTTCCAAAAAAATACAGATATTTTGAAAAAAAAAGTTCTTAGTTTCTGTCAGTAAAGTTTGTAAATAAGTAATTTTTCTCCTTCACTGATGTGCGCTGATGAGGCGGCACTTATGGGCGCTGATTAGGAGGCACTAATGGGCACTGATATGCTGCACTTATGGGCACTGATAGGTTGCACTGATATGTGGCACTGATAGGCAGCACTAATGGGCATTGATGGGTGGCACTGATGGACATTGATGGGCAGCAATGATGGGCAGCACTAATAGCCAGCACTGACAAGCATCACTAATGGGCACTGATTGCTAGCATTGGTGGGCACTGATGGCGTGTTATTGTAATCAGGGCACTGATGATCAGCGCCCTTATTACATGTTTTGATGTCCCCTGGGAGGAAATGCCGCTGATTGGCTCTCCTCTGCACTCACTCTGTCAGTGCGAGGCAATGAGAGACGATTACCGTCATCTCCATGTTTACATGTGGCTGGCTGTGATTGGCCGATCACATGGTAAAAGAGCCATGGCTCTTCACAGAGATCTGTTGTTAGGACACGGTGTGGACTCAATCGCTACACTGCCTGTCCCCGTGGGTGCACGAGAGCAGCTGTTCTGGGACGAAGTCATATAATGTCATTCCAGAGTGAGAGCCGCACCACCGCAACTCCATCATTTGACAGTTGGCGGGCTGCAAGTGATTCATTTTGAAAGCCTAAAGGTTTAGCACTGAGCAGTGTGGGGTGTACCAACATGGCCTCTGCCACCTTCCTACTGCTGGGTGTACCAACATGGCTTCTGCCATCCTCCTACTGCTGGCGTCCAGCTTCTTTCAAAATTAAACTTCCAAACAGCATCACAGATGTCATTATACTATATTTATATATATACGCTCACTGTATTGCTAAAATTACTTCTTCTGACTGCAGGTATTCTGTCAGATGAGCAAACCTGGTAGCAGTGGAACGCATGTGCAGTTGATGGAACGTCAGTTCCCTTACATTATCTGTCGGGTTCACTAATCTGATAGAACACCGGCATGTGCACAGTGCCCTGTGAAACCTCACACTGTTATCTGCGGGCACCTGCGGCAGTGCCGCTGTACCCGATAGTTAAAAACAAAGAAGAGAGCAGCACCATCTAAGCACAACATGATAAAAACATTTTAATATAGGACAGACAATTTTAAACTCACAGGATTGTAGAGATTACAGCGCATGTGAAATGGTATTGGAAGTTCATCTACTCCGGGGGGAAGGCGGTCGGCTCGCAGGTGGAGAGACAGCTGATGTTCCTGGTGACTCCAATCGCTTCCTGGTTCTCAGATTCGGCTCAGGGGCGGCTGAACACATCACTTCCTGGATGCTGAGAGAATGGGGAGGGACGTGCGTTCGGAGCATGCGTGCTCCTTCATCAGGCTATAGTTGAATCCATGTTTGGAGAGGTTTTTATAGTCCATTCAGCCAGGGGATGTTGATGTGGTGCCATGGCAACCACTCATGGGAAGGGCTTCTGATTCCAGCACTGGTGTGTCAGGCTGGATTGGAACGATCAAGGTCATGTGACCAAAGACAAGCTTTTTTTTACATAACAATAGAGATAATACAGGGGTAGAAAAGAAGGAGGGGGGGTTTGATAAAATACTTTTTTATATATAACAAGAAAGAATGAAAAACTCTATGATCTGGAAGCAGCTGAAACAAACACCCCAAACACACGGAGCCCGTCCTAGAATGATCGCGTGGTGACGTCACTAAGTGCCTTTTTCCAGACGCGTTTCATCATACGTGACATTGTCAATGGGGAACCAAAAGTTGTCACCACCCACACTGGATTAAAAACATTCCCAAAAGACAATACTTGTACCAAAGTCTACGCCACATGTGTGCTCCTCCCCACGCTCTCACCATCCAGGAAGTGATTTGTCCAGTTGTCACCTGAGCCGAATCTGAGAACCAGGAAGCACAGGGAGCCACCAGCGTAGCCGGGAACATCAGCTGCCTCTCCACCTGCGCGTCCATCGCCTTCCCCCAGGAGTGGATGAACTTCCTATACCATTTCACATGCACTGTATTCTCTACAGTCTTGTGAGTTTATAATCATCTGCCCTGTATTAAAATGTTTTTATCACGCTGCACTTAGATGGCGCTGCTCTCTTCTTTGTTTTTTACAGTCTACAGAGCACCTTCTACATTGTTATGAGCCGGCAGACATCCAGAGTCAGCCCATCTGTGACCATCTACACACCTCTTGCTGCAATTGAACTCTCATGCATGGACTCCCCACTATAGAGAGTGGATCAATCACCCGTTTCTCTCTATTTGAGCTGACAGAGCGCAATATAATAATATCAATATATGTATACAATATTGCTGTCCCGATAGTTGGCAACTATGTTCCTGCTGTCTTGGGGCTCCCCTGCGGTGGTGGAACACCAGGGCCCGGGCGTAAGTGCGACTGCTGTGACCCTGGTAGTTCCCCCGCTGCTTCACATCATCTACTTTATTCTGAATGATCTGTAATATTGGGGGGTTTATTTATTATTTTTACTTTTTTCACTTCTCTGAAATTTTCCCCAACAATGATATATCTGCAGGTCACCATTTTTCTACAATCTCTCCTCCTCTCTAGCCTCTTTCCATCACGGGCCAAATCTGACATTTCACTCCTACATGTTTTTGTTAGAAAATTACTTTGAACCCCCCCCCCAAAAAAAAAAACACCACACATATATATATATATATATATATTTTTTTTTTTGTAGAAGAGACCCTAGAGAATAAAATGTTGGGTGTTGCATTTTTTTTAATGTCGCACAGTATTTTTAAATGCAAAAAACACTTTCATGAATTAAAAAGATAAAAAAAAAACTAAAGTTAGCCCAATTGTTTTTGTATATTCTGAAAGATGATGTTAAGTAAATAGATACCTAATATGTCACCCTTTAAAATTGCGTCTTCCCAGGGAATGGCGGCAAAATACGGTGCTTAAAATTCTCCGTAGGCAATGCTTTAAACGCCTTTACAGGATACCAGTTTAGAGTTACAGAGAAGGTCTGGTGCTAGAATTATTGCTCTCGCTGACGTTCGCGACATTACCTCACATGTGGTGCGATCACCGTTTACACATGTGTGCTGGAATACCGCATGCGTTCACATTTGTGCATAAGCACGGTGGGATGAGCAGCTTTTATACATTTTTTTTGGATGAACTTTATTGCTATCACAAGGGATGAACAATATCCCTTGTGACAGCACGAGCCAGACAA
Organism: Lithobates pipiens; assembly: GCF_037356315.1. Lineage (NCBI taxonomy): Eukaryota > Metazoa > Chordata > Amphibia > Anura > Ranidae > Lithobates > Lithobates pipiens. Next base: position 253,057,666 of record NW_027507903.1, on the reverse strand, counting down.
ATCCCCCTTATGGAGAGATCTGGGATCTACACTATATTACTAAAAGTATTGGGACACTTGCCTTTACACGCACATGAACTTTAATGGCATCTCAGTCTTAGTCTGTAGGGTTCAATATTGAGTTGGCCAACCCTTTGCAGCTATAACAGCTTCAACTCTTCTGGGAAGGCTGTCCACAAGGTTTAGTAGTGTGTCTATGGGAATGTTTGACCAATCTTCCAGAAGCACATTTGTGAGGTCAGGCATTGATGTTGGATGAGAAGGCCTGGCTCGCAGTCTTCACTCTAATTCATCCAGAAGGTGTTCTATCCAGCTGTGGTCAGGACTCTGTGCCGGCCAATCAAGTTCCTCCACCCCAAACTCATCCATGTCTGTATGGCCCTTGCTTTGTACACTGGTGCGCAGTCATGTTGGAACAGGAACGGGCCATCCCCAAATTGTTCCCACAAAGTTGGGAGTATGAAATTGTCCAAAATATCTTGGTATGCTGATGCCTTAAGGGTTCCCTTCACTGGAACTAAGGAACCAAGCCCAACCCCTGAAAAACAACCCCACACCATAATCCCCCCTCCACGAAAAGGATACACTTGGCACAAAGCAGTCAGGAAAGTACTGTTCTCCTGGCAACCTCCAAACCCAGACACGTCCATCGGATTGCCAGACAGAGAAGCGTGATTGGTCACGCATCTCCAATGCTCTAGAGTCCAGTGGCAGCATGCGTTACACCACTGCATCCGATGTTTTGCATTGCATTTAGTGATATGAGGCTCGGATGCAGCTGCTTGGCCATGGAAACCCATTCCAAGAAGCTCTCTACGCACTGTTGTTGTGCTAATCTGAAGGCCACACGAAGTTTGGAGGTCTGTAGCTATTGACTCTGCAGTCAGTTAGCCACTTCTGGGTGACCTACCACTTCGTTGCTGACTTGCTGTTGTTCCCAGTTGCTTCCACTTTGTTATAATACCCCTAACCTTTCACAGTGGAATATTTAGTAGCAAGGAAATTTCACAGCAACCTATCACGGTACCACACTTGAATTCACTGGGCTCCGGAAAGCGACCCATTCTTTCACAAATGGTTGTAGAAGCCGCAGTGTTGGTCATCTTACTTTAACCATTTGCTTACTGGGCACTTAAACCCCCCTCAGTCCCAGACCAATTTTCAGCTTTTAGCGCTGATGCATTTTGAATGACAATTGCGCAGACATACAACACTGTACCCAAATGAAATTTTTATCATTTTTTTCCCACAAATAGAGCTTTCTTTTGGTGGTATTTAATTACAGCTGGGAGTTTTATTTTTTGCTAAACAAACAAAAAAATATGCAAAAAAAAAACAAAAACATGTTTAACCTCTTCCCGCCCGCCCTATAGCCGAATGACGGCCTTAGAGCGGGCGGCTTCCTTCACCTGGCCGTCCCTGGACGGCCTGGTGTTTACTTCCGCAATGCGCGCCGCCGGGGGCGCGCATCGCGGAAGTATTGTATTTGCCGTGTCTCCCGGAGACAGGCAAATACAGATCGCCGTGAACGGCCAATCAAAGCGTCCGTTCACAGCGCGATCACAGCTGCCAATGGGAGATGATCTCATACGTAAACATATGAGATCATCTCATTGCCGTGTCTCTCCCTCCTCACACAGAGACAGCGTGTGAGGAGGGAGAGCGATCTAAGTGTCAGCCCCAGTGCAGCCCCAGTGCCAGTGTCAGCCCCAGTGCCAGTGTCAGCCCCAGTGCCATCTGTCAGCCCCAGTGCCATCTGTCAGCCCCAGTGCCAGTGCCATCTGTCAGCCCAGTGCCATCTGCCAGTAGTGCCAGTGCCGCCAGTGCCACCTGCCAGCGCCTGCCGTCAGCCCGTGCCGCCAGTGCCACCTGTCAGTGCCGCCCGTCAGCCCCAGTGCCGCCCGTCAGCCCCAGTGCCGTCCGTCAGCCCCAGTGCCATCAGTGCCGTCAGCCCCAGTGCCGCCAGCCCCAGTGCCACCTGCCAGTGCCACCTGCCAGCACCACCTGCCAGTGCCATCCGTCAGCCCCAGTGCCGTCAGCCCCAGTGCCGTCAGTGCCGCCAGTGCCACCTGCCAGTGCCACCTGCCAGCGCCAGTGCCACCTGCCAGCGCCATCCGTCAGCCCCAGTGCCAGTGCCGCCAGTGCCACCTGCCAGTGCCACCACCAGTGCCGCCAGTGCCACTTGCTATTGCCACCTGCCAGTGCCACCTGCCAGTGCCACCTGCCAGCGCCAGTGCCACCTGCCAGCGCCATCCGTCAGCCCCAGTGCCGCCAGCCCCAGTGCCAGCCCCAGTGCCAGTGCCACGTGCCAGTGCCACCTGCCAGTGCCACTTGCCAGCGCCACCTGCCAGCGCCAGTGCCATCTGTCAGCCCCAGTGCCATCCGTCAGCCCCAGTGCCACCTGCCAGCGCCATCTGCCAGACGCAGTGCCATCTGCCAGCCCCATTTGCCAGAGCAATTAGCCAGAGCAATTAGCCAGCACCATCTGCCAGTGCCAGCCCCAGTGCCAGCCCCAGCCCCATCCCCATCTGCCAGCGACATCTGCCAGCCCCATCTGTCAGCCCCATCTGCCAGCCCCATCTGTCAGCCCCATCTGCCTCCAGTGCCATCTGCCTCCAGTGCCATCTGCCTCCAGTGCCACGTGTCGTCAGTGCCACGTGGGGTCACTTTGTGGGCATTTCCATTGTCCTGGTGCTCCAGGGCCTTCAAAACTGTAATAGGTGGTTGAGAAATAAGATGTGTAATTTATGCTCCTAGAACGCCTGATGGTGCTATTTCAATATTGGGCCTCTGTATGTGGTCAGGCTGTGTAAGTCTCACACATTTGGTATCGTTATACTCAGGAGGAGTAGTAGAACGTATTTTGGGGTGTCATTTTTGCTATGTACATGCTATGTGTTGGAAATATCTTATAAATGGACAACTTTGCGTAAAAAAAATGCGTTTTCATTTTTTTTCCACATTTTCCCAAAACTTCTGGAAAAAAAATGAACCATTCAAACGACTCATTATGCCTCATAGATTATACGTTGGGGTGTTAGCTTTCCAAAATGGGGTCACTTTGTGGGCATTTCCATTGTTCTGGTGCTCCAGGGCCTTCAAAACTGTAATAGGTGGTTGAGAAATGAAATGTGTAATTTATGCTCCTAGAACGCCTGATGGTGCTATTTCAATATTGGGCCTCTGTATGTGGCCAGGCTGTGTAAAAGTCTCACACATTTGGTATCGTAATACTCAGAAGGAGTAGCAGAACGTATTTTGGGGTGTCATTTGTGGTATACACATGCCATGTGAGAGAAATAACCTATTACATTGAAAATTTTGTGAGAAAAAAATAAAATAAAAAAATCTTCATTTTGCAAAGAATTGTGGGAAAAAGATGACAACATCAAAAACCTCACCATGCATCTTAGTAAATACCTTGGAATGTCTACTTTCAAAAAAGGGGTAATTTGGGGGGTATTTGTACTTTCCTGGCTTGTTTGGGTCGCAAGAAATGAGATAGGCCACCAGTACATCAGGTGTGATCAATTTTGTGCGATTCGCACCACAGCTTGTAGACTCTCTAACTTTCACAAAGACCAAATAATATACACTAATTTGGGTTATTTTTACCAAAGATATGTAGCAGTATAAATTGTGGCCAAAATGTATGAAAAAAAAAATTATAATTTGCAAAATTTTATCACAGAAACAAAGAAATATGCGTTTTTTTTTTTCAAAATTTTCGGTCTTTTTTCATTTATAGCGCAAAAAATAAAAACCCCAGAGGTGATCAAATACCACCAAAAGAAAGCTCTATTTGTGGGAAAAAAAGGACACAAAATTCATTTGGGTACAGTGTTGCATGACTGAGTAATTGTCATTCAAAGTGTGAGAGCACCAAAAGCTGAAAATTGGTCTGGTCAGGAAGGGTGTTTAAGTGCCCAGTAAGCAAGTGGTTAATAGTTTGTTATAAAATTTTGCAAACAGGTCATTTTTCTCCTTCATTGAAGTGCGCTGATGAGGCTGCACTGATAGGCTGCACTGGTGGGCACTGATAGGCTGCACTGGTGGGCACTGATAGGCATAGTTAAGGCGGCACTAATAGGCACAGATAAGGCGGCACAGATAAGGCGGCACTGATGGGCAAAGATAGGCAGATAAGTTGGCACGGATGGGTGGCACGGATGGGTGGCACTATTAGGGGGTGAAAGGGTTAACTCTAGGGGCAATCAGGGGGTTAAATCTTTATTGGGGGGTGATAGGGGGCTACCCTGGACCTAACACTAACTGTCCTGACAGTTTTTACTGTCACAACTGACACTGAATGCATTGATCAGTAAAGAAATGATCAATGCAATCAGTGACACTGTGACTGGGGGGGGAGGGGGGGCGGGGGGCGATCGGGGGGGGATCGGGGGGGGGGTTTGTGTGCCTGTGTGTACCTACATGTCAGTGTAGTGTTGGTGCACACTTACTTTCTGTCTTCTCCTCGTAGTCCGGTCAAAAAGACCGCCCCGAGGAGAATGACATCACTTCCTCCTTCCTGTGTAAACAATACACAGGGGAGGAAGCTTCTCATTGGCCAGGAGCGATCCAGAGGGGGTGGCCGAAAACCAACGGCCATCCCCTCATCACGGAGCGCTCCTGGACCGAATCGGACCGCCGTAACCAGCGGGAGGGGGTCCGATCGGACCCCCCACCCGCTGGAAGGCAATCACGTAGATGTACGTGATTGTGCCTGCCTGTGCCATTGTGCTGACGTACATTGGCAATACGGCGGTCCTGAAGTGGTTAACTCTGTTACTTACATCACTGAGAAGCCGTTTGCATGCCTAGGTGTGCAATTTTATACATCTGTGGCCATGGAGGTGATTGCAGCACCTGAATCCAATGATTTGGAGGGGTGTCCCAATACTTTTGACAATATAGTGTATATCTCCATAATGGGCAACAGATGACAAAAAAATTATAATGTTTTTAACCCTTCCCCACTCAATCCAAAATAAAAAAAATATTAAAAAGCAGCTTTGGATATACTTTCATTTTCTTTTTTTTAATTATTATTTTCAACATTTGACTGTTTGTGTTTTGCGTCACCTTACTTCACACTTAAGTGAATGAGGCCCTAATAAGGATGGTTCAGATACCATAGATTTGCCTTCTGTTATCCTCTTCTCCTTTAACAGCATTTCTCACAGATGCAATTTTTTTTTCATATAGCCATTTAATTGTCTTTATGCATCTCTGGAGTATGGAGAATCGCTTTCTTATTATCGCAGTGCTAATGTCTGATGGAAAACAAGACTCCCGTGCGCGTGCGTATTCCTGAACCCCAACATCCCAACATTGTATCCTCTGGATGTGACATAAAGCACATCTTGGTTTTCCCATACTGCCTCTCCATGAAGACCCTCAACCCCTGGGGTGTGGTCTGTGATGTCGGACAATTCCTAATCAGTTTGCTTGCTCCCCCTGGTGGACTCTTTCATGTGCAATCAGATACGATTTACGGGAAAAAGACTTACCACATAGGGAGCAGGAATATGGCTTTGCCCCGTGTGGATGTCTGCTAAGATCCGACTTCTGGGAAAAACATTTCCCGCGCTCTGTCCAGGAATATGGCCTCTCCCCAGTGTGAACCCGATTGTGTTTAATAAGGTGCAGTTTCTGGGTAAAACATTTCCCGGACTCAGAACACGAATATGACTTGTCCCCCCCATGTGGACGCTTTGGTGCCTGTTAAGAGCCATTTTGTGAGAAAAACATTTCCGGATAGTAATACGGCTTCTCCCCCGTGTGCACCCTCCTGTGCACCATGAGATACGATTTTCAGGAAAAGCATTTGCTGCACTCCGAGCATGAAAACGGCTTCTCGCCCGCGTGGACCCTTTCGTATCTGTTAAGAATTGGATTTCTGTGAAAGACACTTCCCCCAATCTGAGCACGCGTACGGCTTGTCCTTCGTGTGAACTCGCTTGTGAATGACAAGATCCGATTTCCGGGGAAACATTTTGCGCACTTGAAACACAAATAGGGCTTCTCCCCCGTATGAATGATCTTGTGTATGAGAAGAGCCGATTTGCGGGAAAAGCTTTTTTCACACTTAGGGCAGGAATACGGCTTCTCTCCCATGTGAATGCTTTCGCGTCTGATGAGAGCCAATTTGCGGGGGAATCGTTTCCCACATTCGGGACAGGAATGCGGCTTCTCCCCGGTGTGAACCCTCTCGTGTCTGATCAGGCCTGATCTGCAGGGAAAGCATTTCCCACACTCAGTACATAGATGAAGCTTCTCTATGATGCAAACCGTCTGTGGAGGCACCAGTACCAGTGCCTAAGGCCCAATTTTTCAGCCCCTGTTTAACAGGGGTGTGTAATTACAATTTTTGATGCAATATTTTGCAGGAGGGTTCGTTGCTGCGCTCAACTACAATATTTGTGACTGGTTGCAGTGTCGTGGCACCAGCACCAGTGCCCAAGGCCCAATTTTTCAGCCCCTATTTAACAGGGGCGTGTAATTACAATTTTTGATACAATACTTTGCAGCAGGGCTCATTCCTGCACTCCAACTAGAGTATCTGTGAGGGGTTGCTGTGTTGTGGCACCAGCACCAGTGCCTGAGGCCCAATTTTTCAGCCCCTGTTTAACAGGGGCGTGTAATTACAATTTTTGATGCAATACTTTTTAGCAGGGCTGTCAGGGCTGGCTTAGCCCTTCCTTCTCTGGGCTGGCTGCTCAGCTGTCGGCTAACTGCCAGCTCTCATCTCTCTCCATAGTTACCAGCTGTTCCTGATCATACTCGTTTGACCTGCCTACTTAAAGCTGTCCAGCTCACTTCCCCTCTGCCTTCGCCTTGGTCACATCACAAGAAACCATCTCCTTCGGTTCTGTTTAATGACTGGCTTGCTGTCATCCCTTCTGGCTCCTTATCCTGCTGGCTGTTCCTCCACTTGGATCCCTGACTTCTGGCCTGGCTGATTACCTGATCTGGTTATTGAACTCTGGCCTGGCTGACTACTCTATCCGGTTACTGGACTCTGGCTATGCTTTGACTAAGCTTTTTCTATTTACCTTTTTATTTTTATTTAATAAACAATTGTGATTTAATTGTACTTCTGTCTCGGTCTGATTCATGGTTTCTGACAAGGGGTCATTCCTGCTCTCCAACTAGAGTTTCTGCGAGGTGTTGGAGTGTTGTGGCACCAGTGCCTAAGGCCCAATTTTTCAGCCCCTGTTTAATAGGTGCATGTAATTACAATTCTTGATATAATATTAAGGGCACGTTCCAGCACCCACCGAGTGTAACTGTGAGGACTTACAGTGTTGTGGCACCAGCACCACCACCACCACCAAAGGCCCAATTTTTCTACCACTGTTCAACAATGGCATGTAATTAAAATTCTTGATATAATAGTTCACAGCAGGGCATTCCAGCACAACCAAGAGTCACTTTGAGAGTTTACAGTGTTGTGGCAACACCAACACCTTAGGCCCAAATTTCTGCAGAGCATATAGGGCAGGGCCCTACTTTCAAACAACCAACTTACAAACGTCTCCTACTTGCAAATGGAATTAGACAACAGGAAGTGAGATGAAAAAAGACGAACGGCAAAAAAAATTATACAGGGATGATAACCCCGTTTTCCAAAAAGCTTAAAAATAGATTTTTTGACTGGAGCTACACTTTAAAAATGTACCAGTTCAAAATTACAAACAGATTTTACTTAAAACAACAAACCTACACAGTCCCTGTCTTGTTTGCACCGCCTGTATAATGCTGTTCTGAGAATATAGGGCCTGGGGGCCCCACTCCTTTCCTTTTTTTAATTTGGGTACAGGGTTCCCCTTAATATCCGTACAAGACCCAACGGTACACATCTTCTTCAGGAGGTTATGGAAAGGCTACAAGAATAGAACATAGACACGTCTATGTTTTTAATGATGTGTTTTTATGCTGTAATAATAAAAATTTATAGTTTTCTATATTTGCTTGTTCATCGCAGAACAAGTCAATTTGAATGTGACAACAACTACTATACCATGGCTTGAAAAGATGAAAACCTTTCCAAACCTTCAAGCTTCCAACTGTCCCTCAATTAGAACCAAATCCCTCTGTTCCTAATTTTCCTCCATTGTTACTCTTTTGGCCCTGTCATGTATCAGGTGTGACCAAAACTGCGTGGACAGCAACAGAGGAAACCAAACGTATATTAAGTGAAAATATTATGATTTATTTAAGATTTGTGAAAATATGAACACAACCACCTCCAAATATAACACAAACCAATTCACAGACAGAGAACCACAAATAATAATCAGACATATATATATCAGATATATATATACCACTGCAACACCTCGCAGAAACTCTAGTTGGAGAGCAGGAATGACCCCTTGTCAGAAACCATGAATCAGACCGAGACAGAAGTACAATTAAATCACAATTGTTTATTAAATAAAAATAAAAAGGTAATATATATATATATATATATATATATATATATATATATATATATATATAATAGGGAATACCAGAATCATAAACGGTCAGGGTTATCAACAGGAGATCAGCAGATGAGGACAGGGAAGAAACAGGACAGGGAGAGGATGGATGGATAAGGCTGCAGGGCAAGGTTCACAGGAGGGACAGGTTCAAGTACAGAGCACAGGGTTCAAGATCAGATACAGATCTCTCAGGTTCAGGTCAGGTCGCAAGGAAGATGCCAAGGCAACTATGTGTGTGTGTGTTGCCGGGTATTTATACACATCTCTTGCAATCGGGCTCAGGTAGCACCTGATCGTAGAAGATGATTTCGGCTCCACACTGAAAGGAACCACTCACTGTTGAACGCCAGTACTGCGGCACAAGGATCAAAAGTACCACCAGCAGGTGAAAGCTCTCCTGACAGTTCCAGACTGCCAGGAGACACCCGCTGGTGGACATCGGTACTGCATGCCAAATATCTGATAGCGCCACTAGCAGGTGGAACCTTTCCTGACAGGCCCTCGTGTGGAGATCTGTAGATGTTAATAGTCCCTCTAGTGCAGGGCCGTCTTTGATATTGATTGGGCCCCGGGCAAACATTTTCTTGGGGCCCCCCTCCATTCCGAGACAAATTAGCAGGTGGACTCAAAATCAGTTTACTGCAGCGGATCACACAGCGATTGCAATTGGTTGCCAGAGGTAAATGTTACAACACATAATTTATGCTTGCCAATTGGTTGCTAGAGGTTACTGCACATTATTAACGCTCACTTATTGGTTGCTAGGGATTACAGCACATCATTAACACTCACTGGTTGGTTGCTAGAGATTACAGCAGATTACTACTGTTCACTGATTGGTTAATGCACATCATTACCACTTTTACTGAGCACTGGAGCAATTCCAAATAATTCAGAAAGTGGCACATTAACCACTTAAGGACCGCCGTATTGCCATTGTACATCATCGCAATGGCATGGATAGGCACAAGCACGTACATGTACGTGCTTGCCTTCCAGCGGGTGGGGGGTCCGATCGGACCCCCTCCCGCTGGATACGGCGGTCCGTTTCGCTTCAGGAGCGATCCGGTATGAGGGGATGGCTGTTGGTTTCTGGCCATCCCCTCTCGATCGCTCCTGGCGAATGAGAAGCTTCCTCCCACTGTGTATTGTATACACAGGCAGGGAGGAAGTGATGTCCTTCTCGGGCGGTCTTTTTGACCGGACTACGAGGAGAAGACAGAAAGTAAGTGTGCACCAACACTACACTGACATGTAGGCACACAAACCCCCCCGATCCCCCCCACCCCCCTTTCCCCCCCAGTCACAGTGTCACTGATTGCAGTGATCATTTATTTACTGATCACTGCATTCAGTGTCAGTTGTAAAAGTAAAAACTGTCAGGGCAGTTAGTGTTAGGTCCAGGGTAGCCCCCTACCACCCTCCAATAAAGGTTTAACCCCCTGATTGCCCCTAGAGTTAACCCATTCACCCCCTTTTGCCAGTGTCACTAAGCGATCATTTTTCTGATCGCTGCATTAGTGTCGCTAGGTAGCTAGTTATTTTTTTAGGTTCACCGCCAGGTATTTATAGCGCTAGGTACACCGATATACTACCCAATAATGGTTTTAACCCCCTGATTGCCCCTAGTTAACCCTTTCACCCCCTTTTGCCAGTGTCACTAAGCGATCATTTTTCTGATCGCTGCATTAGTGTCGCTAGGTAGCTAGTTATTTTTTTAGGTTCACCGCCAGGTTTTTATAGTGCTAGGTACCCGATATACTACCCAATAATGGTTTTAACCCCCTGATTGCCCCTAGTTAACGCTTTCATCCCCTTTTGCCAGTGTCACCAAGCGATCATTTTTCTGATCGCTGCATTAGTGTCGCTAATGTCGCTAGGTAGCTAGTTATATTTTTAGGTTCACTGCCAGGTTTTTATAGCGCTAGGTACCCCGATATACTACCCAATAATGGTTTTGACCCCTGATTGCCCCTAGTTAACCCTTTCACCCCCTTTTGCCAGTGTCCCTAAGCAATCATTTTTCTGATCGCTGCATTAGTGTCACTAGTGTCGCTAGGTAGCTAGTTCTTTTTTTAGGTTCACCGCCAGGTTTTTATAGCGCTAGGTACCCCCATATACTACCCAATAATGGTTTTAATCCCCTGATTGCCCCTACTTAACCCTTTCACCAGAGATCACAGTATAAGTGTCACTGGTGACGCTGGTTAGCCAGTTAGTTATTTAGGTTCCCCGTCAGGTTTTTATATAGCGCCAGGGACCCCCATATACTACCTAATAAAAATTTGAACCCCCTGATTGCCTCTAGTTAACCCTTTCACCAGTGATCACCGTATAAGTGTTACGGGTGACTCTGGTTAGTTTGCTTTTTATAGCATCAGGGCACCCACCATTTATTACCCAATAAAGGTTTAACCCCCTGATCACCCGGCGGGTGATATCAATTAGGTTTTAGGGTCAGGGTCTGCGTCGCCCCAGGCAGCGCTAGGTTAGTGCCAGTACCGCTAACACCCACACGCAAAGCATAAACCTCCCGTAGTGGTATAGAATCTGAACAGATCAATATCTGATCTGATCAGATCTATACTAGCATCCCCAGCAGTTTAGGGTTCCAAAAAAACGCATTGTTAGCGGGATCAGCCCAGATACCTGCTGGCACCTGCGTTGTGCCCCTCTGCTCAGCCCACCCAAGTGCAGTATCGATCGATCACTGTCACTTACAAAACACTAAACACATAACTGCAGTGATCGCAGAGTCGGGCCTGATCCCTGCGATCGCCAACAGTTTTTTTTTGGTAGCATTTAATATTTAAATCCGGAAGGCAGTGCTTGGTTTTCGGGGTCCCGTACGTGGCTAGGCTCCCAAAAAGTCCCCCACATGTGGTATCCCCGTACTCGGGAGAAGCAGCAGAATTTATTTTGGGGTGTAATTTGACTTATGCCCATAGCATGTGTGAGCAATATATCATTTAGTGACAACTTTGTGCAAAAAAAATAAAAATTTTTAAAATTCCTGCAACTTGTGGCAAAATATAAAATATTTCATGGACTCAACATGCCTCTCAGTAAATAGCTTGGGGTGTCTACTTTCCAAAATGGGATCATTTGGGGGGGTTTTGTGCTATTTTGGCATTTTATGGCCTTCGAAACTGTGATAGGTAGTGAGGAGTGAAATCAAAAATTTGCACCCTTAGAAACCCTGAAGGCAGTGATTGGTTTCGGGGTGCCGTACGCAGCTAGTCTCCCAAAAAGTCCCACATATGTGGTATCCTCGTACTCAGGAGAACTCAGGAGAAGCAGCAGAATATATTTTGGGGTTATATTCACATATAACTATGGCATGTGTGAGCAATATATCATTTAGTGACAACTTTTTGTAAACATTTTTATTTTTATTTTTTGGTGTCATTATTCAATCACTTGGGACAAAAAAAAATATTCAATGGGCTCAACATGCCTCTCCACAACTTCCTTGGGGTGTCTACTTTCCAAAATGGGGTCATTTGGAGGGGGTTTGTACTGCCCTGCCATTTTAGCACCTCAAGAAATGAGATAGGCAGTCGTAAATTAAAAGCTGTGTAAATTCCAGAAAATGTACTTTAGTTTGTAGACGCTATAACTTTTGCGCAAACCAATAAATATACGCTTATTGACATTTTTTTTACTAAAGACATGTGGCTGAATAAATTTTGCCCTAAATGTATGAATAAAAATTTAGTTTATTCGATTTTTCTTATAACAAAAAGTAGAAAATATCATTTTTTTTCAAAATTTTCGGTCTTTTTCCATTTATATCGCAAAAAATAAAAATCGCAGAGGCAATCAAATACCATCAAAAGAAAGCTCTATTTGTGGGAAGAAAAGGACGCAAATTTAATTTGGGTACAACATTGCATGACCGCGCAATTACCAGTTAAAGCAGTGCAGTGCGAAATTGTAAAAAGACCTCTGGTCCTTAGGCTGTTAATTGGTCCGGGGCTGAAGTGGTTAATACACATACTACAGGAAAGGGTCAGATACTGCAAATATACTGCAGGAGACAATCAGAGACTGCGGACATACTACAGGTGACAGAGACTGCAGACATTATACAGGAGATAATCAAAGACTGCGGACATACTACAGGTGAAAATCTGAGACTGCAGGAGATGGTCAGAGAACTTTCAGCAATGCACAGCTTTACAGTTGAATAACACAGCTCAGAGTTTCAGCAGTCAGTCATTTTATGGATGTAAGGACATACCTGGCCATCCGAGCAAACTGCATACAGCCAGAGGTCCGGGGGCTAAGCTTCCATTCTCTGCTCTCACTACAACTGCTCCCCCCTGAGCATACATGCATGGGGTGGGGTTAGAGCATCAGTGGAGCTCCTGGCCCCGTCCCCGGACCTCTGTATTCCCCAGCCAGTATAGAGCGTCGGAGCCAGGAGCTCTACTGATGCTTCCACTTCGATCACTGCTCTTACTACAGCCGCTCTGTTCCGAGCATACAGTCTGCATGGGGCGGGGTCAGAGTGTCAGTAGAGCTCCCAGCCCCACCCCCTCTGCTGGCTAGCTTGGGAATACAGCCTCCCGTGTCCTCTGTGCGCTCTGCAAATCAGTCACCAGGGCCCCAATTTGTGGGTAGCGCAGGCTCAATGCTTTGGGCCCCCCAACAAAGTTTGGGCCCTGGGCAGGTGCCCCATTTGCCCTGTGTTAAAGATGGCCCTGCTCTAGTGCAGGGTTTCTCAACCAGGGTTCCATGCAGTGGCGGCCCGTCCCCTAGGGGGTGCATGGGCGCCATCACCCAAGCTTTTGCCAAAAAAAGTGCCCTTTAAGAATGCCTGAGCGCTGGACACACAGCAGTCTGTGGGAAGCTTCCCAGCTTCTCAGCTGATTGCAAACTGGGAAGCTGATTTGCCCGTGTTTGGGAGTGTTCGGGGAGCACAAGCTGGGACCGGAGGGCGACCGGGTGGTCTCACTTCCAGTTTCCCGGATGGCTCACTGTGTTGTGGCATGCAGAGACTTGACTGTCTGGGACCATATGATGTGAGGCGGATCACAGATGCGGAGGATGGGCGCAGTGTACCAGAGCCAGAGCACCAGGCGAGTGCGGGGAACACAACAGCTGATGTGCAGTTCTCTATTTGCTATTGGCATGTCTCTAAACAATATCCCCCTTCCTTCCTCTCCCCCCTAAACAATAACCCCCCTTCCTGCCTCCCCACCCTAAACAATAACCCCCTTCCTGCCTCTCCACCCTAAACAATAACCCCCCTTCCTGCCTCTCCACCTTTAATAAATAACCTGTGTTTAATGATGGGGTTAGTATGAGGAAGGGGGTCCTGTGTAACAATGGGGGGGCGGTAGTGTTGAGGAAGGGGTCCTGTGTAATGATGGGGAGAGGGATTGTTTAACCATGCCCCTTAAGCCCCTTTCACTGTTAACAGTCTGGCCACACCCACATTTTGGCGTGAGGTGCCGCATGTTTACATCAGCCTCAAGTGTCCCTCATTCTGAAGTTCTAAAGTTGGGAGGTATGTACTGTCCTGTGGTGCTGGGGCTGTATATTTTGTCCTGTGGTGCTGGGGCTGCATAGTCTGTCCTGTTGTGCTGGGGCTGCATAGTCTGTCCTGTGGTGCTGGGGCTGCATAGTCTGTCCTGTGGTGCTGGGGCTGCATAGTCTGTCCTGTGGTGCTGGGGCTGCATAGTCTGTCCTGTGGTGCTGGGGCTGCATAGTCTGTCCTGTGGTGCTGGGGCTGCATAGTCTGTCCTGTGGTGCTGGGGCTGCATAGTCTGTCCTGTGGTGCTGGGGCTGCATAGTCTGTCCTGTAATGCTGGCGCTTCATACTCTGTCCTGTGATGCTGGGGCTGTATACTGTGTCCTTTGATGCTGGGGCTGTATACTCTGACCTGTGATTTTGAGGCTGTATATTCTGTCCTGTGATACTGACACAAATAGTCCTGACACTATGGGTGGAAGCTAGTGGAATAGAGGGGATAGAATGGAATGGATGGAATCTATAAAGGGGCAATTCTTCCCAATGACCATAATTGTAAGGAACATTCTTCCCACTGACCATCACATTAATGTCTCATGAGTTGTAGATATAGCAATTTTTAGCAGGGGTTCCCTGAGACCGGAAAGTTATTTTTAAGGGTTCCTCTGTGTTGGAAAGGTTTAGAAAGGCAGTTCTAGTGCCTTTTGCAAAGGAAATTAGGCAAAACGTCTCTGTTACAAATCTAGCCAATCTGAATTGTACATAAATCCTGTGAAACCCTCCACTTACCTGGCAACGTTTAGAGGTGCAGATTCTCAATCACGATGTCCTCAGACAGATGCTTGTGTCATCTATGAAGTCCCACTCCTCCATGGAGAAATAGACGGCCACATCCTGACACCTGATAGGAACCTGACACACACAATGAGAAGTCACCATTCAGACATAACGCTTCTGATCCCGGATAATGCCCCAAAATTCCCGGCACCGCTCACCTCTCCTGTCAGAAGCATTACAATCTTGTTGATGACCTCCAGAATCTGCTTGCCATTCCTCTCTGGAGAAGGCTCAATGGTGGGGACGTGGCTTCAGCTCCATCCTTTGATGCATGGGATTGGCTGCCGAGTTTCACATGATCATTGGATTGGATTTTTGTTTTTTTTAGATAAACGAAATAGAACAGAAAATTTAGATTTTTTTTACTTTCTGCTATAAAAAATATCCAATAAAAAAAAAAGAACACAATCAAACTTCTTGATAAATTGAGGCCAAAATGTATTCTGCTACATGTCTTTGGTAAAAAATAAATAAATAAATAATACGTGTATATTGATTGGTTTGTGTGAGTTATAGCAGAAAACTATGGTTTACATAGTTACTTAGGGAAATCTGACACTGACACTTTGCGAGAACTGACTGCCACTGACATCACCAGTGACACTAATACAGCGATCGGCGATAATACAATACTATACACTGTCACTGTACCAGGCCTGGACTGGGACAAAAAATAGGCCCGGGCATTTTGGATTGAGCAGCCCATGACATGTTAACCGGCCCCTTCCCCACTCTCCACCTTGACAGATCCCCTGAGAGAGGAGCAGAGGTGTGTGTGTGGGGGGGGGGGGGGGGGAGTTGAAGTGGGACCAGGAAAGAGCATGGGGGATGGAGAGCACAGGGAAGAACCTTGAAAACATGGGGTGGGGCGAGAGCACAGGGATGAAGAGAAGAGCACAAGAGGCAACGGAGAGCATGGGGGGAGGTGGCGAGCACAGGGAGGGTGGTGGAGAGCACAGGGAGGGTGGTGAAGAGCATGGGGGGATGTGAAGAGCACCTGGGGAAGGTGGAGAGCACAGGGGGGGGGCAGCAGAGAGCATGAGGGGGATGTGGAGAGCACAGGGGGGAAGCGGAGAGCATGGGGGGATGTGACCAGCACAGGGGGATGAGCGCAGAGCATGCGGGTGGTGGAGCTCATGGGGGGAGGCAGAGAGCATGGGGGTGGTGGAGAGCACTGGGGGGGTGGAGCAGGCTCTCTCCCCCAGCCTAAAATGAGAATCTACAAGCCCCTGGGGAAAGCCCCGGCGATTAGGTCGCACGTTGCCACATGCTCCAATCTGCTGATCAGTGGCACACTCGTGTAATAATTGTCCACGTACAAGTGGTACCCCTTTCTGAATAAGGGTGACACCAAGTTCCGCACTTACTTGCCAGCTCTCCCTATGTAATCTGGGCAGTTCTCCGGCTCTACGTAACGATCTTTTCCCTCATAAATCCGTAAAGCTCCATACATAGCCTGTTGCCCTGTCACAGAACTTATAGAGCTTGACCCCGGATCTGGCACACTTGCTGGGAATGTACTGCTTGAAAGACAAGCGGCCAGAAAATGTAATCAGGGACTCGTCATCAACGCAGACAACTTGACTGGGAATAAACAAAGCTGCAAAACGTTGGTTGAAGTGGTTTATGAGGGGCCGAATTTTGTAGAGCCGATCATATTCAGGGTCTCCACGAGGACAAGAAAGTTCATTGTCTTTGAAGTGCAAGAACCGCAAGATCTGCTCGTATCGTTTCCTGGACATGGAGGTAGAGAACGTGGGCATATGGTCAATTGGATGCATGGACCAATACATCCGCAACGTCATGAATTTATGTATGCCCATGTTGAAGGAAAGGTCTTAAGTTCTGTAATCTATGGTAAGGGAAGGCAACTGGGGATTAGCCGTGATGTGTTGACCAGCATATAAATTAGTTTGGTCCACAATAGATCTATAGAGATCTTCTGTGAAAAACAGCGAATAAAAATCAAGTGGCGTAAAATCAGCTGTTTCCACTTGAATACCGGGTTGGCCAGTGAATGGGGGAGTACGGGTTCTGCAGAAGTGGTGGGCACCCAATCAGGATTGGTGAATTCTGCAAGAAGGACACTATGGGAACGACGGGCCTGCCTTTGTCTTCTTCTTGGTGGCAGTGGGACACTACTTGTGTTTGTCACCTCGCCAGCTTGAACTGCACTTATGGGACTTGCTACGTCATCATGTGTTACTGCAATGCTGGATGCACGTCCAGGGTGTACTAGGCCGCTGGTGCTTGCCAGTTCACCAGAAGGATGAGCGGCTCTAGTACTGGCTCTCTGCTCCATACGAGGGACCTGCGGTTCCTGCACCTGAACATCAGAAGATCGGGATCGGGTACGCCTGATCTCACCTTCGTCACCAGAGCTATCTGTCATGGAGCCGCTGTCCTCTACAGGATCGTATTCTGAGCCTGAATCTGACAGATGAGTGACCACCTCTAAACTGTCATGCTCAGAAACGTGTAAACCTCTTCACTAGTGTACCTTCGCTTTGCCATTTTGGGCTCTAAATTTTGTAGTACACTAGTGAGATTCACAAATAAAAAAGCACCTAGGCTGTCAGTGACTGTATAAAATGCTACCAAAAAAAAACTGTTAGCAGAGGCGTACCTAGGGTCTTCTGTGCCCTTGGCGAGAATCTGTACAGGCTCCCCGCTCCCCCCGCCCCAGCACGACCCCTCCCCTTCATTAAAGAGTTAGAATTTCAACTGGATTTTTTTTTACATCAATTTCCTTTAATTTAGACTGAGTAGCCAATTTTTCCATGGATGGGGGGGGTTTGATGTGATGTCAGTCCACCACGCTATAATGTGCAGGAGCACTGATATAAATATAAAGAGGACTGCACTGTAATGATTACAGTGCCCCTTTACAGTGTAGTCCTCTTTATATTAGTATCTCTGCAATCATGCCCCCCCCCCTTTTACTCTCTACTCACTGTGCAGATCTCCAGCTCCTCCCGCTCCCTGCTTCCTTACAGAGTCTGCACAGAGCCCCCTTACATCAGAGTCCGCACTAAGCCCCCTTACATCAGAGTCCGCACTGAGCCCCCTTACATCAGAGTCCGCACTGAGCCCCCTTACATCAGAGTCCGCACTGAGCCCCTTTACATCAGAGTCCGCACTGAGCCCCCTTACATCAGAGTCCGTACTGAGCCCCCTTACATCAGAGTCCGTACTGAGCCCCCTTACATCAGAGTCTGCACTGAGCCCCCTTACATCAGAGTCCGCACTGAGCCCCCTTACATCAGAGTCCGTACTGAGCCCCTTTACATCAGAGTCCGCACTGAGCCCCTTTACATCAGAGTCCGCACTGAGCCCCTTTACATCAGAGTCCGCACTGAACCCCCTTACATCAGTCCGCACTGAACCCCCTTACATCAGTCCGCACTGAACCCCCTTACATCAGTCCGCACTGAACCCCCTTACATCAGAGTCTGTACTGAGCCCTTTTACATCAGAGTCCGCACTGAACCCCCTTACATCAGAGTCCGCACTGAACCCCCTTACATCAGAGTCCGCACTGAACCCCCTTACATCAGTCCGCACTGAACCCCCTTACATCAGAGTCCGCACTGAACCCCCTTACATCAGAGTCCGCACTGAACCCCCTTACATCAGAGTCCGCACTGAACCCCCTTACATCAGAGTCCGCACTGAACCCCCTTACATCAGAGTCCGCACTGAACCCCCTTACATCAGAGTCCGCACTGAGCCCCTTTACATCAGAGTCTGCACAGAGGTCCCTTACATCAGAGTCTGCACAGAGGTCCCTTACATCAGAGTCTGCACAGAGGTCCCTTACATCAGAGTCCGCACTGAACCCCCTTACTTCAGAGGCCGCACTGAACCCCTCTTACTTCAGAGGCCGCACTGAACCCCCTTACTTCAGAGTCTGCACAGAGGTCCCTTACATCAGAGTCCGCACTGAGCCCCCTTACATCAGAGTCTGCACTGAGCCCCCTTACATCAGAGTCCACAGTGAACCCCCTTACATCAGAGTCCACACTGAGCCCCCTTTCATCAGAGTCCGCAGGGAGGTCCCTTACATCAGAGTCCGCACAGAGCCCCCACTTACTGTTAGCCCTTGTACACAAGGTCGGACATTCCGACAACAAAATCCGTCGGATTTCGTCCGACGGATTTTGTCCGAAACTTGTGTTGCATACACACGGTCGGACAAAGTTGTCGGAAAATCCGATCGTACTTAACATGACAACGTTATTTCGTTACAACGGGACTACGTTCAGACTAGTAGCTAGTTTTGGTCTAGGAATTTGATCTGAGCATGCGTGGCACTTTGTGCCACGATCGGAATTCTCTACACACAATCGGACAAAGTCCGATCGGATCATGTCGGAAAGTTTTATAGCCCAGCTCTAAAACGTTGTCCGTCGGATATTCCGATGGAAACAGTCCGATGGAGCCCACACACTGTCGGGTTATCCAACAACACGGTCCGATCGGACATTTTCCGTCGGAATGTCCGACCATGTGTACAAGGGCTAAGGGGGAGCTCTGTGGACTCTAATGTAAAGGGGGAACGATGATTTAAGGGGTCTCTGTTCACCAAAGCCCCCTTCTTGCATTGAAGTCCACAGAACACCCCTTAAATTTGTTTTCTATACAGACTAGAAGGCGGGAGAGAGGGTGAGCTTACTCACCCCAGGATGAGGCTCAGGACTCAGGGCAGGCTGCCTGCAGCTTTTAAATCTTTCTTCCTTCACATCTCCCCGGGGATGTGTGGACGGGGCAGACGCAGGGGGTGTGGGCGAGACAGACAGAGTAGAGGGGCGGGAAGAGGAGGAGCAGTGTAACTGTCAGCATTGGCTGAGATGTGTGTGAGAGAAACACACAGCTCAGCCGCTATTGTAGTTGTGCCACAGCGCTACCTCTCCCCCCAGCTGAAGCCGACACAGGAAGGAGAGGGAGATCGAGATTCCCCCCGCCCCCCATCAGCGGTTATGCAGTGCCATCAGCAAGCAGCAGTGCTCGGCGCCACTGTCGCCAGCCCACCGCTGCTGTGTGCTAAAGCCTGTCCCTGCTGAAGTGATTGAGACAGCGCCCCCCCTCGGCTTCCGCCACCGGTGGGCACCGGTCTCGCTACCAGCACGGTATGACCCTGACTGTTAGCAATCGCAGGAATCAGGCCTGACTTTGCGAATGCTGCAGTTATGTGTGTTGTGTTTTGTAAGTGACAGTGATCGATCGATACTGCACTTGGGCTGGGCTGGGCTAGGCGTAGGGACAAAACACAGGTGCTAGCAGGTACCTGGGCTGATCCCGCTATCAATGCATTTTTTGAAACCCTAAACTGCTGGGGACGCTAGTATAGATCTGATCAGATCAGATATTGATCTGTTCAGATACTATACCACTAAGGGAGGGGTATGCTTTGCACGTGGGTGTTAGCGGTACTGGCACTAACCTAGCGTTGCCTGGGGTGACGCAGACCCTATCTGACCCTAAAATCTAATTGATATTTTATTTTATTGGGTAATAAATGGTGGGTGCCCTTATGCTATAAAAAGCAAACTAACTAACCAGCGTCCCCCGTAACACTTATACAGTGATCACTGGTGAAAGGGTTAACTAGGGGCAATCAGGGGGTTAAAACCTTTATTATGTAGTATATGGGGGTACCTGATGCTATATAAAAACCTGACGGGGAACCTAAATAACTAAATGGCTAACCAGCGTCACCAGTGACACTTATACGGTGATCACTGGTGAAAGGGTTAACTCTAGGGGCAATCAGGGAGTTAAAACCTTTATTAGGTAATATATGGGGGTACCCGACGCTATATAAAAACCTGACAGGGAACCTAAATAACAAAAGGTTAAAACCTTTATGAGGTTGTATAATGGGGTACCTAATGCTATAAAAACCTGGCGGTGAACCTAAAAAATAACTGGCTACCTAGTGGCACCAGTGACACTAATGCAGCGATCAGAAAAACGACCACTCAGTGACACTGGCAAAAGGGGGTGAAAGGGTTACCTGGGGGGAAATCAAGGGGTTAAACCTTTATTGGGGGGGTAGGGGGCTACCCTGGACCTAAAGGGGCCTAAAGCTAACTGCCCTGACACTTTACAGTCACAACTGACACTAAATGCAGTGACCAGTAAATAAATGACCACTGCAGTCAGTGACACTGTGACTGGGGGGGCAGGGGGTGAAAAGTGTGTCTATGTGTGCCTACGTGTCAGTGTAGTGTTGGTGCACTTACTGTGATGTCTTCTCTCCTCGCGGTCCAGTCAAAAAAGACCGCCATGAGGAGAGTGACATCACTTCCTCCTGCCTGTGTTTACAGTACACAGGCAGGGGAAGCTTCTCATTCGCCAGGAGCGATCGCGAGGGGGTGGCCAGAAATCAACGGCCGCCCCATCACCACGGATCGCTCCTGAAGCGAAACGGACTGCTGCCGCAAGCGGGAGGGGGTCCAATTGGACCCCCCCCCCCGCTGGAAGGCAGGCATGTACAGGTATGTGATTGTGCCTGTCCGTGCCATTCTGCCAACATAAATGTACAGGCAGCGGTCGTTAAGTGGTTAATTGTTTTGAAGAGAGAGAGAGAGAGAGAGAGAGAGAGAGAGAGGGAGAGACATGTGTTATGTATATTGCACATACCCCAATCCCCACATATTTACTGCGGCAGGTCGGCTCTATTGCAATCACAAGCTGATTGGACGCAGGGGATGTCAATCTGTGGGTCCAGTGGACCCCGATGTCCACCAGCCACCCACGATCGTTCCCCAGAGAGGTAGAATGGCGATCTGCCCATGTAAACACAACAGATTGCCGTTCTGACAGGGAAGAAGATGGAGATCATGTGTTTCTGCTAAACAGGAACACTGATCTGTCTTCATCCAATCACAACAACCCCCCCACACAGAAAGTACTCCCTAGGAGCACACTTAACTCTTTGATCGCCTCTGATGTCAACCCCTTCCCTGCCAGTGTCATTACAGTACAGTAATAGTGCATATGTTTAGCACTGATCACTGTATTAGTGTCACTGGTCCCCAAAAAAGTGTCAAAAGTGTCAGGCGTCCAATTTTTCTGCCGCAATGTCGCAGTCCCGCTAAAAATCACTGACCATCGCCACTATTGGTAAAAAAGAAATAAAAATTCCATAAAAATATCCCATCATTTGTAGACGCTATAACTTTTGCTAAAACCAATCTATATACGCTTATTAAGATTTTCTTTTACCAAAAATATGTAGCTGAATGCATATTGGCCTACATTGATGAAGAAATTAGATTTTTTTATTTTTATTTATTGGATATGTTTTATAGCAGAATGTAAAAAAAAAATTTTTTTTAGTTTTTTGCTTTTGTTGCTCCTTTTTTGTTTATAGCGCAAAAAAAGAAAAATGCAGAGGTGATCAAATACCACCAAAAGAAAGCTCTATCTGTATGGGAAAAAAAGGACATCAATTTTATTTGGGTACAGTGTGGCACTCCCACGCAATTGCCAGTCAAAGTAACGCAGTGCCGTATCGCAAAAAATGGCCTGGTCATTAAGGGGGTAAAACCTTCCGAGCTGAAGTGGTTAAGAAGGCTTGGGCTACCTCCAGGCCCACCTGCCCCTTACCTATCCATTACAATGCAATGCATTTATGAGAGTGAAAGACTCTCATAAATTTACAAAGTTAGGACTGCAAGTAATACAGGGTGCCATGAAGGGGCCTTGCAACTTACGCATGTGTTTGGAAATATGTGCTAACTAAACCCCTGTTTTTAAGGCATAATGTTGGACCGGGTCATTCGGTTGGTAAGCAGAATGGTTGGTGAGTTGAGCTGAGAATTTTCTCTGGTTTTGTCTTTCATGTGCTCCTTGCTGGGAAGGCCAGTTATAGCTGGGGGCAGGGGCCATCTCTTTGTTACTATAAAAAAATTGCACATTTTCCTGCACACGTATTGGGTTTTATTTTTTTTAACCACTTAACGGCCGCATGCCATTGTACGTCATCACAATGGCATGTACAGGCACAAGCACCTACATGTACGTGCTTGCCTTCCAGCTGGTGGGGGGTCCGATCGGACCCCCTCCCGCTGGATGCGGCAGTCCGGTTCGCTTCAGGAGCAATCCGGGATGAGGGGATGGCCGTTGGTTTCTGGCCATTCCCTCTCGATCGCTCCTGGCGAATGAGAAGCTTCCTCCCACTGTGTATTGTATACACAGGCAGGGAGGAAGTGATGTCATTCTCCTCGGGGCGGTCTTATTGACCGGACTACGAGGAGAGGACACAGTATGTCTGCACCAAACACTACACTGACACTAAATAACACAGGCACACAAACCCCCCCCCCCTGATCGCCCCCCGATGTCCCCCCCAGTCACAGTGTCACTGATTGCAGTGATCATTTATTTACTGATCACTGCATTCAGTGTCAGTTGTAAAAGTAAAAACTGTCAGGGCAGTTAGTGTTAGGTCCAGGGTAGCCCCTACCACCCCCCAATAAAGATTTAACCCCCTGATTGCCCTTAGAGTTAACCCTTTCACCCCCTTTTGCCAGTGTCACTAAGCGATCATTTTTCTGATCGCTGCATTAGTGTCGCTAGGTAGCTAGTTATTTTTTTTAGGTTCACTGCCAAGTTTTTATAGCGCTAGGTACCCCCATATACTACCCAATAATGGTTTTAACCCCCTGATTGCCCCTACTTAACCCTTTCACCAGCGATCACCGTATAAGTGTCACTGGTGACGCTGATTAGCCAGTTAGTTATTTAGGTTCCCCGTCAGGTTTTTATATAGAGCCAGGGACCCCCATATACTACCTAATAAAAATTTGAACCCCCTGATTGCCCCTAGTTAACCCTTTCACCAGTGATCACCGTATAAGTGTTACGGGTGACTCTGGTTAAATAGTTTGCTTTTTATAGCATCAGGGCACCCACCATTTATTACCCAATAAAGGTTTAACCCCCTGATCACCCAGCGGGTGATATCAATTAGGTTTTAGGGTCAGGGTCTGCGTCGCCCCAGGCAGCGCTAGGTTAGTGCCAGTACCGCTAACACCCACACGCAAAGCATAAACCTCCCGTAGTGGTATAGAATCTGAACAGATCAATATCTGATCTGATCAGATCTATACTAGTGTCCCCAGCAGTTTAGGGTTCCAAAAAAACGCATTGTTAGCGGGATCAGCCCAGATACCTGCTAGCACCTGCGTTTTGCCCCTCCGCCCAGCCCACCCAAGTGCAGTATCGATCGATCACTGTCACTTACAAAACACTAAACACATAACTACAGCGATCGCAGAGTCAGGCCTGATCCCTGCGATCGCTAACAGTTTTTTATATTTAAATCCAGAAGGCAGTGCTTGGTTTTCGGGGTCCAGTACCTGGCTAGGCTCCCAAAAAGTCCCCCACATGTGGGGTGTAATTTGACTTATGCCCATAGCATGTGTGAGCAATATATCATTTAGTGACAACTTTGTGCAAAAAAAAAAAAAAAAATGTAATATTCCTGCAACTTGTGGCAAAATATAAAATATTTCATGGACTCAACATGCCTCTCAGTAAATAGCTTGGGGTGTCTATTTGGGGGGGGGTTTGTGTTATTTTGGCATTTTATAGCCTTCGAAACTGTGATAGGTAGTGTGGAGTGAAATCAAAAATTTTCACCCTTAGAAATCCTGAAGGCAGTGATTGGTTTTCAGGGTGCCGTACGCGGCTAGACTCCCAAAAAGTCCCACATATGTGGTATCCCCGTACTCAGGAGAAGCAGCAGAATATATTTTGGGGTGCAATTCTACATATAACTATGGCATGTGTGAGCAATATATCATTTAGTGACAACTTTTTGTAAACTTTTTTTTTTGTGTCATTATTCAATCACTTGGGACAAAACAAAAAAATATTCAATGGGCTCAACATGCCTCTCAGAAATTTCCTTGGGGTGTCTACTTTCAAAAATGGGGTCATTTGGGGGGGGGGTTGTACTGCCCTGCCATTTTAGCACCTCAAGAAATGAGATAGGCAGTCATAAATTAAAAGCTGTGTAAATTCCAGAAAATGTACTCTAGTTTGTAGACGCTATAACTTTTGCGCAAACCAAAAAATATACGCTTATTGACATTTTTTTTTACTAAAGACATGTGGCTGAATACATTTTGCCCTAAATGTATGACTAAAATTTAGTTTATTCGATTTTTCTTATAACAAAAAGTAGAAAATATATTTTTTGGTCAAAATTTTCAGTCTTTTTCCATTTATATCGCAAAAAATAAAAATCGCAGAGGCAATCAAATACCACCAAAAGAAAGCTCTATTTGTGGGAAGAAAAGGATGCAAATTTCGTTTGGGTACAACATTGCATGACCGCGCAATTACCAGTTAAAGCAGTGCAGTGCGAAATTGTAAAAAGACCTCTGGTCCTTAGGCTGTTAATTGGTCCGGGGCTGAAGTGGTTAAAGATGCCTACAACAGAATACAAAGGATTAAAGGGGTTGTAAACCCTCAAAGTTTTTCACCTTAATGCATTCTATGCATTAAGGTGAAAAACCCCCTGCGATGCAGCTGCCTCCCAGAGCCCCCCTTTACTTACCTGAACCCAGTCTTTCCAGCAACGGGAATGAGCACACCAGCCGATGTCTCGGGTCCTGATTGGATAGATTGATAGCAGCGCAGCCATTGGCTCCTGCTGCTGTCAATCAAATTCAATGATGCAGGAACTGGGGGGCGGAGCCGAGTCCTGCTGTCTGTGTTAATGGACGCAGCAGCAGGACACGGGAGCGCACTCGCACGGGAGAGTGGCCCCAGAGTGGCCCCAATTCTCCTCTTCTGGGGTCCCTCAGCGGTGCTCCTGGCTGCTCCTCTTTTTGAGTGCCCCATTGGAGAGCCGCTCTCCCTTGGGGCACTCAAAAAGAGGAGCAGCCAGGAGCACCGCTGAGGGACCCCAGAAGAGGAAAATTGGGGCCACTCTGCAAAACCAACTGCACGGAGGAGGTACGTATGACATGGTTTTTTTTTGTTTGTTTTTAAGGAACTTTTACATATCCTTTAACCAGTTCCCGACCAGATGTACGTTGGCAGAATGGAATGGGCAGGCATATTGGTGTACAGGTACGTCCAATCTTTAATGCCGCCCGGCCATCACGAGTGCTGGTCGGGACCCCTGTGAGTCTGGTCGCGGATCGCGGACTCGATCGCTGCGGGCATACCCGCAATAGTCTCATGGGGCGGCTGAACGGAGAGATGCCATTGTAAAAAGCATCTCCCCGTTCTGCCTAGCAACAAGTGACACTGATCTCTGCTCCATGTGATTGGAGCAGAGATCAGTGTTCACTAAATGAAAGCCCAGCCCCCAACAGTTAGTAACACACACCTAGGAACACTTAACCCCTACACTGCCACCCACTGGTTAACCCCTTCACTGCCAGTGTCATTTACACAGGAATCACTGCATTTATATAGCAGTGATTGCTGTATAAATGACAATGGTCCCAAAAATGTGTCAAAAATGTCCGATGTGTCTGCCATAATGTCGCAGTCACAATAAAAAAAAAATCGTTGATCGCTGGCATTACTAGTAAAAAAAAATTATTAATAAAAATGCCATAAAACTATCCCCTATTTTGTAAAGGCTATAACTTTTGCGCAAACCAATCAATAATCACTTATTGAGATTTTTTTTTACCAAAAATATGTAGAACAATACGTATCGGCCTAAATTGAGGGAATTTTTTTTATATATATTTTTGGGGGATATTTATTATAACAAAAAGTAAAAAATAGAAAAAAAACGCATTATTTTTGTTTATAGCGCAAAAAATAAAAACCACAGGGGTGATCAAATACCACCAAAAGTAATCTCTATTTGTTGGAAAAAAAAGGACGTCAATTTTGTTTGGGAGCCACGTTGCATGACCACGCAATTGTCAGTTAAAGCGACGCAGTGACGAATCGCAAAAAGTGGTCTTTGTCCAGCAAAATGGTCCGGGGCTGAAGTGGTTAATGAGAAAAAAATTTATTCATACAATATATATTTTTAAAAGATGAGTTAGCATACTAACCTACTGAATGCGGGGAAAGGGTTCTTCTAAAATGTAGTTTCGAGGGCATGCCTAAATCGATAGGAACTAACTTCCCAGTACCAAAAGACAGCTTTTATTACTCTGTGACATCATGACCAGGCTTATAAAATACTTACAAATGCAGCTACTGGACAGTCAGTTCCTATTGATTTAGGCATGTCCTTAGAACTATATTTTACAAGAGCACTTTCAGTAGGTTAGTAAGCTTTTGGGCATCAAGGTAGCAGCACTGATTTGCTGGAAAAAAAATGAATGTACAGTGTATACAGTAAGTGGAGGGGGACAGAGGGGCTTAGGTTGGAGGAAGGGGGTGTAGAGGGACAGAGCACGCATTGCTGACTATACTTGCTGGCATATCAGAACAGTTATGCCGCGTACACATGATCAGACACCCAGCGGACTTAGTCTGGCGGACAATCCACCGGACTCTTCAAACAAGCGGACCTGCCCACACAGGACTGGACTATTCCGGTGGACTAAGTCCAATGGACAATCCGCCAGACTTTTGGAGGAGGTCCACCGGATTTCAGCGAGACTGACACCTTGCTAGCCCCGTCGCCTGGTATGGATTTAATGGGGAACCCCTACACCGAAAAAACGGCGTGGGGGTCCCCCCAAAGTCCATACCAGACCCTTATCTGAGCACGCAGCCCAGGCGGTCAGGAAAGGGGGTGGGGACAAGCAAGCGCCCTCCACTCCTGAGCCATACCAAGCCGCGTGCCCTCAACATGGGGGGTGTGTGCTTTGGGGAAGGCACCTTTTCCCTATGTTGATGAGGAAAGGGCCTCTTCCCGACAACCCTGTCCGTTGGTTGTGGGGATCTGCAGGCGGGGGGCTTATCAGAATCCGGGAGCCGCCTTTAATAAGGGGGCCCACAGATTCCGGCGCCCCACCCTATGTGAATAAGTATGGGGTACGATGTACCCCTACCCATTCAACTGGGGGAAAAAAGTGTCAATAAAAAAAACACACAACACAGGTTTTTAAAGTAGTTTATTAGTAAGCTCTGGGGGTCTTCTTGCGACTTCGGGGGTCTTCTCGCCGGGCTCCTCCGCTATTTTTTGCTCTTTTGCTAGCGGAGGAGCCCGGTTTTCACGTTCGTCATCGTCGCCCTGCGGGGGTCTTCTACCGACTTTGGGGGTCTTGTCCCGCTCTTCGGGTCTTCTGCTGGGCCTCCGTTATCTTCTTCCAGCTCTAGCACTAGCGCTGGCCCGGTCTTCTCATTCATCGTTGTCGCCGCCACCTTCTTCTTTCTCCTTTCTCTTCTTCCGATGTTGACACAACGCTCTCTCCGGCTGTAATGGCAGGGTCACGTTATGCGGCGACTTATATAGGCATAAGGGGCGGGGTCACCGGGTGATGTCACATGGTGACCCCGTCCCTTATGATGTCACAGTCCTGGGGGATGCTGGGCGGCCACGAGGGCCTCATTGTTCCAAGCAACCTCTGCTGCCAGAGTACGGAATTCAATGGTGTAGTCGGCAACAGTTCTTGTACTCTGATGGACATGAGGTACTTGGCAGCAGAAGCGGAGCTTGCGGGAATGTCAAATACCCTTTTAAAGGAGGCCACAAACTGAGGGTAACTCAAGACACCAGGTTTTTGCATCTCCCATAGAGGGTTAGCCCAGGCCAAGGCTCTCTCAGAAAGCAAAGATATCACGAAACCTACTTTGTTTCTGTCTGTGGGAAACCTGATTGAGAAACCCTCTGCATTGAACTGGATCACCCCTAAATCGCTGGGGAAGCGGAGCAGAACCAGACATACCTCTTATGGAGGTAATACTCGAGGCGGGTGCCTGCACAGAGACTGGCGCAGAAGCAGGGACGGCCTGAGACTCAGGTTGTACCGGAGCAGCCACCGTGGGGTATTCCAGGTAAGCCGCGCGACTCAGGAGCGTTTGTAATGCCATGGCAAACTGATCCATGCGGTGATCTTGCTCATCCAGTCTGGAAAAAATATTACCAACAAGTGGATTGACTGTATCTTCTGAATTCATGGCCTTCGCGTACTATCAGAAACCATGAATCAGACCGAGACAGAAGTACAATTAAATCACACTTGTTTATTAAATAAAAATGTAAATAGAAAAAGCGTAGTCAAAGCACAGCCCAGTCCAGTAACCATAGCCCAGTCCAGTAACCGTATCGAGTAGTCAGCCAGGCCAGAGTTCAATAACCAGATCGGGTAATCAGCCAGGCCAGAAGTCAGGAATCCAAGTAGAGCAACAGCAAGCAGGATAAGGAGCTAGAAGGCATGTCAGCAAGCCAGTCTTTAACCACTTAAGCCCCGGGCCAATTTGCAGCCAAAGGACCAAGCCCCTTTTTGTGATTCGACACGTGGCACCCAAACAAAATTGGCGTCCTTTTTTCCCACAAATAGAGCTTTCTTTTGGTGGTATTTAATCACCTCTGCGGTTTTTATTTTTTGCTCTATAAACAAAAATAGAGCGACAATTTTGAAAAAAATGCAATATTTTTAAATTTTTGCTATAATAAATATCCCCAAAAAATATATAAAAAAAACTTTTTTTCCTCAGTTTAGGCCGATACGTATTCTTCTACATATTTTTGGTAAAAAAAAAAAAAAAATCACAATTAGCAATTATTGATTGGTTTGCACAAAAGTTATAGCGTTTGCAAAATAGGGGATGTTTTATAGCATTCTTATTAATAATTTTTTTTTTACTAGTAATGGCGGCGATCAGCGATTTTTATTGTGACTGCGACATTATGGCGGACACATCGGACATTTTTGGAACCATTGTCATTTATACAGCAATCAGTGCTATTTAAATGCACGGATTCCTGTGTAAATGACACTGGCAGTGAAGGAGTTAACCACTAGGGGGCAGTGTAGGTGTTATGTATGACATTATGTGTTTTTTTTATTGTAGGGGCGTGGCCTGGCATGTGACATCACTGATTGTCCTTCCCTATAAAAGGGAACAGACGATCAGTGACAGCCACACAGGGAAGCACGGGGAGAGGTTTGTTTATACAGACCTCTCCTCGTTCTTCAGCTCTGTGACCCGATCGCGGGACACCAGCGGCGATCGGGTCTGCTGGTCCTGTGGCCGCAGTCACGGAGCTCAGGACCGGGTCGGGAGCGCTACCGACCCACGGCTTAAAAAGCAACGTACAGGTACATGCTTGTGCCCAGCCGTGCCATTCTGCCGACGTACATCGGCGCGAGGCGGTCCATAAGTGGTTAAACAGAACCGCAGGAGATGGTTTCTTGTGGTGTGACCAAGGCAAAGGTAGAGGTGAAGTGAGCTGGACAGCTTTAAGTAGACAGGTCAGACGAGTATGATCAGGAACAGCTGGTAACTGTGGAGAGAGATGAGAGCTGGCAATTAGCTGACAGCTGAGCAGCCAGCCCAGAGAAGGAAGGGCTAAGCCATCCCTAACAGGTATGGACTTTGGGGGGACCCCCACGCATTTTTATCGGCGTAGGGGTTCCCCATAAAATCCATACCAGGCAACGGGGCTAGTAAGGTGTCAATCTCGCCGATGGAGGTGGCAACATTGACTTCCTTCGCTAGTCCCGTGTACCTGGAGTCATGTTCAAAATGAATGGATTTTACTCCGTGTGTGGGCAAGTCCGTTCATTTGAAAAGTCCAGGTGGACTAGCACACAGACGGATGGATTGTCTGCCGAACTGCATAGTCCAGTGGACAATTTTGAGTCAAGACTTCTTTCTCAGTCCGCCAGACTTTTGGGAAGAAAAAGTCAGTCAGCGCACACACACGGGCGAATTGTCCGGCGGATTCTGGTCCACCGGACTAAGTCTTCCGGATAGTCCGATCGTGTGTGTGTACGCAGCATTAGGAGCACAATAGAAGCAGATTTATTGCAGATCAATGGCATTTTTTGTACTTGCAGTATTTATAATGGGATAAAACATATGGGAATATGCATGTACATAGCTCCCAACTGTCCCTGGTTTTGAGGAACTGTCCCTGATTTGGTCAAGCAAATATCCCTATTTTCGCCTAATATGTCCCTCATTTTGGTCTGATCTATATAGTTGTATATAAAATGCACTATTTATCTTTTTCACACAGTGTTTCCCAGTGCTAGAACTTTCATCCAATTTCTAAATTGCTGCATTTGTAAATTTCCAAAGCCAATAAAAAATAAAAGTGGTTCAAAAAAAGCATTTGTGGTATTAATAATTTCTTTTGTATGCAGGGGATACTCAAAAAATTTGAATATCGTGGAAAAGTTCATTTATTTCACTAATGCAACTTAAAAGGTGAAACGAATATATGAGATGGACTCATTACATGCAAAGCAAGTTAGTTCAAGTCGTGATTTGTTCATAATTGTGATGATTATGGCATACAGCTCATGAAAACCCCAAATCCACAATCACAGAACATTTGAATATTGTGAAAAGGTGCAATATTCTGGGCTCAAAGTGTCCCACTCTAATCAGCTAATTAAAGGGTTTACTTCCTCTTTTTTTCCCTGCAAAGGTAAAGCATAATGGACTACTATGCATCGCATAGTAGCTCATTATGTGTCACTTACCTGACACAGGAGCCAGCGAAGTCGCCGCTGATCCCTGTAGTCCGCCGCATCCATGTTGCTGGTGGCGTCTCGCAGCTCCGACGAATCACAGCGGCGAAGCCGCGATGACGTCACTCCCGCGCATGCGCACGGGAGTCGCGTCTCGCAGCTCCGCCGCTGCCACTCGGCGAAGCCGCGATGACGTCACTCCCGCGCATGCGCACGGGAGTCGACAAATTTGGCAAATCCATTCATGGATTTGCCGCATTTAGTGCGCCTGCGCGCCGCTGTCTACGGCGCATGCGCCGTAGACAGCGGTGCCCATTTTCGGGCAAATATCTCCTAAACCATATAGGTTTAGGAGATATTGCTTGGACCTACAGGTAAGCCTTAATCTAGGCTTACCTGTAGGTCCAAGTTGTTTGGAAGGGTTTACTTCCTCTTTAAGCCATAACACCTGCAAAAGGTAATTGCAAAAGAAGTTGGATGTTCCCAAAGTGCTGTATCAAAGCACACTAATAGAAAGTTACGTGGAAGGGAAAAGTGTGGAAGAAAAAAGGTGCACAAGCAGCAGGGATGACTGCAGCCTGGAGAGGATTGTCAGGAAAAGGCCATTTAAAAGTGTTGGGGACTTTCACAAGGAGTGGACTGAGGCTGGAGTCAGTGCATCAAGAGCCGCCACACAGACGGATCTTGGACATAGGCTTCAAATGTTGTATTACTCTTGTCAAGCCACTCCTGAACAACAAACAACTTCAGAAGCATCTTACCTGGGCTAAAGAAAAACAGACCTGGTCTGTTGCTCAGTGGTCAAAAGTCCTCTTTTCTGATGAGAGCAAATTTTGCATCTCATTTGGAAACCAAGGACCCAGAGTATGGAGGAAGGTTGGAGAGGCACACAATTCAAGATGCTTGAAGTCCAGTGTGAAGTTTCCACAGTCTGTGTTGATTTGGGGAGACATGTCATCTGCTGGTATTGGTCCACTATGCTTCATTAAGTCCAGGGTCAACGCAGCCGTCTACCAGGAGATTTTGGACTGCTACATGTTTCCTTCGACAGACAAACTCTATGGGGATGCTGACTTCATTTTGTACCTGCCCACACTGCCAAAACCACCAAAACCTGGTTCAATGACCGTGGGATTACTGTGCTTCATTGGCCAGCAAACTCTCCTGACCTGAACCCCATAGAGAATCTATGGGGAATTGCCAAGAGAAAGATGAGAGACATGAGACCGAACAATGCAGAAGAGCTGAAGGCCGCTATTGAAGCATCCTGGTCTTCCATAACACCTCAGCAGTGCCACAGGCTGATAGCTTCCTTGCCATGCCACATTGAGGCAATAATTGCTGGAAAAGTAGCCCAAACCAAGTACTGAGTACATATGCATACTTCTACTTTTCAGAGATCCGATATTGTACAATCCTTGTCTTATTGATTGCATGTAATATTCTAATTTTCTGAGATTGTGGACTTGGGGTTTTCATGAGCTGTAAGCCATAATCATCACAATTATGACAAATCACGGCTCGAACTATCTTGCTTTGCATGTATTGAGTCTATCTCATATATTAGTTTCACCTTTTAAGTTGCATTAGTGAAATAAATGAACGTTTGCACGATATTCAAATTTTTCGAGTATCACCTGTAATTCTCCTTGCAGGGTGTGTGTCCTATGCCTGCTTACTTTTGCTAATAGGTGTCCCTTATGTCCATCTCAAAAAGTTGGGAGGTATGAACAGAATGTTTTGTTGTTTTTTTTTTTTTTTTTTTCTTTGCACATCTTTTGAGAAAAAAGGAAAAGCTAAATATAAACTGTTTTCTGTTTCAGCAAACAAGAAAGTAAAAATGTCGTTTTTGTAACAGGAGCCACTAGACAAGGTGGTGATGCCAAACTAGGTCACTCAAACAGACATAGATACGATGCCTGAAAAAGATATGAGGATGTTATTGTCAAATTGGGTGTAGTTCTAAATAGCTGAGGTGTGACCGTAAAGCTTGCCCTCAGGCCAGCCCTTTATTTTCCTAAAA
Source organism: Lithobates pipiens (assembly GCF_037356315.1). Lineage (NCBI taxonomy): Eukaryota > Metazoa > Chordata > Amphibia > Anura > Ranidae > Lithobates > Lithobates pipiens. The sequence goes on along the minus strand of NW_027507903.1, from coordinate 253,024,252 downwards.
ATAAACCATAAATACTCCTAATTATATATTACAGAATACGTGTGTTTTTTTGTGTTCAGTCCTCTTAAATTTGTTAAACAAATGCAACATAAAATGTGTTAGGACATTGTGTACCCTCTTTGAACACAGTAGGCAAAAGCTATGGTGCATGTGTAATGGTCTAGATCTAGATTCAGTTCTATAGTCACAGTGCAGTCTGGAGATCTAATCAGCTGAAATGCTGACAGGAGATTTTAGTTCTAATAAACAGAACAATTCACAATGTAAAACACCTGTCTCAGATGGCACTGAAGGAAGTTCTCTTTTCTGTAGGGGTGATTTTTTTAAAGTGATTGTAAACGATCACCTTGTAAAACAACCCATCCAGTTTAAATTAGAAATTAAAGGAAAAGCATTTTTGTCTAGATATAAAAACGTTATAAATACCTTTATTCCCTTTTTTTAATAAGAGATCACATTCCCTCATTTCTCAACTGCATAGGAGCTGGGGGGGGGGGGGGGGGGCAGTGAATGGCTGTGCAGGGGGTGGTAGGCATTTTCGGCACAGGTCTGGTCTTTGGAGGAAAGCAAGCTGAGTTTCCAGCACAGCTAGAGAACTAACCATGGTGGGTTCTCCTGCTTAGTGTGGTCAGTTTGTAATAGGAAAGCAGAGGGACTGACAGGAACACCAGGGATTTCACACAAAGAAAGCAATACAAAGAGAACAGGATACTTTCTCATACAAGTACATGGTACAGCAGGCACATATTATTATATAGGATTTATATAGCGCCAACAATTTGCACAGAGCTTTACAACATGAGGGCAGACAGTACATTTACAATACAAATCAATACAGGAGGGATCAGAGGGCCCTGCTCGTTACAGCTTACAATCTAGAAGCGTTGGGGTAACAAACGCTTTAAGGAGAAGCTCAGTTAAATCAGATGCAGGGGTGATTACCGTATTTATCGGCGTATAACACGCACTTTTTTCCCCCTAAAATCAGGGGGAAAGTGGGGGGTGCATGTTATACGCCGACCCCCACAATTTTTAACCTTTTCTGCCGCTCTCTGCAGCTTCGGGGGTATTTTCGGTGCACTCGGCTGTTCCCGGCTATCTTCGGCCGTTCTCGCCTATTTTCTGCTATTTTCGGCCACACTCGGCCATTCTCGGCGGCTTTCAGAAAGCTGAAAGCCACTGAGAACGGCCGACTATGGCCGAAAATAGCCGAGTGCAGCTGAAAATAGCCGAAAGCCGATGAGAGCGGCCGAGAACTACCGAGCGCCGCCGAGATACACAGGACATCCTCTCTGTATCTCAGCAGCGCCATTTTTAAATGACAAAGCCACAGAAAAGACTGCAAATGACTGACAAGACTAAATGCAAGGCTGCAAATGAATGACAAGGCTAAATGCAAGGCTGAAAGTCACTGACAAGGCTGCAATGGAAGGCTGCAAATGACTGACAAGGCTGCAATGGAAGGCTGCTTATGACATGCAAGGCTGCAATGGAAGGCTGTAAATGACTGACAAGGCTGCATTGATGGGCATTTAAATGTAAGTTTTTTTCCTTAAACTTCCCTCCTAAAAGTTTTTTTCTTTTAAATTCCCCCCTAAACTTGGCGTGCGTGTTATACGCCGATAAACACGGTACTATTTTTTAAATAATATTTATTTTCTTTAACCACTTGAGATCCGCGCTATAGTCGAATGACGGCTACAGCGCGGACCTCCTTTGCCGGGACTACGTCTATTGAGGGGCGCCTTATCACGTGATCAGCTGTCAGCCAATGACAGCTGATCATGTGATGCAACGGAGCCGGTAATCGGCTATTATTCCTCCTCGCGCTGACTGCAAAAAGAGCCGATCACCGGCGGCCGTGATCGGGACATCAGTCCCGATCACGGCCAGCCCTGCCAGTGCCCACCTGCCCCCTGCCAGTGCCACCTTAATAAAACATAAGTGCCCCTGTCAGTGCCACCCAGCAGTGCCCACAGTGCCACCCAGCAGTGCCCACAGTGCCACCCAGCAGTGCCACCCACAGTGCCACCCACAGTGCCCACAATCTGCCTCAACAACGGTGCTGCACCCCAGTGCCACATATCCGTGCCCATCAGTGTCATCTACCAGTGCCCATCAGTGCCCAGCAGTGCCGCCCATCAGTGCCCAGCAGTGCCACCTATCAGAGCCACCTATCAGTGCCCATCAGTCCCATCAGTGCCCCTTAGTGCCACCCATCCGTGCCACCCATCCGTGCCCATCTTTTCCCATCAGTGCCGCCTTATCTGTGCCCATCAGTACTGCCTTATCTGTGCCTATCAGTGCCCGCCAGTGCAGCCTATCAGTGCCCACCAATGCAGCCTATCAGTGCCCACCAGTGCAGCCTATCAGTGCCGCCTCATCAGCGCACTTCAATGAAGGAGAAAAATGACCCGTTTGCAAAATTTTATAACAAACTATTAAACATGATTTTTTATTTTTGCATCTTTTTTTGTTTGTTTAGCAAAAAATAAAACTCCGAGCTGTAATTAAATACCACCAAAAGAAAGCTCTATTTGTGGGAAAAAAATGATAAAAATTTCATTTGGGTACAGTGTTGTATGCCCGCGCAATTGTCATTCAAAGTGCATCAGCGCTGAAAGCTGAAAATTGGTCTGGGACTGAGGGGGGTTTAAGTGCCCAGTAAGCAAGTGGTTAATTTCCCTGCATCTTATTTTAGCCCAACTTTCTGAAATGAGAAACCCTGACAAAAAGTATATAAGGAAAGGGAGTACCCATGTCAACCCTAAGTTGTAGGGAAAAAGGCTAATTAGCAAAAAGTAGTGATTGCATAAACCCACAACTGCTTTTTTGCGAACCACTGTATTTCCTTCATAACATCTTTTCAAATTAGAAAATGCTATAATTTTAGAGTTTGTATGAAAGGTTTATTGTAGTGCAATGTAGTGTAATTGTAGTGAAATACATTTTTATATGACAGACCAAAAAGGGAGACAACTGAGAAAGTAGGAAGCAAAGTGATTTGGTTCCAAAAGCGTGACAGTCTCTCCAAATGAAGCACAGACGGGAGCTATGTCCATGGGTCTTGGGAGGCACATTGGTTTCAGGACAGTGAAGCTAATCCTATTAAGATACTGATATTATATAGATATATATATATATATATATATATATATATATATATATATATATATATATATATATATATATATTATGATAATATTATGCTGATATATAAAAACTACCATTTAGCTATGCATTTTTTTGCATAGAAAAACATCTATGAAAGGTAAATGTAAATTTTCTGAATTTACTTATTTATGAGCATATTTATGGTGGTATATTTTAACTGACTACGCTGAATAACTGCTTTGCTTTGGTGGATTTTGCATTAAAATTCTTTGGCTTTTTAAACTGACCACTACATTAAACTGTCAGATTTATATTTTTTTTATGCTAGACATCTATTGTTCTCCTATTGTTATCCCTAAAGAGACAAAGTAACTTTGCCCATTGAGGGCAAACTGACCCCGTACTTGACCTATCTATACAAACCTCTCCAGAAATCTATCACTGCTCCTTCATTTACCACAGACTCCACAGAATACCCAATGTTAGATCTCTGAGTATACAAAGTTGATATATATGTATTTTCATTTAGTCAGTCTTGTTATTTTCACATGTCTTGAGACAAGGCACATCCACAGATGACGCAGATGGCACACCTAAGCTGGCCAGACACTGCTCAAATTTTGGATGACGCCTACTGGCCTGGTCAAAATTCAGGCAATGTTTTCCTCTGCTGTCACCATTGTTTAAAATAGCTAATCAAGGGCGATTTGTTCATCCGCAGTGTTGGCATGGATGGAGGAATCTGTTAGATTTCTTTTGCCCAACCCACTGGCATGTGTATGACAAGTTTTACACTCTCCTGATCCAGCGATTCGGCATTCTGGTTTAGCTTCATGACTTCTTATGCAGGGGGGGACTGACCATTCGGTCACTCGGTCGCCGACCGAGGGCCCCGGAGTCAGGAGGGCCCCATGAGCTGCTCAGTCTGCCCTTGGATGTGCCCACAGATTATTATGAAGCATTGGGGAAGTTTATGCACCGTGGAGGTAGTGAGCGATGTCATCCCTGCCTGCAGTTAGTGAGGCTATATGAAAGGACTGGGGTGCTGGCCGATTACCGAGCAATCGTGGAGCAATGAGAATGATAGAAGTAACAGGCGCTCTGGCCACCTCTCCTCCTGGGGAATTCAGCAGAGGGGCGGGGCCACAGGGTCCATCCATCCCGCGGGGGAAAGTCAGTGAGAGAGCTGGAGGCTGCAGAGTGAGGACACAGAGGAATCATCATGTCGGGCACAGTCAGCTGACCTGCCTTGTGTGCAGCAGCAGGTCAGTGTGTAATCACAGCATATCTCTGATCACCAGCCAGGCTCACTGTGTGTTCCTTCTTCCCCAGTGCCCATCTACCAGGTGCTATTCCCTGGTACACTGAGTGTCCCTCAGTGTACAGATATATCAGTTTTGCATATAAGGAATAGCTCTCAGTATACAGATATCAGTGTATAGAGGTCAGTTATATATAGAGAATAGCACTTAGTGATATTTCCTTATGTGTTACACTGACATCTATACACTGAGTGCTTTCCCTAACACTGTTATCTGTATACTGAGAGCTATTCCTTATATACAACACTGATATATATGTACACTTCAGCGGAAAGAACGATCAGTGAAAAGAATGTTCCTTACATTGGTGGTCAGCAGAAAGAATATTCCTTACATTGGTGGTCAGTAAGAAGCATGTCCTTTACATTGGTGGTCAGTGAGAAGAATGTCCTTTATATTGGTGGTCAGTGAGAATAATGTTCCTTACACTGGTGGTCAGCAGAAAGAATGTTCCTTACACTGGTGGTCAGCAGAAAGAATGTTCCTTACATTGGTGGTCAGTGAGAATAATGTTCCTTACACTGGTGGTCAGCAGAAAGAACGTTCCTTACATTGGTGGTCAGTGGGAAGAATGTTCCTTACATTGGTGGTCAGCAGAAAGAATGTTCCTTACATTGGTGGTCAGCAGAAAGAACGTTCCTTACATTGGTGGTCAGCAGAAAGAACGTTCCTTACATTGGTGGTCAGCAGAAAGAACGTTCCTTACATTGGTGGTCAGCAGAAAGAATGTTCCTTACATTGGTGGTCAGTGAGAAGAATGTTCCTTACATTGTTGGTCAGCAGAAAGAATGTTCCTTACATTGGTGGTCAGCAGAAAGAATGTTCCTTACATTGGTGGTCAGCAGAAAGAATGTTCCTTACATTGGTGGTCAGCAGAAAGAATGTTCCTTACATTGGTGGTCAGCAGAAAGAATTTTCCTTACATTGGTGGTCAGCAGAAAGAACGTTCCTTACATTGGTGGTCAGCAGAAAGAATGTTCCTTACATTGGTGGTCAGTGAGAAGAATGTTCCTTACATTGGTGGTCAGCAGAAAGAATGTTCCTTACATCGGCGGTCAGCAGAAAGAAAGAATGTTCATTGGTGATCAGTGGGAAGAATGTTCCTTACATTGGTGGTCAGTGAAAATGATATAAAGTAAATAAAAATTATAAAAAAAAAAAAAAAAAATGTAAAGCACACCCATGACCCCCCGCACACGCACTATATGAAAAGCTTTATGTAGGATGAGCACATGTATGTAAATATGTGTCCTATAGACAAAAATGCTGGACTCAGGAGTATGCCGTAAGTTACCCCCCCCCCCCCCCGGAGATCGCTCCTTGTAGGGGGTTATCTGATGCAGGGAGGAGCCGTGAGGGCCACCGCCGGACCCCAGAAGACAAGAATCAGGGCCACTCTGTGCAAAACAAACTGCACAGTGGAGGTAAGTATATGTTTGTTATTTTTTTTAAAAAGAGTCTTTACAAACACAAACTTATGTAGTGTGGGCAGTGCAATATGATTGTGGGGATTTGTGTGGGTGTGGCTTGAGTGTGGGTGGGAACACATGGGCGGGGACAGGGGGCCCCAGGATCTCCTATTGCCTGGGGGCCCCATGAGTTGTCAGTCCGCCCCTGTTCTTATGTAATTTCTCCGCCTTCAGCCTGACCAATGAACAATGATTCGGAATCATCATCCCTGTAAAATTAGCAGGGAGCTAGTACAGGAAGTAGTAATGGTATATTAGGAAATAGCAGGGTGTTGTTATGACTAGCAGAGGTGTGCGTATCACAGGATCCTTGGGCCAAACTACAAATTCTCTGGCAGGTAAACAGTAATTATACTGTGTATATTTGAACTGTATATTTAGTTCATTGGCGAAAGTTATACTTTAGTCTCACATTTCCAGCCAGAAGTGACATGTAGTTCATAAATTATTATCTAAAGATTATGATACCCTAAATAAGTTAACTGTCTTAGTTCACCTAAGCTCTTATTGCATCAAGGTAGCTAAGTGTTTCTTGTTCAAAGCCAGACCTAGGACAGGCTGAGGCTGGGTTGTTTGCATACAAAAATATATTGTAATCCTTACATATTAGCTAAAGACGTGTAGAGGGAAAGGGAAACCCTTTCCCTCTACACGTGTAAAGGGAAACCCTCCGCTAATGTTTTTGTCAATTTTTTTGTGGCGGGGGGGGGGGCAGGCACGTGGCTCTGACATGTACCAATTTACACCTCCCGTTGGATCGCCCCGACGATCCACTAGAAGTCCCCCCCCGCATAACCTTCTGGGACATGCCGCTGGTCCCTGAAGGTTGTGTAACCATTACCAAAGCGTTGCATGGCTCGCACATGCGCAGTGGATGTAAAGCCGCAAGGAATCACAGACAGCCACCCACAGTAAACATGCCAGTGCGTTGGACCCATAGACCAAAGAAAAAGCATTTCGGGTGAGCACGGGGCTGAACCACTGGACAGATGAGTGCCTTTTATCAAAAGTCAGCAGCTACATTATTAGTAGCTGCTGACTTTAATAATTTTTTTAATACAGGGCAAAGATCATGTTTTTTCAAATAAAATAAATGCAAAACATTTAAAAATTTGTAGAATCTACATATCTCCCTCTTGCTTTGTTCCATCTCCTAAGAGAAAATTTGTTTCTGCTGCTCCCAGACTTCCTATTCTAGGGTGGCTACATTCGTTCTCCATGCCCTCCTTTTGTATGTGAACATAGCCACCCTTTCCTATACCTCCCAAAGTTTTGAGCTGGGAACGAGGGACACCTATTAGCAAAAGTATGTAGCCATAGGACACACCCCCTGTCACGCCCCCTTAAAGGAGACTTATCCAAAAAAAGGATTGGTTAAACCTACAAGTGCTTTTTTTTAACACTACTATTCCTTTATACTGGCTTTTGAAATTTACAAATGCGGCAATTTAGAAATTGGATGAAAGGTTCAGCACTGAGAAACACTTTTTGAACGATAAATACAGTGATACCTCAGTTCACGAACACTTCTGTTCACAAACTCGGTTTCGCAAACAGAAGAGTTCACAAAAATTTGCTTCAGTAAGCGAACTTCGCTTCGATTCACAAACATGAGCCGCGGCAATCTTCCCTGCTCTGACACCTTCATATTGAGAAGAGCAGTGCAAGATGAGAGTCTTATGCCGCATACACACGATCAGACTATCTGGCGGACTTTGTCCAGTGGACAATCCGGCGGACTTTGCAGAGGAGGTCTGCAGGACTTTTCGAACGAGTGGACTTGTCCACACACGACCGGACTTTTACGGTGGACTAGGCCTAGCGGACAATCCGCCAGACTTTTGAAATGAACGGATAAAAGTCTGTTAATTTTGAACATGATTTTAGGTAGATGTGACTAGCAAAGGAAGTGAATGTTGCCACCTCCATCGACAAGATTGACACCTTGCTAGCCCCGTTGCCTGGTATGGATTTAAAGGGGAACCCCTATGCTGAAAAAACAGCGTGGGGTTCCCCCAAAGTCCATACCAGACCCTTATCCGAGCACGCAGCCCGGCTGGTCAGGAAAGGGGGTGGGGATGAGCGAGCAGCCCCCCCCTCCTGAACCATACCAGGCCGCGTGCCCTCAACAGGGGCGGTGCTTTAGGGGAAGGGGGGCCCTGCAGCCCCCCACCCCAAAGTACCTTGTCCCCATGTTGATGAGGACAAGAGCCTCTTCCCGACAACCCTGGCCATTGGTTATCGGGGTCTACGGGCGGGGGGGCTTATCACAATCCGGGAGCTCCCTTTAATAAGGGGGCTCCAAGATCCCGGCACCCCACCCTATGTGAATGAGTATGGGGTACAAGTACCCCTACCCATTCACCTAGGGGAAAAAAGTGTAAATAAAGAACACAACACAAGTTTTTAAAGTACTTTATTAGTCAGCTCCGGGGGTCTTCTGCCATCTTCAGGGGTCTTCTCGCTGGGCTCCTCCCCTATCTTCTGCTCTTTTACTAGCTCTTTTACTAGCAGAGGAGCCCGGCTTGCGCCTTCGTCGCCGCCGATGACCAGGGGTCTTCTTCGGACTTCGGGGGTCTTGTCCCGCTCTTTGGTTCTTCTTGCCGGGCCTCCGCTTTCTTCTTCCAGCTCTTTTACTAGCGTTGGCCCGTTCTTGTTGCTGCCGCCTTCTGCTTCTTCTCCTTCTTCCTTCCAATGTTGACACAATGCTCTCTCCGGCCGTAATGGCATTGACGCGTTGTGTGCTGACTTATATAGGCATAAGGGGCATGGGCACTGGTTGATGTCACATGGTGACCCTGTCCCTTATGATGTCACAGTCCCAGCATCCCCCGGGACTTTTATGTGCTCAGATAAGGGTCTGGTATGGACTTTGGGGGGACCCCCGCACCGTTTTTTTCTGTATAGGGGTTCCCCTTTAAATCCATACCAGGCAACGGGGCTAGCGAGGTGGCAATCTCACCGATGGAGGCGGCGACATTTACTTCCTTCGCTAGTCCCGTCTACTTGGAATCACGTTCAAATTGAACGGACTTTTCTCCGTGTGTGGGCTAGTCCGTTAATTTGAAAAGTCCGGCGTACTAGCACACAGATGGGCGGATTGTGTGGACAATTTTGAGTGAAGACTTCTTTCAAAGTCCACCGGAGCCCACACACGGTCGGCATTAGGCAAACCTGTCCACTCACAGTTCATACAAATTCTACAACTTTATCATGCTCTCAGATGATATTTTTCTGGATGCACAGTGCTGTTTTCTGCCCCCTAGATTAGTCATTTTAATTGGAGTTTGGGATTGTTTCAAACAAGGATTAAGGAGGAGCTATAGTTCTTTTTTTTCTTTTTAAATGTACACATGAAAGAGGTCAGCCTAATGTAAAAGACCGTATGTAATATATGTTTAAAATCCTTTTTTTGTACATACATTTCATAATCTTATATATAAATTAAAAAAAAATTATCAGCTGATTTACATTGAACCCTATGGGAAAATTTGCCTCGGTTCGCAACCAATTCGTTTTACGACCAGAGTCGTTTCACAAATTAAGTTCATGAAACGAGGTATCAATGTAGTGCATTTCATATACAACTATATAGATCAGACCAAAATGAGGGACAAATAAGGAGGAAAGAGGGACAGAGGGACTTTGTTTCGAATCAGGGGCAGTACCACGAAATCAGGGACAGTTGGGAGCTATGCTTTCCTGGTAGCACCTGAAATAGACTACACTTATTCAGCGCTATAGGAATTGTAGGACGCATAGTGCGGATCATGTGATCAGAAATAACGGCACTGCTTGCTCTACACTGGTATGCTCCCATTTTTCTGCATTGGCAGAAAATTGGGAGCATGCACAGAAAAAAAAAAGAAGCCTGAAAACAACAGTAAAGCGGACACGCTATTAGATTTTCTGCAGATTTTTATCTTCAGATTTACCAAAACCATGTAGTGCAAGGGCCTGCCTGATTGCATACACATTTAAACTCTTAAAGTGACCTCATATTATATGTTTTTGGTAAATCTAAAGACAAAAAAACTGCAGAAAATCTAATAGTGTGAATGCGGTCTAAGAGACTTAAAAAATAAAAAACAGAGCTATGGTAAACTTGATATTTTAGAAAGATGGATGTAAAAAAATGTGTGTTTAGAATCACTTTAACTTTAGACCACATGTATAATTTAAGATAATTAACTAAAGATAGTTGTAAAATAATCCAGCAGATCTGTGATCTCAATCCAATTTAATTGAGCATTTTTTCAATCCCCTAAAGCTGGCTGATTGTTTTAAAAATTCTTAAATGAATTGAACACGTGTAAACTCATCTGTTACCCAATACCTGAGTAACTAGGAAAACCACAAACCACAGTGACCACAGACTTTATTGCTTTTGGAAGTCACACCATAAGAACAGATGTATGAAGTAACAGAAGCAACTGTAGCAACTGTACCGACATATCTTTCCAGCATCCTGAGATCAGAAAGTTTCATTCCATGTTTTCAAATATTGAATACCAATTGGGCTGATTTACAAAAAGAAAAGAGCAAATGTTTGTAAATGAACAAAGTAATGCCGCGTACACACAATCGGGATTCTCGTCAGAAAAAGTGCTGATGGTTTTCCCGACGGAATTCCGCTCAAGCTGTCTTGCCTACACACGGTCACACCAAATTCTGATTGTTTATAACGCGGCAATATACAACACGTACGACGGGACTAGAAAAAGAAAGTTCAATAGCCAGTAGCCAATAGCTGAATCTGAGCATGCGTGATTTTTGGCGTGTCGGAATTGCATATACACGATCGGAATTACAGAAAATTGAGAAAATGCTATCAATTTTTGTCTGGCGGAAATTCGGACAGCTAAATTCCGATGGAGCATACACCCGGTCCCATTTTCCGATGAAAAGCTCTCATCTGTCTTTTTCTGGCCGGAAATTCCGATCGCGTGTACGCGGCATTACACTGTGTGCTAGAATTGGTTCTTGATTCAAATAGTTTTTGTACATACCAATATGATGCTAAGTCACGCACATTCTTCTGGTGATTTTGCAATTCAAGCTTGACTGTGTGCACATGCTTGTGATGAATGCCAGGAAGTGTGTGCTGCAAAATGATAACAGACAGAGAAGAGAATGTTCTTGGGTGATTGTTAGCCTTACATTGATGCATCCAGACAAGTGATAAGGAGCAATGGTAAGCTGGTGCACTCTGCAATATCAAATTAGGCACAAAAATACAACATAGATAAACTATTTTTAACACTGATAATTGGAAATTAAAATTTAAAGAAGTAAAAAAAAAACCTTTTACTAAAGGTTTATTCTCACCCCTGATTTCCAGTTAAAATACCTGGTGTCCCCCATCTGCGCCCTTTGTCAGTGTTGTTTCTGTGTGCAGGGATCAATAATCCAGTGCTACAGATGTGCCCACATTGGCTGTTCCCCATCATTGATGTTTATTTATTTATTACAGGTACTTATATAGCGCTACTAATTTATGCAGTGCTTTACACATATACACTCACCAGACAATTTATTAGGTACATCTGTTCAATTGCTTGGTAACACTAATTGTTAATCAGCCAATCACATGTCAGCAACTCTTCAGCTACTTGCTGAAGTTCAAACCGAGCATTAGAATGGGGAAGAAAGAGGATTTAAGTAACTTTGGATGTGGCATGGCTGGTCTGAGTATTGTAAAAAAACTGCTGATCTACTGGGATTTGCACGCACATGATTTCTATGGTTTCTTACTGAAAAAGAGAAAATATCCAGTGAGCAGCAGTTACGTTGATGAAAATTCCCTGTTGATGTCAGAGGTCAGTGGAGAATGGGCAGACTGGTTCAAGATTAGGGATGAGCCGAACACCCCCCGGTTCGGTTTGCAGCAGAACCTTCGAACAGACCAAAAATTTGTACGAACTTTAGAACCCTATTAAAGTCTATGGGACTCGAACGGTCGAAATCAAAAGTGCTAATTTTAAAGGCTAATATGCAAGATATGCAACAGACAACACCAGCAATAAGGGGTATCTTCAGGTGTATACTGTGCTGGAGGCACACAACACCCACTTTAACTCCTGCAGATGCCTGTATTAGAGAGCACCAGCAATAAAGGGTAGATACAGGTGTATACTGTGCTGTGCTGGAGGCACACAACACCCACTAACTCCTGCAGATGCCTGTATTAGAGAACACCAGCAATAAAGGGTAGATACAGGTGTATACTGTGCTGGAGGCACACAACACCCACTTTAACTCCTGCAGATGCCTGTATTAGAGAACACCAGCAATAAAGGGTAGATACAGGTGTATACTGTGCTGGAGGCACACAACACCCACTTTAACTCCTGCAGATGCCTGAGAAAAGAACACTGTCCCTGCTTATCTTGCTCTTTCCCTGCACGACGGAACACACTACACAAGGCCACCACGCTGGTGGCCTTATATAATGTGGGGCATGTACTAAACCCCCTGAGCTATAATTGGCCACAGGCATCCTGCCTGTGGCCAATTATGGCTCTCCTCGTGATTGGCCAGGCATGCTGGGTCACAGTGCATGCTTGGCCAATCATGAGCCAGCAATGCACTGCGATGGCGTAGTGCATTGTGGGCCAGTCGTGCCACACAAATTTGGTGCGAATGGTCCACAAAGTTCTGAATTCACCGAACAGACGAACGGCCGACGTTCGAGTCGAACATGTGTTTGAGTCGAACACCGAGCTCATCCCTATTCAAGATGATAGAAAGGCAACAGTAACTCAAATAACCACTCATTACAACTAAGGTATGCAGAATATTATCTCTGAATGTACAACACATTGAACATTGAAGCAGATGGGCTGTCAGCCAGGAACAGGAAACTAAGGCTGCAAGTCGCATAGGCTCACCAAAATTGGACAATAGAAGATTGGAAAAATGTTGCCTGGTTTGATGAGTCTCGATTTCATTCAGATGGTAAGGTCTGAATTTGGTGTAAGCAACATGAAAGCATGGATCCTTCCTGCCTTGTATCAACGGTTCAGGCTGGTGGTTAATGTAAACAAATATTTAATTTTGCATATCTAAGTCCATGCTGCATAGCCCATCTGGCTTAACTTGGACAACATCAAATATGACGCCCCCAAATAACCATTTATTAAGAGAATACAGACAGCTGTGGCAACATTCTCAGTTTGTTGAATGTCAGGATTAGACCTAAGTATTTATAAAAAAATTTAACATTTGAATAAATAAAAATCCAATAAAAACATTTTTTTTCTTATGCAGCCCAGCATTACAAATAGTGTGAAAAAGATATTTCAATTCTCACAGTTTTCCTGTAGGTTGAACTCTGTAAAACCAGAACAAGACTTGGCTGGCAGTCAAAAGCTAGCACTTTTTCCATCAACTATGAAGATTCTTTTGTTCTTCGCTTTTCAAGCTTACATTATCCCCTTCTGTAACACACTGATTCCTTTTGTGTGAATTCTAAATTACTGAACAAACAGGATTGTGGCTAAAAATACTCTTTGCAGAATAAGTTGGAATATTAACAAAATATTAACACACAATGGGAATACATAAAGTGCAAAATTAAAGCAAAAATAATTGAAAAAAAAAAGAATAAAATCTATTGACGCCTCATTAGTTCTTAGATTCAGGGAAGAAGGTCACTGTTCCTGTATAGATAGTTCCAGTATATCTAAAAATTGTAGCGCTACATTTACATGAGGTTTTTTTCGAGCCTGTAGCTTAGCGATCATATTGATTCTAACTCCAGGCAAACCGCCAAAAACACCATTGAAATGTTTATATGAGAGATGATTTACCTGTTAAAGTATTTTGTATTTCTATCCAGGCAGTCCTGAGATTTAAGAAGCTGTGACAGAGCAAATAGCTAGGGCTGGTAACTTGGCTTTTCTGTAATTCATACCTTCCAATTTTGAAGTTGAGAATGAAGGACACTTGAGGGGGGCAGCGACCAGTGAAAAGTGCCCTTAACCGCAACTCAGTTTAGCTGTAGAGGCAGCGCCTGGGGGTGTACTCATGCTGCAGACGTGATGCTTTGCTTCACAGCTGTGGCATTAATTATACCCCCTGTCGAAAGTAACCCATCTAAGTGGTGCACATGATTGTGGCATGCTGGTGTGGGGTAAAAGCAGGTGGTGAGGAGGCAACACAATGCCTCCTTATTGCCTGTATAATGCTCTCTGAAGAGCAAACCGAATGCTGATTGCTCCTCACAGAACAAAGTGCACGCAAACCCTTAATTATTATTTTTTAATTATTATTTTTTACGTTTTTTTTTGTTTGTTTTTTTGGAATTTTATTTTTACAATTTTAACAGCCCTGTTGGGGGACTTTGGTGAAATATCAGGGGTCTAAACAGAGCAGTGGCTGCTGGTGGTAATTTTTTTTTACAGGGGTGGCAAAGAGTATGGCACCGCCACTGTTGGTCAGTAGCACTTACACCATCGCTTCACTGGTCGATTCCCCTGCTCGGTGGTGGACTCCTGTTTCCCTGCTCTCCACTGACCATGCTGCCGGCAGCAGCGGCCTTCCGTTCCCCTGCACTCCACAGGACCTCACGGCAGTGGCTTCCGTTTCCTCCCTCCTCCTCGGCCAATCAGGAGTCCTCTCTTTGGCCAATTGGAAAATGTGTCTCACACCCACTTCTGATTGGCAGGATTGAGGATCAGAGCTTTAACAACGACTAGTCAATCACTGTTGTAACACCTGGATGGGCTCATGGCGTAATGCTCTGTGCCACCAGCCCACCCTATTTTGAAGCCTATTAGAGCCTTTGGCTCTAATCGGGTGTTTAAAAAAAAAACACGGCTGTAATTCAGGCACCTGGCATCCTAGAAGGGGCTGGACACATGAATAAGGAGTGGCCGTGGCTATGCATGAAATGATCTATTATTCATATAGGGGGTTAGGCGTGGTTAGAGGGGGCGGCGCCCAGGTACCTCTAAAGGATGGGCCGCCACTAAAACAGCCCCCTGATGTCTCACCTCTGAGACAGAGAAATGGACTGAGTCTTTGGCAGGCCATACACGGATAGAATCCTACTGAATCATCCGAGATTCGAACCGTGTATGGGCAGGCTGAATGTACCAAGTTGATCAATCTAACAACTTGGGTACAACTAGCATGCCAGGTTTTGCCTGCGGTTATCACCAGCAGCTGTTATAGCCACTAGCAATAATCACTGTCTTCTCCAGGTTAGGGACGACTTCCCCAGCCCTTCCCTGCCCTCCTGCTGGGAGAAGACAATGGCCCTGCAAGAGCAATTCCCACATCAACACTGTCTGTGTCTGTCAACTTGTGGTTGTAGGAAAAAAATTCACTCTGTGTATGACTGGTCTTTCTCTGCAGCCTCAGCTGCACTGGACAGTGAATGAATGGGAAGGGCTCTGTGCTGAGTAGCTTCCTGTTCATTCACAAACTGAGGCAAAATAAACATAGTTTACTATGCTTCAGTTATTGTGAATGAACACAGGAGTGCTCAGTAACATATTTCTCGGCCGCCCTGCTCTCCATTCTAAACCCTTGTGCCCTGCAGAATCTGAAATCCAGTGGGAGGGAGAGGAGGAGAGCCAACAGTGCTACGGGGGGGCACACCGGGGGCATAAATTAAAACAGAGGGTGGGCTAGGTGCAGACACTGTAGATTCCCCTGCTGAGAGGTAGAGCAGAATCCAGCTGCACTTCAGGGGGTTCAGAGCCAGATTGGAGCAGTGGAATTAGTGGAGCCCAGTGTTGGAACTCATTTATGGCACTGGGCTCCAAGATTTTGATTGAAATTGCGGGAGGATTTCCATTAAATCTTGGGACAGTCCCACCCTTTCCGGGATGATTGGGAGCTATTCTTATGCAGTTATGAATTACAGCCTGGCCACTTCCCTGCCCCAGCCTGGAATTGGACAGTGGAGAAGCCACATGAAAACTGATTAGATAACCATTCTCCTCCTTTGTCAGTATGAACCATGTTAGTAATGTGCATAGCAGCACTCATAACTGGTTCTTATCACCACTCTATCAATCTTAGTGCACTTCAAAACTTTTGCTAGTGCCATTTAAAATGCATTTTATTGAATTCATTACTGCATTAATTAGTCTTGTTAATTTCTATATGCTTGGGTTATTTCATTAAAAGTTGGGGGCATGTACCTTATTATGTTTAGAGATTTATTATGCTTTATTAGGTTTGCATTTGTTTCTTACTATGAAAGCATAGGTCAGAGTAGACAAATTAATTGCAGTGATGTCATGTATTGATTTCTATCTCCATATGTGATTTTTATTATTATTTATTTCATGTCTCTGGTCTTTATACTATATGTATTTTTCAATAAATGTTAAATATTTTTTGTACTCCCAGTGTTTGTTGTGCCTTTAAAGCGGTTCTGCACCTAAAATAAAAATATTTTAGGGAATGTCAGGGAATCGGGAAGTGAAGCATTACAGCTTCACTGCCCGGTTCCCTACTGCGCATGCGCGAGTCGCGCTGCGCTTCTCTTTTGGTCCCCCGCTGTGTCTCTGGGAACTGTGTGTTTCCCAGAACACAAAGGGGGGGGCGGGGCGTCTGCGGGGGTCTGCGGCGGTCTGGCCGGAAGTGGGTGCAGATACCTGGATTATCCAGGTAACTGCACCCCCCACCCCCTGAAAGGTGCCGATTCTGGCACCGGGGGGGGATCAGATGAGCGGAACTTCCCCTTTAGGGTGAAGAACTGCTTTAAAGTCCAACCACAGGTTTTCTTTCAATTCCTTTTTTTGTTTTCTTTTGGTTCCCAATATTTGCGAATGAGGCAATGCGAGTGCTTTTTCTCTTTTTTGCTCAAATGTCCTCCAGTGACTAAACTCACTAAAGAATGTTGTTGAGATATATTAGAGTGTAAGCTTCTCCGAAACAAGCATTCGTGCAAATGGTTCAGTGTGTAGCACACTACTGCCTTGGGAGCTGCTGGGTAGTTCATACAGTACTGCTAACATACCTCTGTTCTTCCACCCCGCATGATTCACAACAGACAGTCAAGGTTGAACAGATAACTTTTATTCTTCTTTTTGCAGTCCAGGTGTAATGGTGATAGTGGAAAATAAGAGCTGCCTCCTCCTTCTAGTTCCTTTTTAACCACTTGCTTACTGGGCACTTAAACCCCCCTCCTGCCCAGACCAATTTTCAGCTTTCAGCGCTGATGCACTTTGAATGACAATTGCGCGGGCATACAACACTGTACCCAAATGAAATTTTTATCATTTTTTTCCCACAAATAGAGCTTTCTTTTGGTGGTATTTAATCACAGCTGGGAGTTTTATTTTTTGCTAAACAAACAAAAAAAGATGCAAAAAAAAAAAAAAAAATCATGTTTAATAGTTTGTTATAAAATTTTGCAAACAGGTCATTTTTCTCCTTCATTGAAGTGCGCTGATGAGGCGGCACTGATAGGCTGCACTGGTGGGCACTGATGGGCTGCACTGGTGGGCACTAATAGGCATAGTTAAGGCGGCACTAATAGGCACGGATAAGGCGGCACCGATGGGCACAGATAAGGCGGCACTGATGGGCAAAGATTGGCACAGATAAGATGGCACGGATGGGTGGCACAGATGGGTGGCACGGATGGGTGGCACGGATGGGCACTGATAGGTACCACTGATAGATGGGACTGATGGGCACTGATAGGTGGCTCTGATAGGTGGCACTGCTGGGCACTGATGGGCGGCACTGCTGGGCACTGATGGGCACTGGTAGATGACACTGATGGGCACGGATATGTGGCACTGGGGTGCAGCACCTTTGTTGAGGCAGATTGTGGGCACTGCTGGGTGGCACTGTGGGCACTGCTGGGTGGCACTGACGGGGGGCACTAATTTTTTATTATCTATAGTTATGAGGGGGCAGGTGGGCACTGGCAGGGGGCAGGTGGGCACTGGCAGGGCTGGCCGTGATCGGGACTGATGTCCCGATCACGGCCGCCGAAGATTGGCTTTTTTTTTTCTCCTCGCGCTGAATAATAGCCGATTACCGGCTCCATTATATCACATGATCAGCTGTCATTGGCTGACAGCTGATCACGTGATAAGGGATTGGGATCGACCCCTTGTACGGATCGATGATATCAGGCGAGTCTCATAGACTCGCCGATCACAGAGCGCGCCGCGCGCGCCCCTCAGGGGGCGCGCAGGCCGCTCGTGCACGGGACGACGTCTATTGACGTCGTCCCGGCAAAGGAGATCCGCGCTGTTGCTGTCATTCGGCTATAGCGCGGGTCTCAAGTGGTTAAAGCAGAGCTCCATCCTATTTTCAATGTTTTGCTCAACCAAATGCCATGAATGTGCTTTTAACTAAATGGATATTTTCTTCTTTTTTTTCTTCTGTACCATTTTTTGTAATGTCCTTCTTTGATTCCTGTCTCTTATCTGCGGATATGGACAGGTCAACTGCGGCTATTTCGTCATTTCCTTTTCACCTGCAATGACTCCTGGGAGCTCCTGTCATTATTCCCAGGAGTCATTGGCGATGCCTGCCGCGAGATCTCGCGGGATTTCGATAGAGCCGTGCCGCCGTTGTGAGCTGTTGACGGTGTCCTGTCGAATACTATCCCGTCGGATAGTGGCGTGTCGTGTACTGCGCATGCGCAGTACAAGTGACAAGCAGTTTGCAAAAATATCTGAAGATGAACGGCGCTCTGATTACTGCGCATGCGCGAGATCAGGGATACGGGTGGTGCATGCTGGACCATTAGACGCGCAGCGCCCCGGAAGAGGATGCCTGTGGGCTTCACATGCCCACAGGCAAAATGACAACCGTCAGCATACACTTTTATAACTTCGTTTTTGTGGTGAAAACGGACTGCAGAATTCTTTTTAAAATGATCAAGTGAGTTATATCTTTACATATATTAATCATTGTCATGATGCAAAAAAACAAAACAAAAAAACCTTGGAGACAGTGGAACCCCGCTTTAAGTAGCTAAGCCCCTTTCCCTTAATGAACTGACTGATGCCCCCCCGAAAAGCACCTTGGCAAATGGATGCTGGAAGTCCCAGCCCTCACCTGCCTTTCTTGCCTCCTGCGATCCTCCCAGGTGAGTTCAGGAAAGTCCGGATGACATCCCGGTCTATTCCATCCTCTTTGCAGCTACTTCACGCTTCTTGTAGCTAGAACCATTCCAGCCGGGATGTCTGGTTCACTTCCCCAGGGTTTCTTGGATGACTTGGTGTGCTTGAACCATCCAGGTCTCTGAACCCTCAGGCCTTCAGGTTACGTTCCTGCTCTCCAGAGCTGGGGCCTCTGAAACCCCAGGCCTTCAAGCCTGCTCCTAGAGTCACATTTTGTCTGCTTCTCTGGACTCAGTTTCTTCCCATCCTCCCCATGAAGCATGTGACCTCAGTTTATATTTCAGTCCCGCCCCTACCCATACAAATTAATGATTGTGCCAGGGCCATATACACTGCCTGCACTCCAGTCCCTGACCCGCCTCCTTTCTAGAACATTTCTTAGGGAAAGCAAGGGAGGTTTTTCCAGGGCAGAGTACAGGTGGTCACACCCCCCTCTATTCTACTACTCCTTCCAAACCAAATTAACAACCAGGCCTAAACAAAAAAGGGTAAGGCACTGGCAATTTTACCTATTTACTATTAGCACCCACCTAAAGGTGGGGGACGCTACAAGTGTATTCTATAAAATGCTGCATAGTATATTGCCAATTTGGCACTATCTAAACAGAGAAAATAAGCATAATAGAAGAAAAAAAACGAATAAAAAACTAGAGTAGAAGTAGAAGCAGGGCTGCTAGTCATAATAAAAAATCAGATTTCTTTAGGATCCTAGACAAAAAAGTTTATTTTGAGCTACGGGTTTCTTTACACCAGGTTTCATAAATTGGTCCCAGAGAAAAAAAAAGGGAAGTCAGCAGTTTTAAAAAAAGATTAGAAAAAAAAATCAGTTTTGCTTTTGGAAAGGCAACTTGATCCAACGAGTTGCAAGTGACAGCCAGTAAAAAAACATACCACAAATAAAATTGCAATAATATTAAATCCAAATAAATAAAGCTGCTGAATATTGACAACAGAAGACTTGGCATATATTACTGGCTTACGTAATTTACAAAAGTCAGTGAAAAGGAATATTAAAAGGAAAGCATTACTTTTAAAATCAAAACTACAAATGAATAATACATTTTTAGAAAAGACTAAGCATACTGTTGAAAATACAAAAAAAATGAGTCCTCCCAAAAAAGGTGACAAGCCACATATAAAAGAATGCTGAAGCCGAGCAATTAAGCAAGCTGCAGTGACAGAACATCTGGAACATTTGTCTTACATACAGTTCTT
Source organism: Lithobates pipiens (assembly GCF_037356315.1). Classification (NCBI taxonomy): domain Eukaryota; kingdom Metazoa; phylum Chordata; class Amphibia; order Anura; family Ranidae; genus Lithobates; species Lithobates pipiens. The sequence goes on along the minus strand of NW_027507903.1, from coordinate 253,004,026 downwards.
CCTTCAATCAAAAGAGTGCAAAAAATAAAGCCCTTTCCCTACAAAGCCAGGCGATGTTTGTATGATAAAGGTAAGAGGAAAAAAAGGGGTGCGGTAGGAGAAAAAAAAACCTCCTGACAGGTCCATGCAGCTCTATGAGGGGGTTCATTTAATGATTTTTTTTTTTTTTTTGTCCAGGTATCATTATTTTGACTGAAGTTTCCCTTTAACCACTTACCGACCGCCTCCTGTACATATATGTCGGGACTTTGAAGAGGGATATCTCGGTAACGGCAGCAGCTGCTGCCACAACCGAGATATCCTTCTTTATAGGCGGCGGTCATGTTTATGATAATGGTGGTCTCTGTGGCAGGTTCGCCGAGAGATTACCGTTATCGGCGGTGGAAGAGGTGCCACCCCCCCCCCTCCTGCTGCTCTCCTGAGCCCTCTGCTGATTACCGGAGCCGTCGGTAGCGGCTGAGGCGATCGCGTCCTTTCAGTGCCTGGGTATGGAGACGAGTGAGGCTATGATGGCCCCCACTCGTCTCTATACCATAGGATGGCGGAAGCAATGTCACTTCCGCCCATACCTCTTAGCCCTTGTACACACGGTTGGACATTCCGACAACCAAATCCGTCGGATTTTTTCTGAACGTGATGACGTTATTTTGTTACGACGGGACTACGTTCAGGCTAGTAGCCAATAGCTTTGATGTAGGAATTTGATCTGAGCATGCGTGGCACTTTGTCCGATCGGAATTCTCTACACATGATCGCACAAAGTCTGATCGGACCATGTTGTCGGAAAATTTTACCGACAAGTTGGAAAACTTGGTCCGTCAGATACTCCGACAGAAACAGTCCGATGGAGACCACACACAGTCGGATTATCCAACAAAACGGTCCGATCGTACACATTCCATCGGAATCTCCGACCGTGTGTACAAGGGCTTAAAGGAACATTTTTTCAATGTAATTTTTTCAAATGAAATTTATTTTTTATTTTTTTATTGCATTTAAGTCCAAATATGAGATCTGAGGACTTTTTGACCCCAGATCTCATATTTAAGAGGAACTGTCATGCTTTTTTCTATTACAAGGGATGTTTACATTCCTTGTAATAGGAATAAACGTGATCCATTTTTTTTTAAAACAGTGTAAAAATAAATAAAATCAAGTAAAATACATATACATTTTTTTTTTTAAAAACACCCCGTCCCAACGAGCTAACACACAGAAGCAAACAAATACATGAGTAGCGCCCACATATGAAAACAGCAGTCAAACCACACATGTGAGGTATCACCGTGTTCGGTAGAGTGAGAACAATAGTTATAGCCATAGACTTCCTCTGTAACACAAATAATGCAACCTGTAGAATTTTTTAAATGTCACTTATGTAGATTTTGAAGGGTAAAAGTTTGACGCCATTCCACGAGCGGGTGCAATTTTGAAGCATGACATGTTGGGTATCAATTTAATCGGCGTAACATTATCTTTCACACTATAAAAAAATTGGGCTAATTTTGCTGTTGTCTTATGTTTTTATTCAAATAAGTGAATTTTTTCCAAAAAAAAGTGTGATTGTAAGACCGCTGCGCAAATACGGTGTGAAAAAAAGTATTGCAATGACTGCCATTTTATTCTCTAGGGTGTTAGAAAAAAACCAATATATAATGTTTGGGGGTCCTAAGTAGGGTTGCCACCCGTCCGGGATTCACCCAGACAGTACGGGTTTTAAATCCTGTGTCCGGGGATCAGTCCGCCTGAGCCCCGGACACAGTGCTGAGGAGTCTCCTATTATTACTCTGTAATGGGATTCCCGTGCAGGTGTCTCCCTCCCTGCCTGCACGGCCCGGCGCTCTGGCCGAGTCTCCGGCGCTGTGTTTGTGACACATTGCACGGAGTGGACACTGGCACGTCTCTCCCCCCTCACAGCCGCCCTGCAGACACAGCCTGGGCTCTTCCCCTCTGACAGCCGATCATGTGACCTGTCCAGAAAACGAGAGGAACAGACACAGAGAGCCTGCCGAGCGAGATAAGGGGACACAGACAGAATGCTGGGTGAGTGCAGAGCTGAGGGTCTTCACTTTCCTGCAGTTCAGTCTGGTCTTTCCAGGGACATTCCAGGGCTGCTGGTTGAAGATTGCAGTCTAGTTCTCCCTGCAGTACCATCTCATCCTGGCATAAGTACTTCATTGTGCAGTGCCCACTCAGTAGCCTTTACCTAATATCTTTTCTTCTCTATTTGTGCATATGTTTTATTTTTTATTTATTTTTGGTAATTAAAAGTCCACTGCCCCACTGACACCGCACTCTGCCCCACTGACACCATCCACTGACACCGCACTCGGCCCCACTGACACCTCACTCTGCCCCGCTGACACATCCACTGACACCATACTCTGCCCCACTGACACCATCCAGTGACACCGCACTCTGCCCCACTGACACATCCACTGACACCACACTCTGCCCCACTGACACCGTCCACTGCCACCACACTCTGCCCGACTGACACCATCCAGTGACACCGCACTCTGCCCCACTGACACCGCACTCTGCCCCACTGACACCGTCCACTGACACCACACTTTGCCCCACTGACACCGCACTCTGCCCCACTGACACCGTCCACTGACACCGCACTTTGCCCCACTGACACCGCGCTCTGCCCACTGACACTGCACTCGGCCCCACTCACACCGCACTCGGCCCCACTGACATGGCCCCACTGACACATCCACTGACACCGCACTCTGCCCCACTGACACATCCACTGACACCGCACTTGGCCCCACTGACACCGCACTCTGCCCCACTGACACATCCACTGACACCGCACTCTCCCCCACTGACACATCCACTGACACCGCACTCGGCCCCACTGACACGGCCCCACTGACACCACACTCGGCCCCACTGACATGGCCCCACTGACACCGCACTCTGCTCCACTGACACATCCACTGCCACCGCACTTGGCCCCACTGACACCGCACTCGGCCCCACTGACACCGCACTCGGTCCCACTGACACCGCACTCGGCCCCACTGACACTGCACTCGGCCCCACTGACACCGCATTCGGCCCCACTGACACCGTCCACTGACACCGCACTCGGCCCCACTGATACGGCCCCACTGACACTGCACTCGGCCCCACTGACACGGCCCCACTGACATGGCCCCACTCACACTGCACTCTGCCCCACTGACACATCCACTGCCACCGCACTCTGCCCCACTGACACCATCCACTGACACCGCACTCTGCCCCATCCACTGCCACGCACTCTGCCCCGCTAACACCATCCACTGAGATCGAACTCTGCCCCACTGACACATCCACTGCCACCACACTCTGCCCCACTGACACCATCCAGTGACATCGCACTCTGCCCCACTGACACCATCCAGTGACACCGCACTCTGCCCACTGACACCGTTCACTGACACCGCACTCTGCCCACTGACACCACACTCTGCCCACTGACACCGCAGTCTGCCCACTGACACCATCCACTGACACCGCACTCTGCCCACTGACACCATCCTCTGCCCTACTGACTGACAGTGTCCACTTTTAAGGTAGGCTAGGTTCATATTTTAACTGTGACATCTCTTTTATTAATCTAATCATATTTTATGGTCACACAAATGAGTTTGTTTTATTTAACCATACCCCTTTAAGTCCACCCCCCTCCACTGTTAACACAATTTGGCCACAGCCACTGTTCGCAGCAGCTATGCGTGCCTCCTTACTACTCCTTACTACTCCTTACTACTCTCCTAGGGTAACTCAAAGGTATCCAAAGTCTACTACAATCCTATAGCATGTACTACAAAACAAATTGCAGTGCGCCGCTAAAGTGTTCGGGTTTGGCTTGGCGAAAAGGTGGCAACCCTAGTTCTAAGTAATTTTCTAGCAAACAAAACTGTTTTAAACATGTAAACACCTAGTCTGAAAAAGAGGCCTGGTCCTTAAGTGGTTAACCAACACCGTTGTTTTTTTATCTCTACGGCTAGGACCAATATGGGTTAATTGCGTTAGTGGGATGTGGCTAGAGGCAGAGTGCATTTCCTGAATAAACTGGAGGACTGGTGTCAAGAGTGTGTCAAGAATAGAGAGTCCCCCTTCATTGGGATTTTGTAGGCAGCAACCACACATGTATGAATTAGAAAATATAATTTATTAGGTGTACATAAAATATTTGATCATAAAGTGACCTATAGTTAAAAGGACAAATACTACACTACTATACAAAAAACACAGAAAAGACAAAAAACACGACAGGTTACATGGTTCGCATGACAAAAAGATTGTTGTTACTCTCCGGTATATAGTGATCTCCTTTACCCGCCGCGTTTCTAGTTCAAGCACCTTAGTCAGAGGTACCGTATTTGCCGGTGTATAAGGGGACCCGGCATATAAGACGACCCCCTAATCTTACAGGACAAAAACGATTTTAAAACTGTACTTACCGTATAAGACGACCCGGCTTTCGAGGCTTCCGAGGCTTCATATTTCTTCCTGCATTTGCTGGAGCCAATCACGGCGAGCGATGTATTCTATTAATGAATACAAAGCCTGCTTGGATTGGCAGACGCTGTAACATCATCAGCCCACGCCTCTTTGACTCTCCGAACAATTCCGAGCAGGCTACAGAGTAGCCTGCTCGGATTGGCAGAGGTCGTTACTCCAATCCGAGCAGGCTTTGTATTCATTTGAATACATCGCTCACCAGGATTGGCTCAGCGGTATATACTGTATGTAGCCAAAGCTACATACAGTATTACCGAACACCAAGCAGCCATCCCAGGGGCTGACCCGGCGTATAAGACGACCCCTGCTTTTTGCCCAATTTTTTTTCTTGTAAAAGGTCGTCTTATACGCCGGAAAATACGGTATTTAAAAAAGTATATGCAGTCATAATGTCTTACTACAAAAAATAGAAAAAAACATATCATAACGATACAAAGCAGGGATATTTGACAACCATAAGGGACGGATGAACAGCATTAATTGTAATGCCGCGTACACACGAGCGGACTGTATGGCGTACTTAGTTAGTCATACAATCCGACGGACAGTCCGTCGTACTTTCGATGACGTGTACAGCACGTACGACGGGACTAGAAATAGGAAGTCCAAGACACAGCAAAGCACCCTTCCGCCGTGTAAATCCTTTCTGGGCATGCGCCATTCTTAGTCCGTCGAACTAGCATACTGACGAGCGGATTGTCCGCTGAAACCAAAGTACGATGGACAGAATTTCAAAAAATCCGAAATTCTTAGTACGCTGGACTGCACGCTGAAAAAGTCCGCTGAAGCCCACACACGAGCGGATTGTCCGCTGAAATGTGTTTCGACGGACTAAGTACGCCATACAGTCCGCTTGTGTGTACGCGGCATTAAAGACACCTATCATGTGAAAGGTTCCACCATATAACTTGGATGAAGCACTGCCAGCGGGGGTGTCAATAGATGCCCGCCAAGAGCACCAATAATACACAATAAATATCAGAAAAACAGGGATTTGCCCATTCGATTTGCCTGGTGATCGCAAGGAGTCATATATGGTGGGTTGTCAGACTAACGAAAATAAAAATAAAAAAATGAACAAATAAATAAATAAATAAATAAACATTCCTGAAAAAATTCCTACACAAAGAATGAAAAATGTCTAAAGAAAGGGAATGTACTTGAATGTACATATCCTCTTTCAATCATCTACTTCCGCATACTACAAAAAATTGTGTAAAGAAAAAAATTTATATAAAAAGAGTTGAAATCTATCAAAAAATAAAAGAGAATATTTACCAAGGTCTGTGAATTTTAGGTAATAGGTGTCAAGAGTGTGTGGACTTTTGTATGGACTTACAAAGCAATGAAATGAGAATGGGCTTCTCTGGCCAGCACCTTTTACACTGCAGGTTGAAGGGGTTGAATGAAGATTGGTATGGCACCCTACATGGAGTATCCTGTAACAGTTGCTTTTTAGTTTCATTTCTAAAACAAAAAGGTGAAATTTAGCCTCCACACTTTATTCACCTGCATACCTCAACAAGGTGTGATTTGCTGAAGGCAAATTGGCTGTTTAGTTTGCAAACTAATTTGTACTTTCCAAAAGAATTTTCCCATACCTTAGTGGATAAGGTGAGACTCTGCTGACTCATCATACAATTATGTGGCAGCAACAAAACTGTTTTAATTTCCCTTGGACCTGATCGTGTATTTTTGCCAAAGTGAATTTTCATTACATTCACCAAGTTAAGGGAAAATGACCTCGCACAGTGCAAATATGCTTGTAAATTGAACAGCCTATTTGCCTTTAGTAAATCAACCTCACCATTTGTTCCACTGTTTTCCTAGATCCTTATAGCGAAACTAAAAGTCTTGGGTAGTTACAGATATCAGGATTTTTGTTCATTAGGATATAATCCAACTTCTCAGAAAAAAGTAAGCAGATCATTCATTTGGGAGAGGGGGTGGGGGACAATAGAGACTAACCAAGGACATCAATTGTATGAATGAATCCCTGCCAGTGTTGAGTAGTTTGTCTCATCTATACAAACTGATACATTCTGCTGGAGAGCTTGGGCTTTTGAAAAACAATAGTTTTGCTGGCTGGATCACTAATCAAAATAGAAGAAGGAAAGCCTAAAAAAGGAAACTAACACAGCCATCAAATCTTAGAATTGGTAAGCTGCAATGTTTGCTTTTGGGTTTAATACTGCTTTAAATCAAATTAATTGAACTGAATTAACCACTTGCCGCCCGCCCTATTACAAATTGACGGCGGCAAAGTGGTTTTATTATCCTAACCGGACGTCATATGACGTGATTAGGATAATGAGCCGCTGCGCGCCCCCGGGGGCGCGCATCGCGGCGATCGTTGTTGCGGGGTGTCAGTCTGACACCCGGCAACTACGATCTCGGTAAAGAGTCTCCAACGGAGACTCTTTACCATGTGATCAGCCGTGTCCAATCACGGCTGATCACAGTGTAAATGGGAAGAGCCGGTGATCGGCTTTCCCTCACTCGCGTCTGTCAGACGCGAGTAGAGGAGAGCCGATCGGCTGCTCCTCTGACAGGGGGGGTCTGTGCTGATCGATTATCAGCACAGCCCCCCCCGAGGATGCCCACACTGGACCACCAGGGACACCACTAGACCACCAGGGAAAAGGTAATAAAAATCCATAATCCTCCCTAGACCACCAGGGTGCCAGTCAGCACAATGGGTGCCAATCAGTGCCCATAATGGATGCCAATCAGTGGCCACAATGGGCATCACTGATTGGCATGCATTATTGTTTGGCACTGATTGGCATCCATTACTATAACACCAATGCCGCCTATGAGTGCCCACCTGTGCCGCCTATGAGTGCCCACCTGTGCCGCCTGAGTGCCCACCTGTGCCGCCTATGAGTGCCCACCTGTGCCGCCTATCCATGCCCACCTGTGCCGCCTATCTATGCCCACCTGTGCCGCCTATCTATGCCCACCTGTGCCGCCTATCCATGCCCACCTGTGCCGCCTATCCATGCCCATCCGTGCCGCCCATCCGTGCCAGCTATCAGTGCCAATTTGTGCCACCTATCAGTGTCCGTCTGTGTCGCCCATCCGTGTCGCCCATCCGTGTCGCCCATCCGTGTCGCTCATCAGTGCCGCCTATCAGTGCCACTTCATTGGTGCCACATTGGTGCCCATCAGTGCCACCTTATCAGTGCCCATCAGTGTAGCCCCATCAGTGCCCATCAGTGAAGGAGAAAACATACTTATTTACAAAGTTTTGAAACTGAAACAAAAAAAAACATTTTTTTTTTCAAAATTTTCGGTATTTTTTTATTTGTAGCGCAAAAAATAAAAACCGTAGAGGTGATCAAATACCACCAAAAGAAAGCTCTATTTGTGGGAAAAAAATGATAAAAATTTCATTTGGGTACAGTGTAGCATGACCGCACAATTGTCATTCAAAGTGCGACAGCGCTGAAAGCTCAAAATTGGTCTGGGCAGGAAGGTGTTTAAGTGCCCGGTATTGAAGTGGTTAAAGGGGTTGTAAAGGTAATAATAATAAAAAAAAAAATAACAAACATGTTATACTTACCTCCACTGTGCAGCTCGTTTTGCACAGAGTGGCGCCGAACCTGGTCTTCTGTGGTCCCTCGGCGGCTGTCTCGGCTCCTCCTTGCAAGAACTAAGCACCTTCATGTGCGCTCTCTTGCATGGTGGTTAGTTCTTGCGGGCGTGCTCCCGTGATACAGCCGGAAGCTATAGCCGTTCACTGTATCACTCGGCCCCGCCCCTGGCGCACCGCGTCATTGGATGTGACTGACAGCAGTGCGAGCCAATGGCTGCGCTGCTTTCAATCCATCCACTCTGGCCAATCAACAGCCAGGCTGAGCGGCGAAGAGGAGATCGGGTGCGAGCGCAGCAGGTGAACGGGCTCAGGTAGGTAAAACAGGGGGCTGGGGGGGCCGGTATTGTCGGATGTTTTTTCATGTTAATGCATAGGATGCATTAGGCTGGGTTCACACCGCTGCGGGGGGAGAACCGGATGTGATTCGCACAGCAAATCACATCCGATCTCCGTAGCGCTGCGAGTTCAGCCATACAGATAGTATGGCTGAACTCGCAGCGGTCCCGCAGCAAACTCGCACGGGACCCTTTTTTGGGTCCGCAACGGAATCGGATCGCATGGGGGTTCACACCATGCGATCCGATTCCTGTGCGAGTCGGTAGATCGCACTGCGATATGCCGACGGATCTGGGGGTGTCATTAACATAACATTGACACCCCCAGCCATCCGCATAGGGCAGTGTGAACTGCCGGCGGGAGGTATGCGATGCGGGAAAACGCCGCGGATTCGCGGCGTTCCCGCATCGCAGCAATGTGAACCTAGCCTTAAGGTGCAAAAAAGCAAACCTTTACAACCCCTTTAAGTGACAATAATTTTGTGCCTGTAAGCCATATACGTGCAATTTTTGCCACAAATTATTCCCATCAACCTACACCTAGACCAGATAAATAGTTTTTGATAAGGGTGGTGTTTAAAGTATAACTAAGGCTGGGTTCACACCTATGCGAATTAGATGCGGGTTTCCATGCATCCAATTCGCATAGCAGGAGGAGCCAGTTCACATATCTCCGTTGCGGCTGTGGAACACACTACACAAAAACACTGTGTCTTTGGCTCCATTTCAGGGCTGAATTCAGGCATAGAATCTGCTGTGATTCATCCCTGAAACGGGGAACAGGGACGCACAGCGCTCCTGTGCGGTCCGCAGCGGGTTATAATGTGAACCCAGCTTGAAGGCAAGACTTTTTTTTTTCAGTTTTGGGTAGAGTGGAGAGGGATTAGAATGCTTGTCAGTTTTTATTGCTGTCTGTGTTCCCATTAGGGAGAGTAACCTTCTCTATTTGTCCTGTTTACCATTATCATTGAAAGTGACTTGTAAGCCATCGATATTATGCATCTGTCTGTATATCTGATTGCGGTCGCACTCTGTATTCTTTAAATCTTTTTAAAAATAATAAATATTTATTAAAAGAGAAAGTGAAAGCAAAGAAATTCACGCAAAAAAAAGCACATTCTTTTTTATATTTTGCTATAATAAATATCCCCCAAAAATATATAAAAAAACGATTTTTTTTCATCAGTTTAGGCTGATGCGTATTCTTCTACATATTTTTGGTTAAAAAAATTGCAATAAGCGATTATTGATTGGTTTACGCAAAAGTTATCTAGTTTACAAAATAGGGGATAGTTTTATGACATTTTTATTATTATTTTTTTCACTAGTAATGGCGTTGATCAGCAATTTTTAACATGACTGCGACATTATGGCGGGCACATCGAACATTTTTGCCACATTTTTTGGGACCATTGTCATTTATACAGTAATCAGTGCTATACAAATGCACTGATTCCTGTGTAAATGACACTGGCAGTGAAGGGTTTAATCACTAGGGGGCAGGGTAAGGGTTAAGTGAGCCCTGGGGAGTGTTTCTAACTGTGGGGGGGATGTGGCTGTGTATGACATGTCACTGCTCTCTGCTCCAATCACAGGGAGCAGGGATCAGTGACACAGTCACTAAGCAGAACGAGGAGATGCTTGTTTACATCTCCCCGTTCTTCTTCCCCGTGAGACGATCGCAGGTATCCCCGCAGTGATTGAGTCTGCGGGACCCGCGATCTGACTCACGAAAGCCCTGACCAGCGCGCACCGCCGGTGGCACAGCGCAAAATTTAAAGGGATGCACCTGTATGCCCATTTGCCTTTCCGTGCCATTCTGCTGATGTGTATCGGCATCCGCCGGTCGGCATGTGGTTAAGACTTTATCAATGTATTTTTTAGGGGAATATTCAGGCGCATTAAAGCGGAGGTCAGTCAGCCCTGCAAAAATTACTGCAGCTACTGACTTTTAATAATCAGACACCTGTCTTGGAGTCCAGCGATGTCGGCACCGCATCTGATGTTTCCATCAGCTGTCGGGTGCATGCCGCCACCATTACATGTAAGGGAACCCGGCACTGAAGCCTCCGCTCCTCTCTCCTACTGGCCCAGTGGCCGGGAGGAAGAGGGAGTCCCATCGGTGACGTCAATACCCCCGGCTGAGGCTCCTAGAAGTGGGGACAGGATACTTGTGAAAGACAGGTATCCTTTCTGCCTCCCCCCGAAAGGTGCAAAATGTGGCACCGGAGGGGGAGAGAAGTACAATGAGTGGAGGTTCCACTTTTGGGTGGAATTCTGCTTTAACTACGCATGCATGCAGATTAATTTAATTACTCGTAGGATTTTTTTTTACTGGTTGTATTGAGATGATCTCCACCATTAAAACTCTGGTTATTGCAAGTGACATTTTTACAAATATAGTTTACGAAAACATTGATTTAAAAACACTAATGGAAAAACATATTGCTTTGAACAAAATCTTCGGCTGTGGCATTCTGAGATTATTATCGCTTTATACACACAGCCATATTAAACCTGTCACATCCACCAGAACTCTGAATTATAAAACTACTGCTGGCTGAAATGGGTTTCTGTCGGTTTATTTGCTATAGTGATTCACCTCATAAGATGCAGTTCAGGCAGAAACATAATGAGGGCATGATGCCTATTTGGTCACAGATAGAGGTCGGAGATGAGACAGCATGTATAGTGACACATAGCTGGCAGGTCATGGTGGAATTGCTATAGCTGGTCAAGGGAGCATTTCTGTGAACGTGAAATGACATCAGTGGCATGCAATGCTTTGTAATGAAACCTAAAAATATGTATACTATTTTTGTGGAGCGTATTGCTATAGAAATTAATCTTCTCTTAATCCATACTATACAGTTTACATAACAGATACAAGAAAAGTCTATGCAGACATAACCCATAGAACAGTTATTATTATACAGGATTATTATAGTGCTCACAGTTTACGCAGCGCTTTACAACAACAGTTTAATAAAATATAATTCATATGGACCACTCCTATATAATGTAGGTGGCTATATGAGCTTCATATAATCCAGAGAGAAAACAATTTGGTAACTTCTAATAAATGCAGACAGATTAATCATAAATATTCTAAAAATACTTCCTTGAATACGTTTGAAATATATGAAATAATGAAAATTTAAAAAGGCAAATATTATAACCCCTGAATTAATAAAACCTGATTCTAATAAAGAACATTTCATGATAACCAATCAACAAAAAAGTGAATGAATAATACATGATGCCAAAACCACTCATAGTAATTATAGAATGATGAAATCAATTGTCTGTACTATTTAATTAAGAGATCCTCTTCAAATTCTAATAGGCAATGCAAAGGTAAAGAGGAACATAAATAATTCATGTTATTCTAAGATTGAAATCAAAGTGATCAAAGAAATCTCCAAACCATAAAAAGTTTGTAAGCAGGTGCCTTTTTAATATGCAGTTTTATGTTCATGTGGTGTATTTGAGGGTTAATATCTGGTAATACATGGGTTAATGTGCTGTGGTGACAACCTTTTTGGTCACCGATGTTTCCTTTAGTGGGGATATATTTATAGAGAAATAGAGGGTTGGGCCAGTTGTAGGTTGTGAAGTTCAGAGGACCACACATGGAGAGGTAATATTGCACCAAAAAGTAGGTAACTTCTTAGTAGGACCCTAAAATGGGATTCAGTGGACTCTAAACTCTCCCCAGTTATCTGCTGTACTGTTACATTCTTAGAAAGAATAAATGCCCAGTCCAGAATGTATGCCAGTAGCCTCATCAGTACCTTTTATTGGTGCGTGCAGATTCACACCATGCTGACTCTACCTACTCATGCTGATAATCCCCACCAAACATATCAGTGGCACAATGCTATAAAACATTTATTGAAATTTCACAGTGGCTAAGCAGTCAGCACTTATGTCTAGAACAGTGGTTCAACTCCTGTCCTCAGGACCCACTAACAGGCCAGGTTTGATAACTGAAATAAATCACAGGCGATATCATTTTCTTCTCAGTGATTGCAGTATTCTAGTGTGCATCTTTTCAAGGTAATACTTAAAATCTGGCCTGTTAGTGAGTCCTGAGGACAGGAGTTGAGAACCACTGCTCTATTCTAGACCATGGTCATTGAGTCAAATCCCAACTATGGCACTACCTACACAAAGTTTGCATGTTCTTCCCATGCCTGTGTGGGTTTCCTCTGGGTATTCCAGATTCTTCCCACACTCCAATGACATGCTATTATGTTAGTTGGCTCGTGTCTATATTGGCATTAGCATGTGTATGAATGTGAATTAGGGACCTTAGATTGTAAGCTCCTGGAGGGCAGGGACTGATGTGAATACACAATATATATATGTAAAGCGGTGCTCACATCGACGGTATATACAGTATCTCACAAATGTGAGCACACTCCTCACATTTTTGTAAATATTTTATTATATCTTTTCATATGACAACACTGAAGAAATTACACTTTGCTACAATGCAAAGTAGTGAGTGTGCAGCTTGTATAACAGTATAAATTTGCTGTCCCTTCAAAATAACTCAACAAAAGTGAGTACACCCCTAAGTGAAAATGCCCACATTGGTCCCAAAGTGTCAATATTTTGTGTGGCCACCATTATTTTCCAGCACTGCCAAAACTCTCTTAAAGTGGGATTCCACTCTTTTTTTATTTTTTTCTTACCTGTCTCACTGGTGGGCGAGTGCTACCTTCGATTGGCATCCACGTCCGGCGTTTATTTGACCCCCGGCGCGACGAATCTTTTCCTCAGGATGAGTTATAAAAACCTGCTCTGGGGTTTTCCATTTTAACTGTGGGCGTCTGAAGCCCACAGGCATTTACTTCCTGGTATATGATGACGTCTGGCTCCCAGCATGCTCCGCTCCATCTTGCACATGCTCAGTGAGAGCAGTGACAAGGAAAGAAAAACTTTCATTGTCCCCCATGGATTCTTGGGAAATTTCCCAGGGACCATTGCGAGGATGATAGCCACGCCTACTCCCACGGGAGGACAACCCGGAAGTCAGCTGAAACATCAGAAATAAAAGGTAAGTAAATAATATTTTTTTTTTTCAGGGTTCGTTTAGGTAAGTATGCTATCTGTTGATTTTAATAACATGAACTTTCATTTTTAGGTACCAAACCACTTTAAGCATGAAGTTCACCAAAGCTTCACAGGTTGCCACTGGAGTCTTCTTCCACTCCTCCATGATGACATCACGGAGCTGGTGGATTTTGGAGACCTTGCGCTCCGCTACCTTCCATTTGAGGATGTCCCACAGATGCTCAATAAAGTTTAGAGAGACATGCTTGGCCAGTTCAGCACCTTTACCCTCAGCTTCTTTAGCAAGGCAGCGGTCATCTTGGAGGTGTGTTTGTGGTTGTTATGTTGGAATACTGCCCTACTGTCCAGTCTCCGAAGGGAGGGGATCATGCTCTGCTTCAGTATGTCACAGTACATGTTGGCATTCATGGTTACCTCAATGAAGTGTAGCTCCCCAGTACCGGCAACACTCATGCAGCCCCAGATCATGACACTCCCACCACCATGCTTGACTGTAGGCAAGACACACTTGTCTTTGTACTCTTTACCTGGTTGCCGCCACACACATTAGACACAATTTGAACCAAATACGTTTATCTTGGTCTCATCAGACCACAGGACATGGTTCCAGTAATCCATGTCCTTAATCTGCTTGTCATCAGCAAACTGTTTGCAGGCTTTCTTGTGCATCATGCAGACCAATTTGATGCAGTGTGCAGAGTATGGTCTGAGCACTGACAGGCTGACCCCCCACTCCTTCAACCTCTGCAGCAATGCTGCCTGCCTATTTCCCAAGACCTTGTAACACTAATGAGTCACATGACATCAGGGAGGGAAAATGGCAAATTTTTGCCCAATTTGGACATTTTAACTTAGGGGTGTACTTACTTTTGTTACCAGCGGGTTTAGACATTAATGGCTGTGTGTTGAGTTATTTTGAGGGGACAGCAAATTTACACTTATTATGTTATACACACTGTACACTCACTACTTTACATTGTAGCAAAGTGTAATTTCTTCAATGTTGTCATATGAAAAGATATAATAAAATATTTACAAAAATGTGATGGGTGTTCTCACTTTTGTGAGTACCTGTAATAAATAATTTACAAAATGAATAAAGAGGAAGTAAACTTCCATCTTTGAATTTTACCTATAGGTAAGTCTTACTTATAGGTAGTGTAAAAATCTCCTAAACATGCCGTTTAGGAGATTTTTACTGTACATGCAGCCTGTGACATCACTGGCACATGCACTCTGAAGGAACGGCCACCCATGCTGCTCCTTCAGAGCCCTGTGTTCTGACCGACGGCTCCCACGTGAATGCACGGGAGTGACGTTAATGTGGCTCTGGCTAGTCACAGAGTCGGAGTTCGCAAACCTGGAAGCAAGACAGGTCAAGATGGAAGCGATCTCCAGCGTCGACTTTGTTTTTAGGAATGTTCCATATATTGTGCTAGTCTGCGATGCATGCTAGCACATTATGCCTTTGCCTTGCAGGTAAGAAAAAAAAACCTCCAGCGCTTTACAACCGCTTTAAACGATTGTTTCCATTGCCATTTTTCTAAATATATGGTAAATCATGAAATATGTATTCAAATTCAAGTATAACTTATCTCATCGTCAGGTGCTACAGGAGGTGTTCACCAGTATTCAAAACATTTTCAAAACAAGCAAGTTACACTGTACTAAGTTCTCTTTTTAGTGAGGAGAATAAGTGCATTCCAGCTTTCCATGAAGGGGAAGGCGAGCCTACCCTCTTTGTGCTCTACATCTCTCTTTCTCTGGCCCCACGCCAACCATTCCTCTACTTTGCACTTCCTTAAAACACCTCCCTGCCAAAACTGATCGGTGACAGCATAAATCACTCCCAAGGGTGGGGAATCCTGGCTACAAGGAACTCCACCCTGCTACATTTGTATCATACATTTGTATCCACCCTGCTACATTTGTATCATACATTTGTATCCACCCTGCTACATTTGTATCATACATTTGTATCCACCCTGCTACATTTGTATCAAACATTTGTATCCACCCTGCTACATTTGTATCATACATTTGTATGCACCCTGCTACATTTGTATCATACATTTGTATCCACCCTGCTACATTTGTATCCACCCTGCTATTGTATCATGCATTTGTAACCACCCTGCTACATTTGTCTCTCCAACAACTCAAAAGTCAAATTATCATTGTTGTCTTGCTATCATTCTTAATAATCATGCCACAATTCAGATTTTTTTCTCATTGATTGACTTAGCGATTTATTAATTATATAGTTAGGCAGTATGCAAAGATAAAATAAAATAAAAATATATCAAAGTCTACCACTTATTAAACCTCAACGCAGAACCAACTGGTGTATGGTTTGATTAAAACTATATTTTTACATACACATTCTCAGGGCCGTCTTTAAGGCAGGGCAAAAGGGGCAGCTGCCCTGGGCCCTGTCATTGTTGTGGGGCCCAGAGCAGCTGCCTCTAACCCAGTTTAAATTCCCTTGAAGTTTTAGTCCCTTGCTGCTACTAATGCTGCCCAGCTCTGCCCTATTGTTGTGTACAGGTGACTCACCCACAGACCCTGTGTTTACATGTAAATAACCGGAATTCATATGTAAATAGCTACATCCAGCTACATAGATATGTTAATAAAGGCGGAATTCATATGTATATCATGCCCCCCTGCAGTGAGGAGATGTTGTGCTGTTACCTCTAGCAACCAATCAGTGAGCAGTATCACTGTACAGTAATCTCTAGCAACCAATCAACAAGCATAAATCATGTGCTGTAACGTCTAGCAACTAATCAGTGAGCCGTAATGCATGCTGTAACCTCTAGCAACCAGTCAGTGAGTGGTAATGATACACTGTAACCTCTGGCAACCAATCGCAATCACTGCCTGATCTGATACAGTAAACTGATTTTAAGTCTAGCTGCTATTTATTATATGTCTCAGAGCAGGTGGAGAGCAAAATTGTATGGGGGGGGGGGGGCAAGAAAACGTTTGCCCAGGGTTCAATCAATATTAAAGATGGCCCTGCACATTCTCTGGTTTTCTCAGAATTTCTGGTATATTTTTGACATTCTTTATGAGTCTTTGGACCAAGCCAGGAGTGAATGTGTGGCTTTCATCTGTTCAGCAAAGCCAATTCCCAACCTCTAAATTATTGCATTTGCTTTTTTTGAAAAGTAAGTTTAAGGGGTAAAGTAATGATGAAAAAAGCACTGATAGGTTTAAGCAATCATTTTATGCATTTAATTTTTTCATAGTCCACATAACTGGGAGCTTGGCAGGTGTGTGTGTGTGTCCTTTGCCTAGATAATTTGTGGCATACAGCCATTCATTTCTATGGTCAGCTGTATGCCTTACCTGGGGCTCACTGGGAGTGGGAAAATGTCTTGCTTTTTACATTAGTGTCAAGAATTTCATGCCAAGCTTCAGGCTAATGTGCATAAAAGCCTAACTATGTGTGCAGGGATTGTGCACACATACACGGACCAGCACACAAACATTACAGTGTACGAGCAGGCATGCATCCACTGGTGCCAAGCAGGCTATTCAATCCTGAACTTCTCACAGGTTTAATGGTCTTTCAGGCTTTGCTCCTGTGTTCCTGATCCTGAAATGTATACTGACCTTGTTATTGCCCCGGCTTCCACATTACCTGCTTTTGGATTACCCTTGTCTGCCTATGTGGGCAGCCCATCTTCATTACCAACCTTGGCCTGGACTTCTGACAAAGATTCTTCACACCAACTTTCTGCTGTGCTTCAACTGACTCTGTTCCTGCCTATAGCCTTAACTCAACTCATAACTGGACTTGGCCTATCCATGGTGTACTGCCAGCTTTTCCACTGCTCATCCAACATCAGTGCTTTCAAGTTCCAACGTCCAATGTCTGCCCCCTGACACTTGTGCCCTTCCTTCGCCCCTGTAGACCCTGTTTCAACTTCCAGGGGTGCTAGATGGGGAATTGTGCAAAATGCCACCCTCGTCATCTTGAACTCTGCATACAAGTACATGACAGTAAAGCTTATTAACTGATCTATAAATACTTAAAATAATTTGTTGCCTATAGCAACCAATCAGCCACAGCCAGTCGTGTATTTAGGTTTTGTACTGCCCTAGGCCTGACTAAACTCATGTACCTCTAAATTTAAATATGACCCACCCCTTCCTGTCAAGGCCATACCCCTTGCTGTTTAAGACCTGACCTCAAATTTTCAAGTGAGGACACTAGTTCTGAGGGCCTGGGGGGATGGATTCCATTAATTTGCATATATGTCCTCTCAATTCCTGTTTGGCTATGGGGTGAAGAGAAATCTCTGCAATGGGAGGGACAGGGATGGTAAAAAATAAACTGACAGGCTATAACAATACCCTTACTCTATCCCCAAATTTTTTTTAAAAGTGTTGCCCATAGTTCTACTTTAAGCACAAATTTGTATTTATTTTATGAAGAGGACTAAGAAGATATAACCAAGCCAATGGTGCAGCAGAAAACATAGCACAGTGAGGAAGGCTTGTTGTCCAGGAAGATAGGACAGTCAAAATTATAAGAGGGCCCCCCCCCCCCACCACAGTTGCAGAATGCCGGCTGCCCGCATACCAGAAGCAGTGCGGCCGCTTTATGGGGGCGCTAGACTAATTTGCCCCTCAGCCCATTATGCCCCATAAGACTGGCTCTACACTAACAGTGTAGCACAAGCCGGTGGGGATTCTTTCCATGCTGCCCCCCTGCAAAGTGCTGCCCTAGGCCTGGGCCTTGTTGGCCTAGGCCAGGATACAGCGTTGGCCATAGCATCATTTTTACAGTGTACATTTAAAAATGAATATAAGAATAAAATGAATAAATCCTGTTATTATACATGATAGATGAACAGATA
Source organism: Lithobates pipiens (assembly GCF_037356315.1). Lineage (NCBI taxonomy): Eukaryota > Metazoa > Chordata > Amphibia > Anura > Ranidae > Lithobates > Lithobates pipiens. The sequence goes on along the minus strand of NW_027507903.1, from coordinate 252,985,616 downwards.
GATAGATAGATAGATAGATAGATAGATAGATAGATAGATAGATAGATAGATAGATAGATAGATAGATAGATAGAATGTGGAATTATAAGATAAATATTTTGGGCTAATAAGTTGTGTCAAACAGCTCAAAAGAACATTATGTACAGTATATTGACTGACACAAAGGTCCCAGTCAAACATAGTCTACCTTCTGATAATTGAGATCACAAGACTGAGAGGCCAATAAATTCTTTGACTAATAACCCTAACATTTAAATGCTATGTTAACATGCTGTGATTGTGATCTATACAAGTCTCTGGATTGTCTTCCTATTTCAATCCAAATGCTATATACAACTGTTAACAAAATGGTATTGTTGCTTTGAGATCATAGAGTTCTCCTAAGTGCTCATAAATGAAACTTATCCTATATAGCATATTAACTTATTAACTATTCTAATATATATATATATATATATATATATATATATATAGTATCTCACAAAAGTGAGTACACCCCTCAAATTTTTGTAAATATTTTATTATATATTTTCATGGAGCTAGAGACCTTGCGCTCCTCCGCCTTCCTTTTAAGGATGCCAAACAGATGCTCAATAGGGTTTAGGTCTGGAGACATGCGTGGCCAGTTCATTACCTTTACTTTCAGCTTCTTTAGCAAGGCAGAGGTCTTCTTGGAGGTGTGTTTGGCATCATTATCATGTTTGAATACTACCCTGCAGTCCAGTCTCTGAAGGGAGGGGATCATGCTCTGCCTCAGTATACCACAGTACATGTTGGCCAGGGCAGGACTTAGGGCGGTGGGGGCCCCTGGACTTGAGTCACTTTTGGGCCCTACCTTCTATACATTACCGTATTTATCAGCGTATAACACACACCGGCGTAAAACTCGCACCCCAAGTTTAGGAGCGAATTTTAAGGAAAAAAAACTTTTAGGAGGGAAGTTTAAGGAAAAAACTTTTAACATTTAAATGCCCATCAATGCAGCCTTATTAGTGTCCACCTGCAGCCTTACCCATCCATCTGCAGCCTTGTCCAGGCCCGTTTGCAGCCTTGTCCAGTGTCATTTGCAGCCTTGCCCCAGTGTCATGTGCAGCCTTGTCATTGCAGTATTGAAGTTTAAAAATGGTCTGCCAAGATACAGAGTCCTGTGTATCTCGTGGCTCTCGGGTCCTCTCGGTGGTGTAACAATATATTCAGTGACTCATTGCAGTTTTCTACGGAAGTGACGTTCCGTCACCGCCATCTTGCTGCACCCCACACTCTTCCACGGTAAGGATACACTTTGAAGGGGTAAAGCGGACATCTTGTTACACCCACCGGAGTTTTGCATTTTGCACGTATTTATAACAGTAAAGTCAGTTTATATAGTGAAATAATACTGACTACTTAGATCTTAAATTTTAAAAGCAGCGGCAACCCTGCTCATCTCACAGGTTTGCTAATCTGAGAGAAGTTTGCTGCTTTTAAAATTCAACATCTAAGTAGTCAGACGGAGTTGTAAGTACTATATTTCACTATATTCTAACTTTAATGTTATAAATATGTCTAAAATGCAAAACTCTGCTGGATGTAACAACATGTCCGCTTTACCCCTTCTTAGTGTATCCTTACTGTGGACGAGTGTGGGGTGTAACAAGATGGCGGCAACGGAATGTCACTTCCGTAGCAAACTGCGACGGGTCACAGAATATGTCCTTACAGCTGCTCTCGGGTCCTCTCGCAGTCCCGAATGGAACTGAGAGTAGTCGAGTGTACTCGGCTTGGCTCACAGTCACACCCAGTCCCTGTGTTATGTTCATCATAGGGTGGGACGGGGTGTGACTGTGAGCGGAGCAGAGTATACTCGGCTATGTATCTCGGCGGGGCCCATGGGGCCCCCTATTGGAAGGGGCCCATGGGCTTGAGCCCAGTCAAGCCCAGTGGTAAGTCCTGCCCTGATGTTGGCATTCATGGTTCCCTCAATGAAGTGTAGCTCCCCAGACCATGACTCCCACCATTATTTTTGACTGTAGGCAAGACACACTTGTCTTTGTAATAGAAAAGGGGGGGTTAAGGTGCGCTATGGACCCTAAATTGTTACTAAAGAATCAAAAATCAAAAAACTGCACCAAAGGTGAAGACCAACAATGTGAAAATGTATAAACAAAAATCTTAGTGATAAAAGGAGGGGCTGCCACTACCTTACATATTCAACCTAAAAGGTAGAAAAGACGTAAATAAATGCTAAGGAGGTAGTAACGGCGCTCACCTGCTATTAGTTATACCTGCAGGAGACTCACCTGCTGTAAATTATACATAGTCCCTGCGGGGATCTATTTCAAATCAAAAGGTGTAACTAAAGTGAAACCTAGTTGTTAAAATTGCTTAATAGCAATTTTACACACATAAATAAAAGTATAAAAATAAAAATAAATATTCCACATGTGCATTATATATAAAATAGCAAATAGATGGCAATATGAAACGTGCATAAAGATATTATAGAGATCCTAACTCACATTGTCACAAAAATGCTATATGTTAGTACAGAAACTTCAATACACTTACTACAGTGTTAAAAGTGCATATATGCATTTGTGCAAATCATATAATAAAAAAGTGCTAGGTGCTTATAAAGGTGCCACAATATCAATATATACTGTGAAAAAAGTGCTACGTGCTTCTAAAAGTGCCACAATATGTAAATCCAGTACTTTGCACTTGGTAAAATCGCTAAATGGAAGAGTGCAATTATAAGTTGATACAAAAATCTAACGGCAGAAAAAATAATAATAATCCAACTGCAGAAAAATAATAATAATATCAGAAAGTCCTTCTGGAACAAAAGTGACAGTGTGCTTCAATGTTTAATGGATTCCTGGGTTGCAACCAGTGCGATTTCCGTGCTTAAAGACAATAATCCGCACTCACCAGCTCCCCCGCCCCTTAAGGGGTTAATGCGCCTCCACAGTGTGAGCCCCTGTGCCGCTATATAGAGCTGGTCCGGTTACCATCCAGTGTTTATCAAAAATGAAGATTAAAACAGCGCCTCAGTGTGTATGCTGGTCACAGCGTTTGTCTTTGTACTCCTTACCTGGTTGCCGCCACACACGTTAGACACCATCTGAACCAAATACATTTATCTTGGTCTCATTAGACCACAGGACATGGTTCCAGTAATCCATGTCCTTAATCTGCTTGTCTTCAGCAAACTGTTTGCAGGCTTTCTTGTGCATCATCTTTAGAAGAGGCTTCCTTTTGAGACGACAGCCATGCAGACCAATTTGATGCCGTGTGAATTGTATGGTCTGAGCACTGACAGGCTAACCCCCCCATCCCTTCAATTTCTGCAGCAATGGTGGCAGCACTCATATTTCCCAAAGACAGCCTCTGGATATGAGGATGAGCCTGTGGACCCAACTTCTTTGGTCGACCATGGCGAGGCCTGTCCTGAGTGGAACCCGTCCTGTTAAATTGCTGTATGGTCTTGGCCACTGTTCTGCAGCTCAGTTTCAGGGTCTTTGTACTCTTCTTAAAGCCTAGACCATATTTATGTAGAGCACTTCAATTCTTTTTTCAGATCCTCAGAGAGTTCTTTGCCATGAGATGCCATGTTGAACTTCCAGTGACCAGTATGAGAGAGTGAGAGCGATAACACAAAATTTAACACACCTGTTCCCCATTCACACCTGAGACCTTGTAACATGAATGAGTCACATGACACAGCAAATTTACACTGTTATGCAAGCTGTACACTCACTACTTGTAGCAAAGTGTAATTTCTTCAGTGTTATCACATGAAAAGATATAATAAAATATTTACCAAAAAATTAGGGGTGTACTGACTTTTATGATATACTGTGTGTGTATATGTGTAATATATATACAGCTGTGCTCATAAGTTTACATACATTGGCAAAATGTATGATTTCTTGGCCATTTTTCAGTGAATATGAATGATAACACAAAAACTTTTTTTACTCATGGTTAGTGTTTGGCTGAAGCCATTTATTATCAATCAAATATGTTTACTCTTTTTAAATCATAATGGCAACAGAAACTACCCAAATGACCCTGATCAAAAGTTTACATACCCTGGTGATTTTGGCCTGACAACATGCACACAAGTTGACACAACAGGGTTTGAATGGCTATTAAAGGTAACCATCCTCACCTGTGATCTGTTTGCTTGTAATTAGTGTGTGTGTATAAAAGGTCAATGAGTTTCTGGACTCCTGAGAGACCCTTGCATCTTTTATTCAGAGCTGCATTGACGTTTCTGGAATCTGAGTCGTGGGAGAAAGCAAAAGAACTGTCAAAGGATCTGCGGGAAAAAGTAGTTACTAACTAGTTTTTTGTTCTTAACCATACTAAAGCTAATGAAGTCAATGAGAACATAATGGTGCATACTTTATATAGTAGCTTGTAATCATTTGAAATACAATTTATATCTAGGCATTACCCAAATGTATTCACAAACCCCATTGCCCCACTTCAGAGCATGTCCAAACTATATAATTTTTCTTTTGTCTCATTCCTGTAGTTAGAAACAGCTTGTAAAATTCTTACAGGGCAGATTCTGGGAGCAGTGTGAGGCTTGAAAAGCCACTTAGGTGAATTCAGTTAATTCCTAGCAACACTTTTCTGGCACAATGGCTTTTTAAAATGGTCTGTGCCAGAATCAAAAATCCCTTCTGCCCGTTTCCGTAGCTTTACTGCCACATGTAACAGATGTAGGGAGCTTATGGAGGTAAATGCTGCAGACATCTGGTTATAATAGCATAGAAATTGCAATATCGTCTTTTATGATTGGATAATAGCTGATTTTCTCTCTCTCTCTCTCTCTCTCTCTCTCTCTCTCTCTCTCTCTCTCTCTCTATATATATATATATATATATATATATATATATATATATATATATATTAAAATGTCATAGATTTTGGCTGATTAAAAGGAATGGGACCAGAATATAGATGTTTGTAGCATAGTGACTTCAATCTGACATTGAGATTCTGACACAAGTCAGCTGGTAAGTGTGCATATTGCTGTGATGTTTTCTAAAGGGACTTTTTTGTTGGAGGTGTCTGAGTATATTGCGAAAGAGGGACTATTGGACTATATTATAATAAACAAAGTAGTGCAGCGCTAAAATACCCTCTATTAATTGAACATAAAGTCTCTCAAGAAATGAGAAGCATAATAAAAATCTTATTAAAGGAAACTTTGATAGCAGTGGTCAGAAGTGATGCATTCTTCTTTGTTGATAGAGATACATGCAGATATCCTTTTCAACAGACTCAGTGATTCCACCACCAGACAGCCAAACCGCTCACCTTAAAATATAGGCCCCTGACTGAACAGATAGGTCAAACAAACATTCGCCACTTCCAGTGGTCGCACACCAAGGTTCAGGTGGGCCAGATAGATGAAACTCAGCTTGATTAGTATGGTGCTGTCATCAATGGTAACACCCGGGTGGTGACCTCCTCCTTCTCGGAGATCTTCACCATCAGCCGAGCCCATCAAGAAGCCGAGTACACAGTACCAGATTTCTTCAGCCGACCCGGTGATACTGTATGGTTGGTGATCCGGGTTGCGTCCTCCAACTGGGTTTCCAGGCTCCTCCAGAGATACCAGCCTTGTGCTCGGTCCTCGCCTGGAAAAGTCCTCCCCTGGATCCTCCAGTCGCTTGGCTTCTCCCCGCAGGCAAAACAGTACAGAACCACCCCTAGATCAGTAGGCCCCAAGACTTTTGGGCCTAATCTCTCAGTTGCAAAGCCTCAAGCCAGCTGGCCCCGAGGCACAGGAACATGCAGCATACACCCGAGGCCAGGAGGGATAGTGAACCCCGGAAAAGAGACCCCTCAAAATGGTGTTGGTACCTTAAATACCCCCACCCAGAATGCACAGCGGGTGAACCACTCCCACTGGGCTATTTCTGAGCAAATGTGGTATTCAATGCATCCAGCCTGTTGCATTTCTACACTTACCGGTGGTGACAGCGACACCTACGGCCAAGTGGAATTTAGCGCAACCCAGCTGAACTGGTACAGAAACCAGAACTTTGGAATAATTAGCCTGGGCCAAACTGTAGCTCAGACAACTTAAATTTGAGAGAAAAAACAGTAGCGTCTGCTCATTAGGAGTGCCTGCCTCTGTATGCTGTGTAGCAGGGCAGCATGTTTGCCGCTGCTACTTCCTTCCCTCCTCACTTTTCACTGGTAGTTAAGGACATTGTTGACTTTACAGTTGATATCCTCCTAACAAACTGTAACACTCAGTGTGTGAAGCAGGCTGTTTATTGGCTAAGGATCCACCAACTGGCTTCTCTCAACCACAAGGGGAGTGGAGCTGATGGTGAACTAGTGTTGGTAAATCATCATCAGGTTCCACTCACCCAGCTACAAAATGTCTGCCTTGCTGTCTATGTGACAGCTGATGTTGCTGGAGAATGAGCAGTTGCACTGAGAATGGAGTGTCCTGAAATAGACTATCTTCCACATGCGGTGCCCGACACATACTTTGAGTTGCCAAAACACGGTCTGATTTCGTTTTACCAACAAATAGTTTGAAAATCTAAATAATTAATGAAAATAATAGTTTATCTATATATCTATCTATCTTTCTTACACTACTACACTATACTCTTATTGATAAATTGACATAAATTTCCCAGCATCACAGTAGGTTCAGGTCCACGGAGTATATGGAAGATAAAGCAAGATATCTTGCCATATAATTCAAGCATATTATACTATACCTTTTAATATCTGCATTTATAGAGTCTCCTACCCATGTATTATGTTGTTGGGAACAGGTCTTCTAGCTCTTGGAGGTTTGATTTTTTTTGAAAAGTACTTAAAAATACATAACATGTAATTATACAAATACATTGTAATAAATATGCACTTGAGAATTTCCCCTGTCTCTAAATAGATTTACAGTTAAATACATTTGAATTCACAGCATAAATAGATTTTCCTCTGTGGCTTTCAAAACAGCCAACTTCAGCAGCCGAGACAGAAGTGGATGACAGCATGTGAGCTGGCCACATGCAACTCTTACATAACAGGCATGCTGTGGCCTGTAGCATCCCATGACAATCTGAATTCACTTTGATTACTAAAGCAAACAAAATGCAATATACTGTATGTATATTACGTATTCAGTTCTCATGGTGCATGTTTTTTTTTTATTAAAAAACATTTATGTGTAACTTTTACACCTCAAAGTGCAAAGTGCAGTATATATATATATATACTGTATGTATTTGAGGACATTATACATTGAGGACCTGCACGCCTCCAGCAAGACACCACATCTGCTGTGTCCTATGACAGTCTTAGAACAGTTCCTAACACAAGTTGTAACAAACTCCTTTACTTTCTCTACAGTTACTTCTTGTAGGTTCTCAACCCACTGAGCTCCCAGGCTCTCTCACTAGACTTGCTGATTCACTGCCACCGAATCCCTTGAGCTCTTCCAATCTTCACTTAAATATCTTCCTCAAGCGTCACCCCCCACTTCTCTGCTGGGTCCCTACCTTGGCACACCAGATACTTCTCAAGCTTCATTCACCTCACTGGCCTGCTCTATCCCTGGCTTGACACAAAAGGCTGCTCTGCAAGCGTCACCTCCGCTGGCTGGCTCCCTGGCTTGACACCTGCTGAAGTTTCCCAATTCTTCACCGTCCCTTGTTGGTGAGAACACTGCTTCGGTACTTGCTTCAGCTACTCCCTGTGGTCCCTGGTAATAAGGTGGTTGGTCCCTTAGTGGTGACAGCTTCCCCTCTATCTCTGACCACGACAGGTTCTCCGGCCTCCAGAACCATCATTTCTGGTTGGACTGTAAGCCGCAGTCCCAACCCTACGCTGCTCTCTTGCTGGTGGATAGGCCCGCAGACAGCCTAGCAGCCAGATGTGCCTGGGATAGGTCCAAACTCCAGGCAATACAACACATGTCCACCCAAACAGCTGTCCAGGTGGCACAGAACAGTGATCACCTGACTCCACCCAAATATATAGGTCCTCCCAGCAGGCCAAGGGATTTAGGAAAACCTCTGCCCATTGGCTGAGATACCCCATATACTCCTAATCTGTCCTTGCTTTGCCCTTGTCTTATCTAATGTCATCAGGTACCTGGCTGCCTAACGGCAGAAGAGAGAAGTGCAGCAATTCCAGACTTAGGATGAACTCAATTGATCCCTAACAATGAGCCAAGGTAACTACACCCGGCAGGTAAATTTATGAGCAACCCTGCCTTAGCAACAGGGTGCTACACAAGCTATCTCTATGGCCTAAAAAACACCTTCTTCTATGTTATGGAGAAGAGAAGGAGGTGTCCTCAATTCCTGTCCTAAGGTGACAACACTGCTTCTCCATAGAGGCAGTAAGATGAGTGAGTGTGGACACCATTAGAAAGGCAGTGGGGTATTGGCATGATCTTTGAGAAAAAAAAGGTAAAAACTGGACAGATAAGCTGCTTGTATTTAATTTTTGTTCTTGTATTTAGATGTGCCTAAAAACATGGAAAAACTCAAGTTGATGAAACATTATCATACATGTTGACTATAAAATGCCAAACCCCCAACATAAACTGCACTCACAAAGATAATATTAATCTTGTGTTCTACAGTTCTTCAGTTCAGACTGGTTCGTGTCTATTGCGCTTCGAAGCTGAAGATGATGTGCAATAGAATAGATGACACTTTAGGTAGTCTTTTTCCTTCCCTCTTGTTTCCTTTCCACTCTTCTTCTTTTCTTACCATTTTCACACTTTTTGTAGTGCACTTTGTATAATCACGACCCACGCTGCTTAGCTGGTGGGTGGTGGAGAAGTATAGGTTCTAATATATCCCCTAGTGGGGTTTTTTTCTGAGTAGGATTGTTGTATGCTTTTATCAGAACATTTATCTTTATGTTGAACTTATATTTTATATGACAACCCTTCGTATTGAAGATGACTGGTGGCATACTATTTGAATCCTTTTCATATACGTCCTTGATGTTTTGATATGCTTCACCTGCGTTGTGGACCTTATTCTTGATGTCATGCTTTGACTATGAATATAGTGAAACAGAAAGTGTGTTACAGTATCTTACATTTCATAGCACAATCCTTTATGAAGTAACAGAGAAAAACCTTTCTAAATGCCAATCGTGCAGAAAGTTATCTGGTATAAATATTTAGATGGGGAAATACTACCCAGACTGTTTGGCAAAATCAGATGGAAAATTGTTTGAGGGATCTACAAACAGCTTTATAGGAAGTGGAAGATTAGTGAGCAACATTCTGACATGTTTAAAAAAAAAAAAGTATTCCAAGAAAAAAAATTACCTTTTTATTAGTTAAAATGACTGAAACAAAATAAATTAAGAACAGTTATGTGCTGTTTTATTACGTAGAATTTTTAAAGGAAAGTATGTCTACTTTTCCACATTTGTAGAATTGTAGGTTATACTGTTTTCTATTTTTTACTTCTTTGCATTTTGCTGCTTGCTTGACATACATTTTAGGTTTTCATTTTGCTATCCTTTTATGTTCTGTATCCAGCAGTTTGCACTGTATAGATATGCTAAAGCCCAATTGTGGAATATCAGCAACCCCCATCCCCCCAACTACCGTATATACTCGAGTATAAGCCGAGATTTTCAGCCTCTTTTTTGAGGCTGAAAGTGCCCCCCTCGGCTTATACTCGAGTCATTGCTGTCTGCCCGCTCGATCAGCGTGTCGAGCAGACAGACAGCGGCCATTCTGATTCAAAAGCCGCGCCTCCGGCTCCGCCTTCGCCTGTGATAGGCGGAACACTGAATTTCCCAGCAGCCTGTGTTCCGCCTATCACGGGCATCTTCTCATCCTCGTACTACGGACGAGGATGATACGACGTCCGTGATAGGCGGAACACAGGCTGCTGGGAAATTCAGTGTTCCGCCTATCACAGGCGAAGGAGGAGGCGCGGCTTTTGAATTTTACAATGGCCGCCGACGAAGAGGGCACGGGACGGAGGCAAGGCAAGGCACGGCACGGCACGGGACAGGACAGGACGGGACGGGACGGGACGAAGGCAAGGCACGACACGGGACAAAGGCTCGGGACACAGGTAGGCTGGACACACACACACACACACACACACACACACACACACACACACACACACACACACACACATGGAGACACACACACACGGATGGATGGATGGATGGAGACACACACAGGGATGGATACACACACACACAGGGATGGATGGATGGATGGATGGAGACACACACACACAGGGATGGATGGATGGATGGATGGATGGAGACACACACACACAGGGATGGATGGATGGATGGATGGAGACACACACACACAGGGATGGATGGACACACACACACACAGGGATGGATGGACGGACACACAGGGATGGACGGACACACAGGGATGGACGGACACACAGGGATGGACGGACACACACACAGGGATGGACAGGCATGTCTCACCCTCGGCTTATACACGAGTCAATAAGTTTGCCAGTTTTTTTGGGGGTAAATTGGGGGCCTCGGCTTATATTCGGGTCGGCCTATACTCGAGTATATACGGTAAGTATACCAACCTATCCAAATGCCCACATGAAAACACAATCCTTGTTTTTATGTCCTGGGGTCCTTCTGTAGATGTTCATATCACTGCTGAGCATCAGCTATTGGTGAAGGTGTCGTTTCCAGAGGTCAGGTCTTCTATTATACAGTGCATCTGGAAAGTATTAACAGTGCTTCACTTTTTCCACATTTTGTTATGTTACAGTCCTATTCCGAAATGGATTAAATTCATTATTTTCCTCGAAATTCTACAAACAATAGACCATAATGACAACATGAAAGAAGTTTGTTTGAAATCTTTGTAGGAGCAGGTTTTCATCAAAGGATGTCTCTGTACATTGCTGCATTCATCTTTCCCTCGATCCCGACTAGTCTCTCCCTATTCCTGGCACTGAAAAACATCCCCCCAGCACAATGCTGCCACCACCATGCTTCACTGTAGGGAACGGTATTGACCAGGTGATGAGCGGTGCCTGATTTCCCCCAGACATGTTGCTTGCCATTTAGACCAAAGAGTTCAGACTTATTTTCATCAGACCAGAGAATTTCGTTTCTCTGGTTTGAGAGTCCTTCAGGTGATCTTTGGAAACTACAGGCAGGCTGTCAAGTGCCTTTTGCTAAGGAGTAGCCACTCTACCATACATGCCTGATTGGTGGAGATGATAGTTCTTCTGGAAGGTTCTCCTCTCACCACAGAGAAATGCTATAGCTCTGTCAGAGTGACCATTGGGTTCTTGGTTGCCTCCCTGACTAAGGCCCTTCTCCCTCGATCGCTCAGTTTGGCCAGAGGCCCTCTCTAGGAAGAGTCCTGGTGGTTCCAAACTTCTTCCATTAACAGATGATGGAAGCCACTGTGTTCTTTGGGACCTTCAATGCTGCAAAAATGTTTTCTGTACCCTTCCCCAAATCTGTGCTTCCATATAATCCTGTCTCTGAGGTTTACAGACAATTCCTTGGGCTTCATGGCTTGGTTTGTGCTCTGACATGCACTGTTAACTGTGGGACTTTATATAGACATAGGTGTGTGCTTTTCCAAATTATGTCCAATCAACTGAATTTACCACAAATGGACTCCAGTCAAGTTGTAGAAACATCTCAAAGATGATCTGTGGAAACAGGATGCATCTAAGCTCAAAGTGTCATGGCAAAGGCTATGAATACTTATGTACATAGGATTTTTTCCTTTTTTATTTTTAATAAATTTACAAAGATTTAAAAAAAAACTTCTTTCATGATTTTATTATGGGGTATTGTTTGTAGAATTGTGAGGAGAATAATGAATTTAATCAGTTTTGGAATATGGCTGTAGCATAACAAAATGTGAAAAAAGTGAAGCACTGTGAATACTTTCCGGATGCTAGAATACAATAGAAACAAATATCCCTGCGCCAACTAAAATGAATAAAATGGAACAGGTACTGCTGCGAACACTGAGGAAAATGTCAGAACCCTGGTAAACAAAGAAAGATAAGAATAGTGTTGTGCTGTACAAATAGAAAGTAAAGTGCAAAAGTGCTCTGTGAGAAAGACTCTAAACCACACTAACAAGAGGCAATAAAAATGCATGAATAAATAAATCAATTGTCATGGTTATGCAATAGTTTGTCTGCTTACCTGTTTCCATGTGTTCATCTCTAGAGACCAGCCGACCCTCACCTGTCTGCTTTTGTAATCCATCCTCTGGCATGGCTCCACTCTAGCTCCTATCAGGGAGCTCTATATTAACCTGTGCACTGCAGGCCAACCCTGCTGATCAACCTTTGTGTGTTAGCTTCCTGTTACCTGCTCTTCTGTTGTTCCGTTACCGACTTTGGCGTGTCCTTGACTATCTCTGTTTGCTTGTGATCCTGACCTTTTGGCGTGTCCCTGACTATTTCTGTCTGCTTGTGGCCCCGACCTTGGCTTTGCCCCTCACTATCCCTATCCTCTTGTTGCCTACTGTGGGTGTGAGCTGGGGGACCCTGGGGGTCGCGACCTGGAGCCAGTTGCAGCCAAGTCCATCCTCACCACTAGAGACTCTGGTGAACACCTGCTAGCTCTTAGACTCCGCACCCCAGGGAATCTTACGCTCTAACCTCGGTGGGATCTGTCTCCCATCCGCAGCAGTCAGCCGTAGGGTCCACAACCTTGTGGTGCACTCCTGATCCCTACGGTGTGCATCTGTCACCTCGCCTCAAGGTGACCTGACATAAATAAATAATAGAACTCCCTTGGTGAAATAAATAAAAAAATATTATATATAATAAATCACAGTATATCCAATGGAAAAAGTATTGAAGTAAATAAATGTGCATGAAAAGTTCCTTTTTCAAAAGAATGGTATAGTGCAACTTATGGTGACTGAATATCAATCCAAAACATAAATATATATAAAGTGCTGGTGCTGGTAATCACTCTCTGCAGTGAAGTGCTGGTGATAGGTGGCTTCTTATCTTCTGTGAAAAGCTAGATATATGGGTGTCCCCTTACCTTACTACTATAAGGTAAGAGCATGTATAAGAATCTTTGTTATAGAACCGCTGTGTCTCCCCTGGTAAACATCCCCAAAATGTTCTCTCCGGTACTGCTGGTCCTAATAGCAGGCAGCGTCCCCTTTAAGATCACTGGAGCAGGTGAACCTCACAAATAGGGCTAGAGCGATGCTCGATAGTGTAGTAATTTTTTGCAAAATATTTATTGATAACAACAGGTTAAAAGCAGGTACTCACATTGAGCATTAACAAACTGGCAAACAAAAACGAGCAGCGAGCTTGTCCACATCACTTCTGGTATCTCGTATTCCCGACGCCTTTCCGGATGCACTGTAGGCTACAGAGGCAGATAAACCCACAGGGATGGGGTCAGCAGCCCAATGCCAAAGATGGTAATCAGCAGGGAGAATTGTCTCATTCTCCAGGACAGGATATTAGCTTTGTTCATAAAGGAAACTGTGACTTTGATATATTACACTGCAGGATGGCTTAGGAACTCCTGTTTGGAATAAAAACGGAGGAGTAGAGTAATTGATGCACAATGCACTATTTAAAGTTAATTTTTGTCTTAAGTGGGACTTTAATATTTAACCACTTGCTGTCCACTGTATGTACAGTATCTCACAAAGGTAAGTACCCCCCTCACATTTTTGTAAATATTTTATTATATCTTTTCATGTGACAACACTGAAGAAATGGGCAGCACAGCGGTGTAGCGGTTAGAACTTTCACCTAGCAGCAAAAAGTGTCACTGGTTTGAATCCTGACCACAACACCATCTGCATGGAGTTTGAATGTTCTCCCTGTGCCTGTGTGGTTTTCCTCTGGGCACTCTGGTATCCTCCCACACTCTAAAGACATGCTGGTAAGTTATTAGGATCCTGTCTAAATTGCCACTAGTATGTATGAATGTGAGTTAGGGACCTTAGGTTGTAAGCTCCTTGAGGGCAGGGACTGATGTGGATGTATAATATATATGTAAAGCGCTGCATAAATTGACGGCGTTATATAAGTACCTGAAATAAATAACATTTTGCTACAATGTAAAGTAGTGAGTGTACAGCTTGTATAACAGTGTAAGTTTGTGGTCCCCTCAACATAACTCAACACAGAACCATTAATGTTTAAAACGCTGGTAACAAAAGCGAGTACACCCCTAAGTGAAAATGTCCAAATTGGGCCCAAAGTGTCAATATTGTGTGGCCAACATTATTTTACAGCACTGCCTTAAGCCTCTTTAGTATGGAAAACACTAGAGCTTCACAGGTTACCACTGGAGTCCTCCTCAACTCCTCTGTGACAACATCCAGGAGCTGGTGGATGTTAGAGACCTTGCGCTCCTCCAACTTCAATTTGAGGATGCCTTGGGGAGCAGTTGTGTTAAATTTGGCATTATCGCTCTCACTCTCTCATACTGGTCACTGGAAGTTCAACATGGCACCTCATGGCAAAGAACTCTCTGAGGATCTGAAAAAAGAATTGTTGGTCTACATAAAGATGACCTAGGCTATAAGACCCTTAAACTGACCTGCAGCATGGTGGCCAAGATCATACAGCAGTTTAACAGGACAGGTTACACTCAGAACAAGCCTCACCATGGCTGACCAATGAAGTTGAGTGCTGAGCATCATATCCAGAGGTTGTCTTTGGGAAATAGACATATGAGTGCTGCCACCATTGCTGCAGATGTTGAAGGGGTGGGGGGTCAGCCTGTCAGTGCTCAGACCATACCTAACACTGCATCAAATTGGTCTGCATGGCTGTCATCCCAGAAGGAAGCCTCTTCTAAAGATGATGTACAAGAAAGCCCGCAAACAGTTTTCTGAAGACAAGCAGACTAAGGACATGGATTCCTGGAACCATGTCCTGTGGTCCAATGAAACCAATATAAGTGCATTTGGTTCAGATGGTGTCAAGTGTGAGTAGCAACAACCAGGTGAAGAGAACAAAGATAAGTGTGTCTTGCCTACAGTCAAGCATGGTGGTGGGAGTGTCATGGTCTGGGGCTGCATGAGTGCTACTGGCACTGGAGAGCTACAGTTCATTGAGGGAACCATGAATGCCAACATGTACTGTGACATACTGAAGCAGAGCATGATCCCCTCCCTTGGGAGACTGGGCTGCAGGACAGTATTCCAACATAACGACCCCAAAGACACCTCCAAAACCACCACTGCCTTGCTAAAGAAGTTGAAGGGTAAAGGTGATGGACTGGCCAAGCATGTCTCCAGACCTAAACCCTATTGAGCATTTGTGGGGTATCCTGAAATAGAAGGTGGAGGAGTGCAAGGTCTCTAACATCCACCAGCTCCATTAAGTCACCATGGAGAAGTGGAAGAGGACCCCAGTGGCAACCTGTGAAGCTCTGGTGAACTCCATGCCCAAGAGGGTTAAGGTAGTACTGGAAAATAATTGTGGCCACCCAAAATATTGACACTTTGGACCCAGTTTGGACATTTTCACTTATGGGGTGTACTCACTTTTGTTGCCAGCAGTTTAGACATTAATGGCTGTGTTGAATTATTTTGAGGAGACAGCAAATTTACACTGTTATACAAGCTGTACACTCAATACTTCGTACATCGTAGCAAAGTGTAATTTCTTCAGTGTTGTCACTTGATAAGATATAAATAAATAAATAAAATAAATAAATATATAAATCTTTAATAATAATCCTTAATAATAATAATAATAATAATAATAATAATAATAATGATAATAATAATATAATAAAATATTTACAAAAATGTGAGGGGTGTAATTTTTGAAGATACTGTATAACGTTTTTCAAGCTCCACATGCATGAAGCCTATAACAAGCTCATGGCTGAAGCTGCAGATTGATGTTATTTCAAAGACCCCTTTCACACTGCAGCGCCCGGACATTTTTGCAGCGCTTTAGTGCTGTTTTAGCTATGCTTTTGCAGCACTTTTTGGCCAATAGCGGGGTGATTTTTACCTTAAAAACAAGGTTAAAAGGTCCAGTTTCGCTGCGCTTTTGAAGTGCTTTTAAGGCGCTTTGGAAGCACTGCCCATTCATTGCAATGGGCAGGGTGTTTTGGGAGCACTGTTTACAGCGCTCCCAACCCCCTGCTTGCAGGACTTTTCATAACGTACCCCAAGCACACTACCACTGCATGAAAAGACACACTCTAATGAATGAGAGGTGGTTTTCAGGTGCTTTTCAGAGGTGATTTCTAGCGCTAAAGCACCTGAAAACCACCTCAGTGTGACAGGGGTTTTAGAGCCAGTGATCAGCTTTTCAGCAAAAGTGGTCTGGGCGGCTCTACAGCCACCCAAATACTTTTACTGAACTGAGCAGGGTCTATCTTAGGCCTCTTGTGATAGAAATAAAGTTAAATAAAATATAAAAAACTGTAAAAAAAGATCAATTTGATTAAAATAAAACAAGATTTTAAGAAAATTAATCAAAAAGCACCCCTTTTCCCTAAATGCAAAACAAGTATAGGCCCACTACATATGTAAACAGAAATTACACTGCACATATGAGGTATCACTGTGAATGCCAGAGTCAGAGCAATAATTCTGGGGTTATCATTCATGGTTATTTCTCTGCTAAGAATTTGTCAAGGTATTTAAAGTGTCACCTATGAAAAATTGTAGGTACCGGAGTTTGTTGTCATTTCATGTGCAATTTTGAGTCTTGACATGTGTGGTATCTAATTACTCAATACAACATAATCTTTTATATATATATTTTTTAATTGTGTTTGTGTGCACTAAAAATCATTTTTGTGTACTTTTTCCTGAAAATTTGTGGCTTCACAAATATCATGCGATATAAAAAGTTGTAATAGCCTCCATTTTATTCTGCAGGGCCTTTGCTTTCAGAAAATATATAAGGTTTTGGGTTCAAAGTATTGCTGGCTATAATGTGTGTGTGAAAAATGTAAAAACTGATCTGACAGCAAGTGGTTAAAAACAAAAGAATATAAATGTAGATTAAGTAGAACCAGGCAGAATCCGAATATTAAATCTTAAATTATTATAAGCAAGCTCCTATGAAAGTTTTCATATGTGTCTATTTACTATTACTATAACTTATTCTGTCTGAGAACGACTCTTTGGGATATGCCTGGAATGGCGTCACGGATAGTTAAATCACCAAAACTAAACTGAAAGACTGACTGAGCACTGTCTCCAATAGAAATGGGCGAATGGTTCGGCCCGAGCATAAGTTTGGGCCAGACTTTGGTTGTGCAGAACACCAAACAATATCCGGTGTTCAGGGCAAATTCGAAAGCTGCCAGAACACTGTTAAAATCTATGGGACATTAACATGATAAATCAAAAGTGCTAATTTTAAAAGGCTTATATGCAAGTTATTGTCATAAAAAGTGTTTGGTGACCGGAGTCCTGCCCCAGGAGACATGTGTCAATGCAAAAAACGTTTTTAAAACGGACGTTTTTTCGGGAGCAGTGATTTTAATAATGCTTAAGGTGAAACAATAAAAGTGAAATATTCCTTTCAATTTCATACCTGGGGGATTTCTATAGTATGCCTGTAAAGTGGCACATTTTTCCAGTGTTTAGAACAGTCCCTGCACAAAATTACATTTCTAAAGGAAAAAAAGTAATTTAAAAATACTCACGGCTATAATGAATTGTCAGTCCCGGAAATACAGATAAAATAAGTCATTGCCAGGCCCTTTGGGTCTGCTATGAATATTAAGGGGAACCCCAAACCAAAATCTAAAAAAACTACATTCGTGGGGGTCCCCCCAAATTCCATACCAGGCCCTTCAGGTCTGGTATGGATATTAAGGGGAACCCCGTGCCAAAATGTAAAAAAAATGGCGTGGGGGTCCCCCTCAAAATCCATACCAGACCCTTAAGGTCTGGTATGGATTTTAAGGGGAACCCCGCACCAATTTTTTTTTTTAAATGCCATGGGGTCCCCCCAAAAATCCATACCAGACCCTTATCTGAGCATGCAACAGTGCAGGACGCAGGAAAAGAGGGGGGGACGAGAGAGTGCCCCCCCCTGAACCGTACCAGGCCACATGCTCCCAATATGGGGAGGGTGCTTTGGAGTAGGCCCCCAAAGCACCTTGTCCCCATGTTGATGGGGACAAGGGCCTCATCCCCACAACCCTTGCCCGGTGGTTGTGGAAGTCTGCGGGTGGGGGACTTATCGGAATCTGGAAGCCCCCTTTAACAAGGGGACCCCCAGATCCCGGCTTCCCCCTTTGTGAAATGGTAATGGGGTACAAATGTACCCCTACCATTTCCCAAAAATAGTGTCAAAATGGAACAAGAGACAAGTCACAGCTTGGGACAAGTCCTTTATTAAAAAATAAAAAAAATTAAAATATCCCATGAGATCCATTCATCTTCTCTCACTCCGCCGATGGACCAAAAAAGAAACAAAGCTGTGACTGACCCGCCTCCATGGGAAGCACCCACCGTATGACACTTCTTATGTAACTGAGGGCGGGGCCACACGGTGACGTTCCTGGGTTACCCCGCCCCCTCTGAAGCACAAGGACTTCCCCATGGCTTTCCTGGGGCATCAGAGGGGGTGGGGCCACCTGGGGCGTCAGAGGGGGCAGGACCACCTGGCACGTCAGAGGGGGCCCTGCCACCCGTGGGGTGGTGTCACCAGGGAACATCACCGTGTGGCCTCGCCCTCAGTTATATAAGAAGTGTCAAAGTGAAGACGCATCATACGACGGATGCCTCCCATGGAGGCGGGTCGGTCGCAGCTTTGTTTTTTTTTGTTTTTTCAGTCAGTCGACGTAGCGAGAGAAGATGAATGGACTTCGTGGGACATTTTTAATTTTTAATAAAGGACTTCTCCCGAGCTGTCTTGTCTTTTGTACCATTTTGACACTTTTTCTGTGAAATGGTAGGGGTACATTTGTACCCCGTTACCATTTCACATAGGGGGGAGGCTGGGATCTGGGGGTCCCCTTGTTAAAGGGGGCTTTCAGATTCCAATAAGCCCCCCGCCCGCAACCCACCACAACCCCCGGGCAAGGGTTGTGGGGATGAGGCCTTGGTCCCCCCTTCTTTTCCGGTGGCCTGCCAGGTTGCGTGCCCCGATAAGGGACTGGTATGGATTTTTGGGGGGAAACCCATGCCATTTTTTTTATCTTGGTGCAGGGTTCCCCTTAAAACCCATACCAGACCTGAAGGGCCTGGTATGTAATTTGCTGGGACCCCCATGCAATTTTTTTTTTTTTGGTTCGGGGTTCTCCTTAATATTCATACCAGATCCAAAGGGCCTGGTAATGTACTGGGGGTATCCCATGCATTTTTTTCAATTACTTCTTTTATCTGTATTGTTGGGATTGACAATTCAATTTTAGCCGCAAGTACTTTTAAATTACTTTTTTCCTTTTAGAAATGTCATTTTGTGCAGGGACTGTTCTAAACACGGGAAAAATGTGCCACTTTACATGCATAGACAGACACCACAGACACCCCCCCAGGTACGAAATTTAAAGGAATATTTTACGTTTATTGTTTCATTTTAAGCATTATTAAAATCACTACTCCCAGTTGTAAAACTATTTTTTGCATTGATATATGTCCCCTGGGGCAGGACCCGTGTCCCCAAACACTTTTTATGAAAATAACTTGCATATAAGCCTTGAAAAATAGCACTTTTGATTATTCATGTTCGTGTTGCATAGACTTTAACGGTGTTCGTGTGCTCTGCCAAATTTTTTGCCTGTTCGGTATGTTCTGGTCCGAACCAAACCGGGGGTGTTCGGCCCCTCCCTAGTCTCCAACAATAAGTCATCTCTGCTTAGGTTATGAATGCACTAACATTTTTTTTATTGTTGCACTATATAAAACATATAATTATAGAAAGAGCCTGTGGGCTACAGTCAGCATTAAGGGTTAGGAGTTATAGGTAGGGTTTACAGTTGTATGTTAAAGGATAACTAAATCCAAGAACACAAATTTAACATATTACAACTTAGTAGTCTTCAGATGTTGTAGCTGCATTAGTTTTCTTTTTTTCAGGCTAAGAACATGATCAGCAAGTAAAGGAAATACCTGATTTCCACTTCCTGTGTGCACCACTAAAACCAAAAACAATTTTACCTACTACTAATTCTATTAACCTCAGAAGTAATGAAGATGAACATAAGCAGACATGTTTGAAGTTTTTTTTTCTATGTTTGAAGTCCAGCCTGAGTGGCAAACATGGCTTCCTCCATAGATGCATTGGAGGAATGAGCGTAGCCAGGAAGTGTGTTATTCACAGGATTACCAGTTGAAAATATAGGGGAAAAAAGCCTGAAAAAAGAAAATGAATGCAGCTTCAACATTTAAGGACTATTAAGCTGCATTCTATTTAATATTTGTTTTGGTGTTTAGATATGTTAAAAGGTTCAGAGTGTGTTAATTGGTTATGATCAGGGCTTGAGTCCTGCGGGAATGCATGGGAATGGCATCCCTGCACTTTTTTCACAGCAGGAACGCCGTTCCCTTTGTCCGACCCAATCCTTCACTAAGCTGCGATGCCCAGCATCGCTACATAGTGAAGGGCAGCATCCTTCCCTCCCTCAGTCCTCCTCCTCCAGCAGCCGCTGCTATACTATACAGCAGGGATATGCAATTAGCGGACCTCCAGCTGTTGCAGAACTACAAGTTCCATGAGGCATAGCAAGACTCTGAGAGCCACAAGCATGACACCCAGAGGCAGAGGCATGATGGGACTTGTAGTTTTGCAATAGCTGGAGGTCCGCTAATTCCATATCCCTGCTATACAGGATCGTGCCTGCCAATCTGCAGCTTTAGATCCCCACTGCAATAATGTCATTGGCTCCTAGAACCGCCATTGTCCTAACAACCAATGACATCACCTGTGCTCCTCACCCTCATCAGCAAGTTCCACCACCCGGATTTTGCCCCCCTGTAGCATGTTCCTTCATCAAGGGCTTATCCAGGTACACGTTTTTCTACTTTGTGATGGCTCAGTCACAACTCTGATGGGAAACTCTGGGGACACTCTGATGGGGGGGGCTCTCCAATGGGGATACCTGCTCTCTGATGGGGGCACTCTGATGGGAACACCTGCTCTCTGGTGGAAGGAATTGCCCCCCCTCATTGGTGTCAGTGGGAGGAATCAAATGAGAGAAAGATCATCATCACCCATTGTGGTGATTATTCTGTTAGTTTGACAAGTTAACTTATTTTGTCTTTGTAAACTGGCACTTTACAATAAATGTTGCACAGTATTTTCTGTGAAATATATATGCATATAAGCGTATCATTTTTTATTTTTTTGGCGGGGCAGTGGATCTTGGGTGGGAGTTTCCACCCTTTTTTCTGCAGGACTTGACCCCTGGTTATGATTAGCTTTACATTAGCTTTACAGTGATTGTAAATCCTTACATATACTCAGTGAAGTGGCTGGCCTCTGATAATATTCAGAGATTAAACAAATCCTTCTACATAGAAATTGAGAGAAAGAAATTTGCGCTACTAGTGACAAACAGCTGCCAGCATCAGCAATAAGACTAATTGCAATAAAATATAAAAAACAAAGGGGATGCAGCACTAAAAATATATGGGTGAACCCCAGAAAATGTCTGGGGATGAAACCAGACTGTAAAGTGCTTTCGGCCTGCATGAAAGGAAAACAGCGGCAGAGGAGCGGAATGTAGAGAGATGAGGAGAACTTATGAACTTATGCGGACATCATATTTTAAGGTGGAGAACTGACTAAGGCCTTCTTTTTTTCATATGATCCACGCTGCTTCCCTGATGTAAGGAGTACTACATATACCAGGAACATCGCTATTGGAGTCCAGATTTTCATGGCACCTTTGATGGACACAGGTGCATACATATGCCTATCCATTTGAGTCCAGGTTGGAGATCGAGTTCCTGACTACCGTCCATGCTTGTTTGACCCACCTCCACTGGCGTGTGTGTGTCCACAGCTTAGGGTAAGAGTACCCATCCCTTTCCCCTGGTGTTGGAGGCACATTCCCGGGTGTCGTGTGCGAATATCTCCCTGCTTGATCCAGTTTTATTATTATTTCTCATTCATTTTTAGTACCCTGATATCATGTTTAGGGGATTGAACATGACATTTTGAACTTTATTATATGCAAGTGACTTTTGTGTTGCTATTTATTTATTTTTTCTGAACAAGTTTTTTGCACATAAAAATGTTTACAAAAACAGGTCAGCATATCTTGTTTGGGTATCACACTATTCAGAATTGTTCATTCGATTACCAGGATCACTCCTTGAATGTATATGCATCTAGCATGGCACATAGCCAGTGGCGTAACTAGAACCTTCAGGGCCCCGATGCAAGAAGCCATGAAGGGCCCCCCTGAACCCCAGCCAGGGCCCTTCTACCCGAGTCCGGCGGTGGAACTCCAGGGCGTGGTCACAGGTATCACCTTTGTGAACCCTGTAGTTCCACCACTGGCATCAGTAGTTTTTATTTATTTATTTTTTTACATTTTTAGGTGCCCCATTGGGGGACTGTCCCTAGGCAGGATTGGGTCCCCGTCCCCAGAAGAGATGAGGTCCTTTTCTCCAGGGCAGATAAAGTTACTGCCCCCAGGTGAGAAGGGGTCCCTGTCCCCAGGGGAGGTGGGGGTCCCTGTCCCCACGTGAGAAGGGGTCCCTGTCCCCAGGGGGATATGGAGGGGGTATGTAATAGTGTGTGCTAACTGCCTATGCTGCTGCTGGCCATATGTAGAGGGGGCTGCATGGGCCCCCTGCATCACAGGGCCCAGTTGCGGTCGCGACTGCTGCACCCCCTATAGTTACGCCCCTGCACATAGCACAATGTCATAATATTTTGAATGTTTCACAATATTATTGGTTTAATTTCAGTTCACTCTTTGATTGTATATGTATTTAGCACTTTATTAAGCACTTTACAGTCTGGTTTCATCCCTGGACATTTTCCTGGGGTTCACTCATATATTTTTAGCACTGCACCCCTTTTGTTTTTTAAATCTTCCTAAATACTTTGTACCCGTTTATCTGCAGCCCTTTCTTCTCTACAACCGTTCAAACTCTAGAATTGATATAGCTTGTTTGAGATTTCAGAAAGCAGGGGGTAGGGAACTGAACTTACACTCTGCACACCTCAGTGAAAGCTGATTGGAGGGAAGGGACAGCCCCCCCCCCCCCCATAGAGCACTATTTACCTCTTGGTGTCTGGAAAACACGTCATGGAGATAATAGAGGAATGAAGCAGCAGAGAGAGATAACACTCAGAACTCTGGATTGGGACAGGTACACAATATAGAGGGATATCCATTGTTCATATTTAGTGCCAGAGGCTTACAACCACATGAGGATTGTGGTTTACATCTTCACATTTTAGGAGCAATTTACTGTGTTTGTATACTTGACAATGGTTTTAGACATACCTTACCATTGAACTATATGTACCTTGTTTTGCCGAAAACTACATCAAAAGATGCAGCAATGAGGACTTTTTTTTTACGCACTACAAACTCTTTCCAGTGACCTAACATCTTTATGGAAAAATTTAGTCAAATGACTAAAAGAAAACTGTGTTTTCTTATCACATACAATCCAGGAGACAAATAATGATACACCCAAGAGCAGGGACTATTGAAGGCAGCACAAAACAAGCTAAAGCGTACCGAAGAGTGAGAGAGGAAGTAAAGAGATGAGGAGGAGAAATTCAAATCTGCTTGGAAATAACTGGAAAGTTTGTCCGTCCTATAGCAAACAGTGGTGAACATTTGAATTGTTTTCTTTTATAATGGTATGTTTATACTTTTTTGTGATGTGTTCATGTTTAATACAGTATATACAGTTTATTACAGGACTTGTGTATCATGTCTACTCTATAATGAATATCTCCAGGTGCAAAGCATAAGCATTCAAAATAAAAACATTTAAAGTGTATGTAAACCCTAACAACGAACGTCTCTGGCTATGTTTTGGTCTGTAAGGGATATACTATTGAAAGTGTTTTGTTAGACCTGTTTTATTGGTTTATAAATAACGTTAATCATGCAAAAAATAAAAAATAAATAAAAAGAATTTAAAGTAAAAATTCCTGTTGCTCTGAAGTCTCATATAGTGGATTTATCCCTCGGCTGACCAGGTGCAGACACCAAGCAGGGGCTCGTCCTCACCCCAAAATGTCAGGGCATCCAGGGAACTACAGCTGGCAGTGCACCGTAAGGTCCAAAGCTTGTAGAACTTTATTATTCTAGGTCAAGATTCAAGTGGGCCCCACTTGGGACCTCCTCCTCTATCACATTTTATTTTAGATAGAGTATGGGAGGGTTATAACATCTGTCAAGTTGTTGTTTTGCCATCTGTATCCCTTTGGGGAGTAGACATGTGCACTGCCAAAAAAATGTTCACATTTTCATTTGGTTTTTTTTTGTTTTGTTTTTCTTGTTTTTCGGGTCATTCGTTATGATTGCAATTCATAAATTAGTGAATTAAAAAATAAAAAAAATCAGAAAATTCAAATTGATAACTAATAATAACTATTAAATTATAGGTATCGGAATTTCCTTTCAAATTTGGCTGTTAGTGAACGGAACAAATATGAATTTATCCGAAGTTACAAATTATCCAAAATAACGAATGCTGCATCCAATTAAATGGAGCGGAACAAATTAATAATAAATAATAATAATAAAAATAAAATGTTATTATTATTATTATTATTATTGTTAATAGACATGGGCGCCATCAAAAAATTTGTTTCGTTCTGTTCCATTTCGATTCGTAATAAAATTAATTCGTAATTCGTATTTCGTGTCCGAAATTCCGTTCTGTTTCGTACGAAATACGAATTTTCGTTAACGTGTACGTGTAAATTTAAAGGCAAAAACATTGCTCATTATGCTTATTATGACTTGCAGAAGACTTCTGTGATAGAAGTCAAAGTAAGTTGCCTGAAGACATCAGTGAAGGACTTTCATTCTCTCTGGGCAGGCTGCCAAGAAAAGAACAAAATGATACAATGTTTCTTCTTCAGGCTGGGTTCACACTGAAGCGATGTGGGAACGCCGCGAATCCGCGGCGGGTTCCCGCATCGCATGCCCCCCGCCGGCAGTTCACACTGCCCTATACGGACTGCTGGGAGTGTCAGTGAAACCTTAATGACACCCCCAGATCAGTTCGCATATCGCAGTGCGATCTGCAAACTCGGACAGGAATCGGATCGCATGGTGTGAACACCCATGCGATCCGATTCTGCTGCGGACCAAAAAAAGGGTCCTGTGCGAGTTTGGAGCGGGTAGGATGCGAATTCAGCCATACTATCTGTATGGCTGAACTCGCATCGCGCAGAGATCCGATGTGATTTGCACTGCAGTGCGGTGCGAATCACATCCGGGTCTCCTAGCCGCAGCAGTGTGAACCCAGCCTCAATGGGCTGAACTCCGTGCGTAGAAGTTCTCAGTTTAACCATTTAAAGACTAAATCTTTTCTGACACTTGTTGCTTACAAGTAAAAATCCAGTATTTTCTGCTAGAAAATCACTCAGAAGCCCCAAAAATTATATATATATATATTTTTAGCAGAGACCCTAGGGAATAAAATAGCAGTTGTTGCAATATTTTATGTGACGCGGTATTTGCGCAGAGGTCTTTCAAACACAAGTTAGCCTTTTTTTTTTCGGTCGACCTCTAGAGAGCACTGACATTAGCAGCGTGACATACAGCAATGACACCTGCACCGTGATAGAGTGATCTGACACCAGCACCGTGACATAACACATGTATAAGGGTGAATCTGGGATCGACAACTACAAGCATTCTTTTTTTAAATGTGAAATTCTGAAAATTCAGGAATCTTTAGATAATGGAGGCAAGGGAAGATCAGGGTAGGCAAAGAAAAGGGTGCAGGAGATGATCACCAGCACCAGCACCGTGATATAGAGCACTGACACCTGCACCGTGATAGAGTGATCTGACACCAGCACCGTGACATAACACATGTATGAGGTGAATCTGGGATCGACAACTACAAGCATTCTTTTTTTATATGTGAAATTCTGAAAATGCAGGAATCTTGAGATAATGGAGGCGAGGGAAGGTCAGGGTAGGCAAAGAAAAGGGTGCAGGAGATGATCACCAGCACCGTGATATAGAGCACTGACACCTGCACCGTGATAGAGTGATCTGACACCAGCACCGTGACATAACACATGTATGAGGTGAATCTGGGATCGACAACTACAAGCATTCTTTTTTTATATGTGAAATTCTGAAAATGCTGGAATCTTGAGATAATGGAGGCGAGGGAAGGTCAGGGTAGGCAAAGAAAAGGGTGCAGGAGATGATCACCAGCACCAGCACCAGCACCAGCACCGTGATATAGAGCACTGACACCTGCACCGTTATAGACTGATCTGACACCAGCACCGTGACATACCACATGTATGAGGTGAATCTGGGATCGACAACTACAAGCATTCTTTTTTTATATGTGAAATTCTGAAAATGCAGGAATCTTGAGATAATGGAGGCGAGGGAAGGTCAGGGTAGGCAAAGAAAAGGGTGCAGGAGATGATCACCAGCACCGTGATATAGAGCACTGACACCTGCACCGTGATAGAGTGATCTGACACCAGCACCGTGACATAACACATGTATGAGGTGAATCTGGGATCGACAACTCCAAGCATTCTTTTTTTATATGTGAAATTCTGAAAATTCAGGAATCTTGAGATAATGGAGGCGAGGGAAGGTCAGGGTAGGCAAATAAGAGGGTGCAGGAGATGATCACCAGAACCAGCACCGTGATATAGAGCACTGACACCTGCACCGTGTGCATGGAGCCAAAAAATGCACAACTAACTCACCCACCCCAGTTTGCTGGTCTATATTCTCAAATCGAGTGTATCTAGGTTTAGCTGTCTTCTTTTCCCTGTGCCATCTCAGCCCCTATTAAACAGCCAGACAGAAGGATGCACAGCATGATGATGTACCAGAACTGCTTAGTGAGGATTTTAAAATCTGATGGAGCATTATTTATCTTTGCTTCCTCCATTACATGCTGTATAATAACCTCATGGTTTTATAGAATTTAGCAATGTATTTTTATGGAAACTTGCTGACAAAAAGTACAATCTATAAATGCAGTTGCCAGTTACACTATACATATAGGAACATATTAATTATCTTGATATATTTATTGATTAAGTCAGAGTGGATAAATCTAAAGAGCCAGAGAGACAATGCAGCTAAAGTATTACAAATAGTGTCTCTCCGAACCTTTTCTATTATTGTCAATTGAAGGAAAAGTCACATTTTTTAAGTATCCTGGTTACTAGAATTGAATGATTAGCTCCTTAAACCTAAAGTATGTGGACAATGGAGAAAAAGGTGATTTTTTTGCATACAAATTCCATTAATGTTAAGCTGCACTTCCCAACTACTGCCTATTGATTTCTGCTCTATAACTATAATTCTCTATCATTATAAAAAATATATTTTTTGCATTGTTAAAAGGCATTTCAATGTAAATTATTTTTTTCTTTTTTTAGAAGCTAGTTAAAAATTGATTAGCCTAGTTATCATTTTTGTTTTGTTTGCTGGATTTGGTGCGTAGACTGGAGGTCTTTAGTTGGCATTTTGCTGTGTTGGGCTTTTGGAGTGTCTATGTTTCTTTGGTGAGTCTCTACATCTTTGGGCAAACTCTCACACTGCTAGCGTTTTTCAGGCGCTACAGCACTAGAAATAGAGCCTGAAAAAAAGCTGCTCCATGCACTCCAGTGTGAAAACCCGAGGGCTTTCACACTGGAGCGGTGTGCTGGCAGTGCGTCACAAAAAGTCCTGCCAGCAGCTTCTCTGGAGCGGTGAAGGAGCAGTGAATTCTCTGCTCCACCACCGCTGCTCCTTACTGAAATCAATGGGGCAGCGCTGTGATACCGCCGCCAAAACTACGCTCTGGTGGCGTTTTGCGGGTGGATTTAACCCTTTTCGGCCTCTAGCGGGAGGTTAAAACCGCCCCCGCTAGCCGACCGAATATGATGACAAATCGGTGCTAAAAATAGCGCCGCTTTACCACCGACAACCCCCACGGCTCGGTGTGAAAGGGCTCTCAATCATTCCTATACAGTATACTGTATGTTTCAAGATGGGAGCTCTCTTAGATTTAAAGACTGGTCAATTACTATACACACTTTGCCAAAGACTGCTGCTAAAAATACAATAGGCTCAGTGGGAGAGTCATCTATCTGTGCTGTATAGCATGGATTGAGGAATCTATTAGATTTTGTTTATTCAGAACAAAAAAAATAAAAATCTGAGAGTATATGGCCAGCTTTAGGAACCATTCTACACAGAGGGGCCTTGACAAGGCACTGTGGCTTCCACATATTTTTGCAAAAAATATATGCAACAAAAACCTTAACGCAAAGTGTTGTATTGAATTGTTTTACCCCCCTCCTGTGCCATACATATGCATACATGGGCACCAGAGCTTTCTGTGCTCAAAAGCACGCTCACTGAACACTTCCAGCACAGTGACTAAGCTGTCAAAGACAGTTCTCAGTCTTTATTAATGAATTTATTATTTATTTATTTATTTCAGGTACTTATATAACGCTGTCAATTTATGCAGCGCTTTACATATACATTGTACATTCACATCAGTTCACATCAGTCACATCAGTTGCTACCCTCAAGGAGTGTACAACCTAAGGTCCCTAACACACATTCATACAGAGACTAGGACCATTTTAGATGGGAGCCAATTAAATTAATGATCCTGAGCCAGCAGGACTGGATCCAGATGATATGACTATTGTGACAGTCAATCACAGTGGTCAAGTGATTGGTAGGTCCTTCCTGGCTCCTGGGTATAAAGACCCTGTTAAAGGGACCTAAGGGCTAGGTAGGAAACGCTGCATTCAAATTCAGATTCCACAGTTAATCTCTCATACATTCCTTTCTTTTTCTGTGCAAATTGTATAATGGATCTTACATGACTGAATGTTCAGAATGCCTGCAAAAAATGTACTCCCTAATTTTTATGTCTTCTCGGCCTCTGAAGTGTCAGATGACTTCAGCCAGACAGAGACCTGTGATGTAGTCCTGGGCTGGAGAGGAGAGAAATCACTGACATAGCATTACATGTCAAATGTCAAGACTAAATGACTCATTGATAATACAAAAAGTCTCAGCACATTTGAGGGCATGACTAATGTTCTTTGAAAGTACTTCAAAATGTTGTTTGCTTTTAACATTCAATTTTAGAATGAATCGACTTTTCTGAATGTAAACCATTTACTTTGTTTGAAATTCATTTGAGAAAAAAGTTTCTGTCCTTCTTTCAATTTTTGCATCACTGAGGTCAAAAAATTATTGTTTATTTAACCCCACTGATTAGAAAAGAGAACGAATGTTCTTATGACATTCCAACAATGAAATCCTGGGATTTTTTTCCTGACGGATGTTGGCTCAAGCTTGTCTTGCATACACACGGTCCCACAAATGTCGGAAATTCCGATCCAGAAGGTGTTGATGTACAACATGTATGGCGGCACTATAAAGAGGAAGTTCAATAGCCAGTGCACCACCCTTTGGGCTCCTTCTGGTAATCTCGTTTCAGTACAAGTTTGGTCAGAGACGATTCGCGCTTTTCAGCCTGGTGCTTTTCCGATCGTTACTGCTCTTCAGTTTGTGCTTGTGGATTCTTATCTGGTTTTCAGTGCGTGTAGTCAGTTTGCATCTGGGTTTCAGTGCGTGCTATTTATAGTACTTATTTGATTTGCAGTGCGTTCTTGTTCGCTCGTTTCTGACTTTCAGTGCATTCTGTTAGTTCGTTCTGACCAGCCGACCATTTTGAAGCCATGTTGCAGGTATGTACTTATCGTACAGTTTGTGCCGTGCAGAGGCTTGGTGTTGGGGTTCTTACGTTCACCCAAGTCCAGTCCATGAACAGGGTGAGGAGGAGTTCAAGGACGAAGAATTGTTTGCTGCAGTGTGACCAATGCTCTCATATGCCTTTGTTGTGGGAGATCCGTGAGAATAAGCCTGATGATTTCAGGAATTATCTCCGGGTGACGGAGTCTGTTGGCTTTGCTATCCCCTTATATTACGAAGCAGGACACTTGCATGCGGCAAGCCATCATTCCGGAGCAGAGGCTAGTCGCCACCTTGCGGTGCTTGGCGACGGGAAAAAGTCTGCGGGGCATCAAGTTCTCGACAGGCATCTCCCCCCAGGCTCTTGGAATCATTATTCCAGAGACCTGTTCTGCCATCATTCAGGTCCTGCAGAAGGACTATATTAGGGTAAGTTTTATCCTTTAACATCACATTATATGTATTTAAATAAATGTATTTTTAAAATAAATTTTTATTTAAAAATGCAAATTATTTCCTTTGATCTACTGCTTGTGTTTCTTTTAGCTATCTCCTAGGTCAGTGATGGCGAACCTTGGCACCCCAGATGTTTTGGAACTACATTTCCCATGATGCTCTGGCACTCTGCAGTGTAGTGGAGCATCATGGGAAATGTAGTTCCAAAACATCTGGGGTGCCAAGGCTCGCCATCACTGTCCTAGGTTCTCCAATGGTCTTTTTATTGTCCATTTTCTTCAATAGTTTAAGCGTAATTTCTTTGATACATGAGGTGACAATCTCTTCTTCAGCTAACTATTATTTATGTTCTGGGTCTGCTACAAACACATCTTCTTGTTGTTATTAATGTATGGAATGCATTAATGATAATAATAATCATCATTTTCAGCACCCTGAAATCATTTTTTGAAGTGACGATAATGGCCTGATTAATGCAAATTATAAAGCACTGTGGGTGTTATTTACTAAAGGAAAATCCACTTTGCATTACAAGTGCACTTGAAAGTGCAAAAAAACTGCAATGAAAGTGCACTTGTAGTGCAAAGTGGATTTGCCTTTAGGAAATAACCCCCATTGTCACTGTAAACACCAACGTAAGCAAAAAACTGCTATTGGGCATTGAAAGAACATTACCGAGTAGAAATTTGTTTACTCTGTGCACAGTCACATGTGCGTTTAGAAAAGGGTTTTTGAACAAACCAACAATTTTTTTTTTTTTTTTTGGGACAGTAGAAATATCCTTTTTTGTGGTACACAGACATGTTTTTTAAAACATAAAACAATACACAACTCAGGAACTTACATAGTTCAACTTTGATAAATTGAAGGCAATATCGGGCATTAGTATGTCCAAACTGTGTTGATCTTGCCTTCATCAGATGGGGTGATGTCACCCCTGTGAAAGCCACATTTTGAAGATGCACACAAATTCAGAGTCAAAATGGGGATTTCCCTCCTGATTCCATGCCTATGGTCAACATGTGCTAGCTCCCATCAAGGGGGAGCAACGGACGTGTTTCGGGGGTGCAACCCCTTCCTCTCAGCTACTTGAGTTGCGAGGAAGGGGTTTCACCCACAAAACGCGTACACACTGTGTGCATCTTCAAAATTTAGCTTTCAACATTTTTTAGAAAAGTTCTAATAAAAATCAAAAAATGTGAAATTTTTGGTGTGTTTTATATTCTGCCTAAAACATCAATGATGTTTTTGAGTCTTTTTTCAACATCATTGATGTCTTCCTTGATCTTCTGTAAATCCCGATTGCACACCATGATCTCCCCGTTGAGGACGTGTGCACTTGCACTTGTGAAATTAGATTCTTCTTCCACAACATCCACATCACCTAAAATAAAAAAAACGCACCATTATAAATATGCAGGCATACATATATCAACTGAAGCTGTGGTCTCAGACACTCACCTGCTGTGGTCACTATTTCACCCACTTCATAAACCTCTCCTTCCTCCACATCCTCAGGTTGTAGTTTTGGGATTTTCCCTTCTTTAGGAGGTTGGGGGTCCCTGGTGCCCTTTGACATCCCAATTCTTTTCTCCCCCTTGTTCCACCTCCTGCCAAAACTCCAACACCAGAGCCACAGCCTGGAAGCAAGCATGGAAGCAAGCGTGTAAGGATGACAAGAGTGTGGTTGCCTGAGTTTGTTCTGGTCTGTTGTAAGACCACAACCTGGGGACATATATGTCATCTTCTGCTGTTCCTGATCTCTCAGAGTCCTGGACCGGATTGTGCTCCCTATTAAATGGACTCCTCAGGCTCCCAATTTTGCCTGTCAAATAGTTGATGTGTGCCCTGGGGTACAAAGGCTTCGCTAATTTCACCAGTTTATCCAGCGTTGCCTTCCTCTTTATTTTGTTATGACCACTAATAAATGTATATTTTTTTCTTAAATCATTGGCTATGTGTTATAATTAAAAAAGGACAGTTTGTTTGTGAGTAGACAGGCACATTTCAAAAAGACAATGCAAAATGGAGCCTACACATGGTCGGAATTTCCGACAAAAAGCTCCCATCGAACATTTGTTGTCGGAAAATCTGATCGTCTGTACGCGGCATTAATATTAACATTTTCTAATTAAACTCGACTACTTTTTTCTTCTGTATTAGCCAACTCAGTTGTGGAAGTCCCAACATTTTCTTTTATGACGTGAATGGCCAGCTCTTCCTGTTTACATCTCAGCC
Organism: Lithobates pipiens; assembly: GCF_037356315.1. Classification (NCBI taxonomy): domain Eukaryota; kingdom Metazoa; phylum Chordata; class Amphibia; order Anura; family Ranidae; genus Lithobates; species Lithobates pipiens. The sequence continues at coordinate 252,953,072 of NW_027507903.1, read as the reverse complement.
ATAGAACAATACAGTTAGAACTTTTGGAAGCTGCCTTCATGCTTTGGAATTTTACCACAAATTTAAATATATCTGAGAATGTGGGTGCACTGTAGTCCAGCTGACAGTTCACTATGGTGGTTAATGTGCTTTTTGCTTACAAGGTCCAAAACCAGCTTTGTATCTAAAGAAAATGCAAAACAAATGGAAGCGGTAAAAAATTATGTAGGATATCTCATTACATTTTTTAATAAAACAGAATTCAGTTTTGAATTTAAATAGCCTTTTAACTGTTTGCGTTTGATAAGCCAAGCACTTGTGGGATTATGAGTATCCTTTGAATATTTGTTCAGACAGCTTCACATTTACAGATCAAAAGACTAGTTATACAATATAAATCCTTTCATCCTTCATACTTAAGGCTTTAGCTTCCTTGCAATGTCTCGTTGCTAACCCTTTCCATTATTAGACTTTGCAACTGACCTACATCATTAATTAATAACAAAATTAAACTCCAGTAACAACTTGTTAAGAGCTTTGGGCTAATCTTACAAAACATGGAGAGTTATATAAGCATTCATTAATTAATAAGTAATTAGGTGACTTGGATGAAACACTAAAGAGGCTGTACCTTTCATTATTTTATCCTAACTGCTGATGAATAATGACAATATGTAACAAAATTTTGCTAATCAGTCTTGGAATACTGTAAAAGCATTATTACGCATAATAGTGGCACTTTATTATGTGATTTATCTCTTTAGTATGTTAGTTAAAAACAAAACATTTTCAAGTGACTATACCTTATTTTTGCCAAGGGCAATGTGTTTGCCTTTTATATGTGAGTTACTGAGCCCACAGTTGTATTATAAACGGGCAGTGTTATACCCTTAGATAGAGCTTATGAGCCCACAGAGGTTGTCATGATCAGGGGTCAGGCTTGAAAGCTAGTTGCTATAGCAGTTGCACGATCACCACAGACCAGAAGGATAGGTACACAGGCAGCTACCCTGGCGGGTGACATGGGCTCATCGGAGATGAAGAGCCTAAGTACTAACTGATGTTCACCAGAGCTTCTGATGTTGGAGATGGATTTTCCTGCATGTTAATACCAGGTTGCGGTCCTCAGGATTGCCCCATGAGGAGGCGAACAAGCTGGGGTCCAGTAGCAGGTAAGCAGGTAAGGATCAAACAGAAGCATAGCCGGGGAACAAGCCAAGGGTCGATAATGAGTAGTTGCAGGTTGGGACCAGGCAGAAACGTAATTGAGTACAGGTGAAGGGTCGATAAAGAGTGGTAGCAAGATATGGACAGCAGCAGGGAAGACAAGAGTGAGATACTGACAGAAGAGAGTACAATAATCTGGCAAACAGGAAGTTCAGAGACATGGCTTAAATCGGGAAGTTCATGGGAGGAGCAAAGAGTTCAATGTTTAGCAGAAGTTAAGGCAAAAGGAAGGGTTAACCAATGGATCAGACAGGGTGCTCTCCAGCATCTCAGATAGCTCAGCCAGAAGAGTCATTGCCAGACACAGCAGAGGTCCCAGGTTCAAAACCAGGCCCTGTCAGAGGTACTACGAGTGTGCAGTCTTCTATCCCTGTATAAAAAGTCATGGGCTACTATCAGTGTTCAGTTTTCTACTCCTGGACAAACATAAGTTTGAGCCCACAGATGTAGTATGAGTGTGCAGTTTCTAATCCCTGGATAAATAGCAGTCTGAGCCTACAGGGGTACTATGAGTGTGCAGTTTTCTATCCCTGAATAAATGGAGGCCTGAGCCCCCAGATGTATTAGGAGTGTGACTTTTGTTATCCCTGGGTAAATAGCATAAGCCTAAGCCCTCAGTTGTACTATGTGTGTGCAGCTTTCAGGCCCTGGATAAACGGCATGTAAGAAGGTGCTTACTGAGGTATTACTGTGTGAGTTGTGTTCATTATTTCCTGGTTTAAGTGTATTTCATGGTAAGTTGCATTGCTTAGGTAATATTGCCCAGCAGGAGTGGTGCTGTTTGGTAGACAATGGTTAACAATGCTAGCCAGATTTTTCTGGGCTTTTCTGAAGAGTGTCACCCCTGCTAGACAAAGCATATAAAAAGAACAAGGCCAGATCAAGGTCTTGCTGGTTGCTCTCTGCATAGGAAGAGAAGGAGAGTGCTGCTGAGGATGTAATTGTCAGCTTGCTATTTCTTCAATATATTCTTCCTTATGTACATCTCCCATCACGAGTGCCTTCTCCACCAAGAACACACAGAGATGCTTATCAGATATAAATGAATCAAATTATAGATAAGTCATGTAATGAGTAGTGTTATAGTGCACTATATCAAGCCAGGCTTTCACCTGTCCTCCGACAATCAAGTGACTCCCAGAAGAGGGATCCTGACTCCCAGGCAGCACTTCTCCTGGGCTCCTGGGCTTCACCGGCGGCTTCCTCTGCTCGGCGGTGGCTTCCCATGCTCTCCACGGGTATTGCGGTGGCTTTCGCTTCCTCCCTCCTTTTGGAACTCTTCTCTTTTCAGCCAATTGGAAAATGGGTATGAGAATAAGTGTTTTAATAGGGAATATTAATTCACTGTGGCAACACCTGGGTGAACTTGAGGCGCAATGCTCTGCACCATGGGCCCACCCTAATTTGAAGCCTATTAGAGCCTCTGGCTTGAATCGTGTGCTTAAAAAAAAAACACCTGCCTGGCTTCTCCTGAAAGGGGCTGGACGGTTGAATGGGGGTGGCAGCCATGGATAGAGGGGGAGGTGCCCAGGTGCCCCTAACGGATGGGCCACCACTATTCCCAGGGTCTTCCAGGGCAGGTCATCTATGATGGAACAGAGCCTGTTGTCATGTTTCCCGGAAGTGATTCCGGAAGTGCGGTTTCTCACCCAATCTTGTGTTTTTACACAGTGCTGCTTTGCCTACATTGTTTGCAAATGCAATTTTTGTGTTTTTTAATAAAAATATAAGTCATTTTTCACACTATGTGGCGCCCCTGGTTTCTTTTCTGTTTCACATACTTGAACGCATAGAGTAACAGCCGAAAAGGGCCCTGGGAGTCGGGATCTCTTTTCTGTGAGTCGCTTTTTTATCAGAGGTCAGTTGGAAACCTGGCTTTATGACATGCATTATAACACTATTCTTTATATGACTTCTCTATAATTTTGATCGTCGCATTTTTTTTTTTTCGTTCAAGTATCAAGATGATTTAATCAGAGAGGTTTTTCTCAACTCTTAAGTGGCAATTACAAGACAAATTTCCATGAACGTTTGAAAGATTGTCAGTTGATATATTGTAGCTTCCATGGCCTTTTCCATTAATGAATAGAATATATGTGCTGTTGACTGAATGTGTGCAAATATCGACACTCAGGAGTCTATTTTTAAAATATTCACTTTGCAAATTTCTTATAGCATTTGGAGCTGATGATCATAGGAAATACACATATTAGACACATAACAGGGGTTATTTATGAGGCTTTACAAATTGATGGAGAAGCACACAGCAAATTTATACAAATAGATGCCTTAGTGGCACTTTATAAATCAATGAAACAAATGAATAAAAATAATTCTAGTGAATTACTTTTACAGTTTAAATAACCCAACACACATTGAACTCTATATTTGCATAGCTGCATAGCTTGCATAGCCTTGGGTCATCCTAAAATTTACTAAACAAAATTTTGAGTTTCAAAGTCAGAATTCTGAGATTAAGGGCTGGTTCACACCACAAAAAGGCACTCCAGATCCGATCGAAATGTGTTTCTGCGTGTGTGTTTTTGGCATGCTTGTAAAGCATTTTTGGCATGTTCTGGTGTGTTTTTGATGCGTTTCCTGATGCATTCAAGCTGCTTTTTTTTTCCACTGTACCTGGGTCTGGTGTTTTTTTTATGTGTTTTTGATGTGTTCTAGTGCATTCTGGTGCATTTTTGATGCATTTTACTGCATTCCAGTACAGTCCAGTGTAGGAAAAATGCAGTATGTTCTACTTTTTTTGTGGAACTGGAAAGCCCTGGAACTGACTGCACTGTGAACTATGCCATTGGAAATCATATAACCTACTTTCCATGCGTTTTTGATGCAGAAAAAAATACACTGGACTGCATGTGGTGTGAACCAGCCCCAAAAGTCAGAATTCTGGCTCTTCCGCACATACCAATTGCACAGTACAAAAGTTCAAATTTTAGTCTTTGGACTATAAAAAAAAAATAGCTTTTCCATTCTGGGGTTAAGAGAGAAAAACTGTGTTTTAGAGCCAGTGAATGAGTAAAAAAATAACCAGTAGGTAAACTTCAATCCCTTCCCGTCCCTGCCCCCTGGCCCTTAAAGTGGATCGAAATGGCAGGCGGTGGAGGTGGATTTTCGCATCGCTTGACTGCTGATTTTGGCTGTCACAACAGTCACACAATCGAAAGCTCCCAACTGCAAATATGAATCAGGAGCTTTCAGTGACACTTCGTTACTGTGCTGGGAGCATGCAGGAGCCAACTAAAAACAAGCAGCGATCACCTGCATCACTGCTACCATAATTCTTTTGCTTAGGACAGCACGATAAGAAGTCAATACCAAATGACAATGTTTCAGAATGAACGTTTTTTATTTTTCTGTAGCCACTTTAAAGGTGAGCACTGACAGTGGTGTAGCATGTGGGGGCAGAGGAGGGTGTGGCCCCAGGCACAACATCCCGTGCCTCCATCCACAGAGTCCCTCTGTCCACCATTCTATATCTACACTGTCCCGTCCGGTGGCCCGCCCGCTTTCCCCCACTTGGGCTGGGGGGAGAGGTAGGTCAGTGTAGGTGGCCAGTGTAGGAATCAGGTAGATCAGGGTAGGAAACAGTTAGGTCAGTGTAGAAATCAGGTAAGTTAGTGAAGAAACTAGGTAGGTCAGTGAAGGAACCATGTAGGTCTGTGTAGGTGTCAGTGTAGTGGTCAGGTAGGTCAGTGTAAAAATCAGGTAGGGCAGTGTAGGAGTCAGGTAGGTCAGTGTAGGAATCAGGTAGGTCAGTATAGTGGTCAGGTAGGTCAGTGTAGGAATCAGGTAGATCAATGCAGGTGTCAGGTAGGGCAGTGTAGGAGTCTGGTAGGGCAGTCTAGGGGTCACGTAGGTCAATGTAGTGATCGAGTAGATCTGTGTAGTGATCAGGTAGATCTGTGTAGTGGTCAGGTAGGTCAGTGTATTAGTAATCAGGTAGGTCAGTGTAGTGGTCAGGTAGGTCTGTGCAGTGGTCAGGTAGGTCTGTGCAGTGATCAGGTAGGTCTGTGTAGTGGTCAGGTAGGTCTGTGTAGTGGTCAGGTAGGTCTGTGTAGTGATCAGGTAGGTCTGTGTAGTGGTTTAGGTAGGTCAGTGTAGGGGTCTGTGTAGTCGTCAGGTATGTATGTGTAGTGATCAGGTAGGTCAGTGTAGTGGTCAGGTAGGTCTGTGTAGTGGTCAGATAGGTCTGTGTAGTGGTCAGGTAAGTCTGGGTAGTGATCAGGTAGGTATGTGTAGTGATCAGGTAGGTATATCTAGTGATCAGGTAGGTCAGTGTAGGGGTCTGTGTAGTCGTCAGGTACGTATTTGTAGTGATCAGGTAGGTCAGTGTAGTGGTCAGATAGGTCAGTGTAGTGACTAGGTAGGTCAGTGTCAGTATAGTGGTCAGGTAGGCCTGTGTAGTGGTCAGGTAGGTCAGTGTAGTGGTCAGGTAGGTCAGTGTAGGTGTCAGTATAGTAATCAGATAGGTCAGTGTAGTGACTAGGTAGGTCAGTGTCAGTATAGTGGTCAGGTAGGCCTGTGTAGTGGTCAGGTAGGTCTGTGTAGTGGTCAGGTAGGTCAGTGTAGTGGTCAGGTAGGTCTGTGTAGTGATCAGGTAGGTCTGTGTAGTGGTTTAGGTAGGTCAGTGTAGGGGTCTGTGTAGTCGATAGGTATGTATGTGTAGTGATCAGGTAGGTCAGTGTAGTGGTCAGGTAGGTCAGTGTAGGTGTCAGTATAGTAATCAGATAGGTCAGTGTAGTGATTAGGTAGGTCAGTATAGTGGTTGGCTAGGTCTGTGTGGTGGTCAGGTAGGTCAGTGTAGGTGTCAGTATAGTAATCAGATAGGTCAGTGTAGTGATTAGGTAGGTCAGTGTCAGTATAGTGGTTGGCTAGGTCTGTGTAGTGGTCAGGTAGGTCAGTGTAGTGGTCAGGTAGGTCTGTGTAGTGATCAGGTAGGTCTGTGTAGTGGTCAGGTAGGTCTGTGTAGTGGTCAGGTAGGTCTGTGTAGTGGTCAGATAGGCCTGTGTAGTGATCAGGTAGGTATGTGTAGTGATCAGGTAGGTCAGTGCAGGGGTCTGTGTAGTCGTCAGGTACGTATTTATAGTGATCAGGTAGGTCAGTGTAGTGGTCAGTATAGTAATCAGATAGGTCAGTGTAGTGATTAGGTAGGTCAGTGTCAGTATAGTGGTCAGGTAGGTCTGTGTAGTGGTCAGGTGGGTCAGTGTAGTGGTCAGGTAGGTCTGTGTAGTGGTCAGATAGGCCTGTGTAGTGATAAGATAGGTATGTGTAGTGATCAGGTAGGTCAGTGTAGGGGTCAGTATAGTAATCAGATAGGTCAGTGTAGTGATTAGGTAGGTCAGTGTCAGTATAGTGGTCAGGTAGGTCTGTGTAGTGGTCAGGTAGGTCGGTGTAGTGGTCAGGTAGGTCAGTGTAGTGGTCGGGTAGGTCAGTACTACTGTACTAGTGGAAGGGACTGCTACAAGTCCATCGGATAGGGGGAACAACTTACTTACCTTGCCCTGGGCGCTGACAACCCACACTACACCACTGGGCACTGGTATGTAAATCCAACAACACAGCTGCAGGGTAAGTCACGCAGAAACTACTGGGGGGGGAGAAATGTAACAATTTTCTGTGGCCCTGATAATGAAATTGTCTTGTATTTCCCTGAATTCTCTTCATTAGTGGATTGCACGGTCTCCTGACAGCTCTGCATATAAATAAATGTGCTTTCTCCATGTGCACATTATCATTTTAATTTTCATAATATAGTAATTACCATGGAACATAGCCTGTGATATGAAAAACATCATTGTTCACTGAAGGCAGTATTATCTCCAAATAGAGCCCTGGTGGCATATGACATGTACCATGAAATTATTTCTATGTCCATGGAAAAAGGAGAAAACTGAAATATGTATAGATATTTTTCTTCAAAATAAATTGTGATGTGAACATCCATCATTTTGTATTTTGACAGCAAGAGAAAGATATGCTTAAGCACAATCATTTGTTACAAAAGCTTTATACTTTATTTTGGAGAAAGCAAAAAAAAAGGAATGTTTTAATTATCAGAAGCGACATCTAAAAATAATTGAATGTCATATTTTAATAAATTATGTTCTTCAACTTAGCCACCTTGTGATTATGATTGGGGAATATCACTGCTGAGAACAGCCATAGTTACAAATGTTAAAGCAAATGGTTGGCTTGCCTACCCATGTGCTATTCACATTCATCACAACAGAGAAATAAATGTAACCAGTTACACCAACTAAATAAGTAGTATTTTTTTTTATTTGTAATATGGATGCTAAGCTTAACCACTTCAGCTCCAGAAGGTTTACCCCTCCCCCCCTTCCGGGCCTTTTTTTGTGATACAGCACAACGTTACTTTAACTGACAATTGCGTGGTCATGCGACGTTTTACCTAAATAAAATTGATGTCCTTTTTTCCCACAAATAGAGCTTTCTTTTGGTGATATTTGATCACCACTGCGTTTTTTTTTTTGCGCTATGAACAAAAAAAGACCGCCAATGTTGAAAAAAAACCTTTTTTTTACTTTCTGCTATAAAACATATTAAAAACATGTAAAAATCAAAATCAAATTTCTTCATGGAGTTAGGCCAATATGTATTTTGCTACAAAAGTCTGGTAAAAAAATCTCAATAAGTGTATATTGATGGGTTTGTGCAAATGTTATTGCGTCTACAATTCATGGGATAGTGCAGAAAATTAAAAAAAGGTAAATCCCCAGGGCTACTACTCTCAATAGAAGCTGAAAAAGCATTTGATAGGGTAGACTGGGTATTTGTGTTGAAGACACTGGAGGTAATGGGAGTGGGTCCAAAGATGACCCACTGGATTAAAGCACTGTATAACCACCCTGCAGCTAGGGTAAAGGTAAACGGGACAGAATCTATGCCCTTTGAGATGCATAATGGAATGAGACAGGGTTACCCTCTGTACCCCTTCCTGTTTGTTCTGTCATTTGGAACTGCTTTTGGCAGGGATCAGACAGAACTCAGATATAGGCGGGATTAAGATAAAATGGCAATATTGCTAAAGATTATGTATAAAATGCAAATGTTGCCAATTCCCCTCCCACAAATATACTTTAAGCCATTACTTTGGTTTATATGGCAGAAAAAGAAGCCTAGAATAAGCCTTCTGGCATTGATTAGAGATAAAAAGCAAGGGGGGCTGGGGGTGCCGGATATCAAAAATGACTATAACGCAATATTACTTTCACAGGTGTAAGAATCGGTAAAGGAGAATAAGGAAAAAAGATGGGTTAAATTGGAAAATACGATTAGTAACAGCACTAGGGAAAATAATATGGATATCACCAGAGTATAGAGAAATGAGTGAAAATACACACACTATAACAAAGAAAGTTTTGACAACATGGGCATTGATGCACATAAAGGAAAAATGGGAATTCAACTCACTCCTGATACCATTAAGAGAAACAATTTTTTTTCCACTAAGGAAAGGGAAATTATGAGGAATGGATAAATACACAAGTAAAAGGCATCATGGTGAAAGGTAAAATAGGCACGTTACAGGATTTAAAAAATAAAAAAGATTTATTGGCAATTGATGAACGACGGTACTCCCAGCTGAAGCATTTCGTTACATCACTGCCGCAACTAGTAAGATCTGGGGAGAACCTACAGTCGTTTGAGTGGCTATGTACAGCAATAGGAACAAAGAGTGGGATCTCTTGGATCTATAAAGTGCTTGTGGGACTGAAGGGGCCGGAAATACCGTCATTCATAGTAAAGTAGGAAGAGGAACTAGGAAAGCGAGAAAAAATCAAGACGTGGGCAAAATACTTAAGATGACACATACCACGGCAATAGATAGTAACACCACAGAAATTAACTGCAAATTGTGATGATGTTTAAAAAGTATATTTTTATCTTTTGATATATATTTGCTATAAAGAAAATGAATAAAGAAATTGAAATAAAAAAATATATATATTTATGGAATTTCTGTTTCTATTTTTTTTTTCTAGTAATCAGTGATTCTTTAGCGGGACAGTGACATTACGGTGAGAAATTTCACACTAAGTGACACTTTTTTGTGCTAAAAAAATGCACTGTCACTATCATGACACTGGCAGGGAAAAGGTTAACCTTAGGAGTGATCAAGGGTTAAATGTGTTCCCTGGGAGTGCTTTCTTACTGTGTGGGGAATGCTTTGACTGGGGGAAGACAGGATCTCCATGTTCGGCTCTGACAGAAAGGCAATCTGCCTTGTTTACATCGGGTCCGCCACCAGACCTGCTGAATGGCTCCTGCTGTGTCACAGTGGGAGTGGGTCACCGGCGACACGCATGCACGCCCCAGACAGTAAATAAAAATTCCGTATATGTACGTGATTTCGCGATGCAGGGCTGCCCTGCACCAAGACACGTACATGGGGTGGTCCGGAAGCGCTTAAAGTGGTATTCAACTCCCCCCCAAAAAAATATTATTACATTTCAACGTACTAATTCTTTTATTTTTTTTCTATATTCTTTATTGTTTTCTCAGATACAAAACATGCATTAAAAAATTATACCAATCATAATTTCCCTGTGATAATAAATTCTTCTTTTCCTATATGTCCCCTCTATTTAGTCCCACCCCACCCTCCCTCTCCCCCAACCCAAGTGGACTTGTACAGGCACCCTACATCTTTAATGTGATTGGCATTTCTGTATTTACACATGTTCTTTTGAGCTACATGGCACAATACCAAAGCCACCCTGGGCTCCCCTCCAAATCTCTCAAGAGGGGTACCTCATCTTACACAACCAAGGCTTCCACATCTTTTCAAACCTATTGAAATTGCCACTTCTAGTGAGTAATGCTTTTTCCCTCCACACTGTGATATTTATAACCTTAACCCACTCTTCAGGTATTGGGGGCCATGGTGATTGCCAATTTTGTGCAATTCATTTTCTTGCTTGGAATAGGCACCTCAGTACCAATGCTATAGTACTTGCTGACTCTCTACCTCCGTCTATATATCACAGCACTCTAGCTTATAATTCTAATGTGGTCCCGAAAGGTGTATTTATGATGTTGCGTATCTCTGTCCAATACCAAAACAATTTTGGGCATCTCCACATTATATGTATGAGATCCCCTGTCTCTTGGTACCTGGGGCATTTGGTGTCTGATATCCGGCCAAACATAAACAGTTTTTTAGGGGTATAGTAAACTCTATGCACCAGAAACAGATGTGATACTTTCTGTGAAGGGGAAACTGACACCAATGGCCTCAGTTCCAAAATCCTCCTCCACTGCTCTACGTTATTTGCCCCATATCCTCTTCCCATTTTTTCTTATTCTTAAAAGTCATTACCCCAACTAAGGTTCTACTGCATATCTGTGCATATACCTCTGAGATGAGTCCTCTAGAAATACCTGGCTTAATTATCCTTTTAAGGAGGGGAATCTTACTCCATTCCACTGGTTGTGTCTTGGGTGCCCAAGGCATGTCTGACCTGTAAATACCTATAGAATGAGCAGTTTGGTATTTCATACTCTCTCCTCAAATCTGCAAATGATTTCAAAGTACCACCCTTTCATCGGACAAAACACGTAGGGATGAGCGACATGCTGACGTCACCGTGTTCACGCAAGTCCCAGGGTAACGGGCTGCAATCGAGAGCCGGCCGGCTCTGAGTTTATACTACATTATTTTGTTCGTCTAATTGTAAGTGCAATAATTTGTATCTATTAAAACTATCAAAAGATTTTATACTATGGAAGCTTTTGTTTCCAAGGGGACCATCTGGCAATATGCACCTTTGAATGATAATATCTGGGAAGACGCTGAGACCATTGCTTCATGTTTTAAAGGCCTGAGCTGGGTATTAAGCCAAAAGTGTATGCGATCTCACGTAATAGGAGATCAATAGGAGTCAGTAAGCGGCAGTGTGTGTAAAGGTGGAGGTTGCATCTTTTCCCATCACAATTCCTGGGTGTATTTTGTGTCAATTTCACATCGGAGATGATTATGATTATAGTGTGCTAATTGATCAATTTTATTTCATAATATTCACATTATGAGAGTTTAGCACAATTTGTACTGCAAAGATTCACTTTATATGGAAATTATAGCACAACTTAGTATTGAAAGTTATTATTCCTGCCTGTAATCCCATTATCAACTTGCCCTCCAGGAAATTTCTCCCCTTCATGACCAGGCCATTTTTTGCGATACAGCACTGCATTCATTTAAATGATAATTGCTCGGTCATGCAGTGATGTACACAAATAAAATGTTTGTATTTTTTTCCCACAAATAGAGCTTTCTTTTGGTGATATTTGATCACCTCTGAGGTTTTTATTTTTTGTGCTATAAACAAAAATGTATAAAAAAAACAAAACAATATTTTTAACTTTCTGCTATAAAACACATCCAATAAAATAAAAAATAAAAAATCTAATTTCTTCATAAATTTAGGCCAATATGGATTCTGCTACATATTTTTTGTGCAAAGTCCCAAAAGCATATATTGATTGATTTGCGCAAAAGTTGTAGCATTTACAAACTATGTTTTTTTTTTTTTCACCAGTAATGGAAGATAGATCACCAGCTGGGAAGAGGTTAACATCAGGGGGAATCAAAGGGTTAAATGTGTTCCTAGCCAGTGCTTGTGTACTGTGGGAGAAGAGCTTTTACTAAGGGAAGGCATAGATCCCTGTCCCTGCTTTGCAGGAACACAGGATCAATGTCTTCACTACTGACAGAACTGTTATCTCCCTTGTTTATATAGGCAGATCGCCGTTCTGCCTGTGTACTAAACAATCAGCGGGTGCTGGCGGACTTCGAGTCAGCGATACCCACCACTGGACTACCACTGTGTGTGATCACAGCGGGAGTGAGCCGGCGGTGGCGCACATGCATGCCCCAGACCCAGAAGTTTCGGATCACGTATTAAGTATGTGATCCAGTGCAGCCAGGCTGCTTTGCCGCAATGTATCTAAGTTATACGGTCGGCAAGTGGTTATGGAGATGTGTTCTCCCAAATTGTCCTAATTACCAATGTCACTGTAAATGAAAGTGTGGGTAAACCCAAAATTTTGAGTGGCCGCCAAAACATTAGTAAGGGGGAAATCACCAATAGGGGCACTTGTTCCTGTGACAACTGTCTAAAACCTTACATCCCTTAGCCCTGTTCACACTGAATCTGACTTTAAAAGTTGTGCAACTTTACTTAAAGTTGCACAATTTTAAAGCTGCAGGTCAGTGAGACTTTAGGTGCGACTAGGTTGACATCTGTACAACTTTATGCTCAGATGTCTATGCAAGTCGCACCTGAAATCACAAAAAGTAGTGCGGGAACCTTTGTTTACAAATTAGTGCGGCACCGCAAAGTCGGAGTTGCACCGTTTTGAACAGTTCCATTGCCGACAATAGAATGCGACTTGTTATACGATTTGGACCTGTCTAATCCATGACAAGTGGCACCAGCGTGAACGGGGGCTTATATTGGAAAGATATTCTTTCACTTCCTGTTAAGCATACAGGACAGGAAGTGAAGGGAAATGGGAAATCATTCTAATGAGACAAAGATGACACAAAAAAACGGACAATAGCTTTAACGCTCCCGTATTCTATACATACAGTTATTAAAAAAATGTTTTGGCTTTTTTAGGCTTTAACTGCCACCCTTCACATTTACAAATACCATGTTTCCCCAAAAATAAGGCCTACCCTGAAAATAAGACCTACTGTGATTTCCAAGAGGGCTGCAATATAAGCCCTACCTCGAAAATAAGCCTGAGTTTAAAGTGTTTTGAAAATCCTACAATCCACTCTATTACAGTATTATACAATGTACAATGTCAACAATCAGACAGTGTGCCGGCTGGTCACAGAGGTTATCAAAGACTAGATCATCTTTGATTGCCTATATGGCCTTGGAGGACCCGGAGCAATGCCATGACGTCACTTCTGGTCCAGGGTGTAAGTAAACAATGATCTTTTGCTTTTAAAGATAAAGTTTGGGGTCTTTTTGACCTCAGATCTCTCCATAAAGATGACTTGTTATCCTTATTTCTATTACAAGGGATGTTTACATTCCTTGTAATAGGAGTAAAAGTGATAAAAAAATAAATAAAAAATAATTAAAGGGACAGTGTAAAAAAATAAAAATAAATAAAATTTAAAGTTGAAGTAAACCCATCGATTTAAACAGTTAAAAAAAAAAAAGGCATGCCGGGAATGCTAACTGCACATTGGCTGTGCTCTCAGCCAAACTATCAAACCATCCAATGGCTGGTGTCATAATGAATCACATGTGCAGCACCATAGCAGTTGAAGATTAAACAGAGGCAAAGATGGCAGCTTCCTTAGCTGAAAACGATAGGGTCACGTGAACGCATACATAAATCGTGCACGCATATGTAAATGGTGTTTGTACCACACATGTGGGATATTGCTGCAAACGTTAGAGCGAGAGCAATAATTGTAGCACTAGATCTCCTCTGTAACTCTAAACAGGTAACCTGCAAGGGCGATTAAAGTGTCACCTATAGAGATTTTTAGGTACTGTAGTTTGTCGCCATTCCACAAACATGCACAATTTTAAAGTGTGACATGTTAGGTATCTATTTAGTCAGTGTAACCTCATCTTTCATATTATAAATAACATTGGGGTATATATTGTATTTTTTTGCCATTTTATTCCCTAGGGTGTCTGCTAAAAAAGATATATATAGTGTTTGGGGGTTATAAGTAATTTTCTAGAAAAAAAATAATGATTTAAACTTGTAAACAATGGTTAGGGAACATATAATTATGATAAATCAGACCCTGGTGGAGAGATTTAATTTCATATTCAGCATTTACAGCATTTTCCACCCTGGATATCCTTTTTTTTTGCTGTTACTAAGAGCATCAACATTCCTAACAGAGAAACACAATATATTTCCTTTTGTACTGTTTTCATTTCATTGCTTAGTTTATGTCTCTCTAGAAGTCTGGGCCCAGCATAAGAGTTACAATTACACTGTTTAAAAAAAGTTGAATGTTTAATATACATACATAAGGAGCTTCAAATATTTTATATTAAGATCATTGTCTCGTTTTTCCTACTATAAATACTTAGAGATTTGCTGATAAATATTTCTAGAAGTGATTCAGTCTTTTATAATTTAAGGCTACTAATTATTTCTAGATTTTATGCTATTAATAGCATTTTCACGAGAACCTGCAATTTTTATTATTCAGTATTGTTTTATGTGTTATCTTATAGCTGCATCTCTGCAGTGTAATAGCATAGCTAAACTGTAATTATGTATATGCTGTATACCCACAGGCATCCACAGACAGAAGTATGCTATCCAGACATCCTACCACCACTGAATGTCTACAGCCAGCTTTAGGCTTTATACAGAAGGACATTGCTTGAACCAGAACTCCATTTTTTAACCGATCATTGCTGTAGGATAGCTGTCCACATTATCTGTACTTGAAATCTGAGAAGCCCTGCTTGTGATCCGATCTCTCATCCAATAGCTAATATGCATAGATGCTGAAGCTGGGAGTACTCATTCATTTTTTTCAATCACCCAGTAGGTTGAACACAAAAAAAACCTTAAAAAAACTGACATATCACTGCATCAACACAGCAATGTGTTATGCAGGGATCTTTGCTGTTGTGCAATTTTATTCAGACAAGGGGACTTCTCCCCAGCAGAATACACTGTTTACCATTGGCTGCAAGTGCTCATCAAATGCTAGTTTTCCAGCAAGACCATTACGTGTGTACCAGGCCTAATACTAATACATACTAAGTGACCATTCCGATTAAAGTTTGCTTAAAGTCTGAATGTAACAGCAGAGAGAGGAAATTTCACAGCAAATGCTGCAGGACCAATATTCCCAGTAAACCTGTATGGTGTTGCAGAGGATTGCAGAAATCTCAGATAACGGTGAACTAACTTTCTTCTGAGGAAAACCTGGTTTACCCTTGATGGGAAAATGCATTTTTCCTATTTCCTTATAAAATTTTTCTCACAATATCTAAAGCCACCAATATACTGGTTACCTTACCTGACTTATACAAAAGGAATGTTATTGCAAACTGACCAAGTCCTTAAAAGGTCATGTTGCTCCTAGGGGAGTCGACTAGGGGTTGGCCATTTTTTTTACACATAAGTCATATATACTACAGCTAAAACTTGGAATATTTAGTCGTGTATCACAGCTTACTATCATGTATGCATCTGTGATCATCTGTGTCACGCCATATGAAAAGTTGGTGGGACTCTGGAGAAACAGCATATTTAGTTAAGTATTCTTGTTATATTTTCTAATATTATTATATGTGTAATCTATATATCATTGCTTAATGAAATGTTACACCTACAAGTGTTTTTGTGATCTCTCTTTGTACATCTCGAATACAACCCCAAAACAGTAAACTATCATGTAATCGTGATAAAATAGACCTCTGCCTTATGTTTCCCAATGGGAAAAAGATCTGGGTGGTTCCCTGGGGCTACAACTGTGGGCCCAGATTTCAGACACAATTGCGCACAGGTCCCTGAACTCATCATTTAACAAGGACAATTATAAACTATGCAATAAAACGAAAGAAAAACTTTGCAACTTTGCTTATACTAATGAGAATCAACCTGAAGGGGGACGCATGAGTGGGGTGGCGGATATGTCCTGCCGAAGCTCCGCTTTTCTCTGGACTTCACAGACAAAAAGGCAGGGTAAATAAGACAAGAGACTTACCCTAACCCTCCTTAGTGTCCTGGGACTATTTAGAGATGGTTTTGGGAGCCTCCCATGGAAAAAACAAAATAAAAAAACACAAAGATAATCTGCCCAGAGGTTCCTGTAAAATGGCGCTGTCTCACTCTCCTCACACAGTCACATCTCGCGCTGACAAGCAGCTGCATTCACCTCAGGAAAACAATGACACAGACTGTGAATACAGCGCCACCTCTCAGCATCAACAGGCAGAATCATTACATCCCAATGTAATAATACAAATAGAAAAAATGTTACAGAAAGTATTAAAGCAGACCCCAACCATATTACTGAAAAGTTGACAAAAGAAATTAGTGACTTAGGTCAGTGCACTTCTGACTTAGAAAACAGAGTCGATGACATTGAAACAGATCTCATGACAATGAATTGGAGACTCTTAAAGATGAAAACCTTATCCTGCAAAGAGGATTTTGAAAATAGAGCACGTCGCTCAAACCTCCGCATATGAGGTATACCCGAGGCTGTAATTGATCTTCAATCAACTATGACTGCACTTTTTTAAGAATTGTTACCGTCAATACTAGTTGAAAGATTAGAAAGATAGAATTCATAGAGCCACGCAAATCTGAAGGTCCCCCTGTGACATAATTGCAAAATTCCACTCCTTTCGCACCAAAGAGCTACTCATGGCCGCCGCCAGGAGCAAAGAATCCCTTATCTTTCAACGTCATCCATATCAGCTCTTTGCCGATCCTTCCCCAATAACTGTGGATAAACAACATGCAATGAAACCTTTGCTTCAAAATTTACAGCAGCACCAGATCACCTACCAATGGGGATTCCCATTCTCTATTCGCTTCACGTATCAAGGTAACAAGCATTCATGTAGATCCTCTGATGAATTACTGAACACCTTACAAGAACTCCATTTATACGAAAGACCCACTGCTAGCCCACGTCGACGCACAACATCCAGCTCCCTACAAGGCTCCTCCAAATTCAGAAATGGTAGAAGCAGACAAAACTCATCGAAGAGGGGTCAATTAAACTCTCCGAATCTAGAACTTCCAGACACAATGCACTGAATACCATGTGCACACCAAGTTGAAATTCACGCTATCTTGCGGCTCCTCCGTTCTTTGTTTGGTCGCTAAGTATTTACTGTCTTCAACATATTTTGAATAACCTTCCATAAATTGAAATTATATTTCAACTTTAGAATTCCCCTTCAAAACCTCCCCCAGCTTTAGATAACTATATTTATTATGTTATCTAATTATTCCCTATTCCCTTCCTAATCTTCCCTCCCCAGATAGACTCAGTGCCTCAGAGTTAGCATTAAGTACGCACTCAGTACGCCATAATTTTACTTTTCAATATTTACACAATGAATTGTAAACTACTTGTTTCTTACTCTCTCTTTTTTCTTTAATAATCTGTTTCTACTCTGTCCTTTTTAATTGCTCCTCCCTGGGGTAAATAAAGATTCACAATCTATGTATGCAATATATTACAATAACCTCCTTAAGGTTTCTAGATGGCCCCCTTAACTGTCCTTATATTAAATGTACAAAGTCTAAACATTCCACAAAAGAGGACTAAAGTTTTCTGTTCATTGTCTTCCTCAAAAGCACACATAGTAGGCCTCCAAGAAACTAATTTCACTGAATTGTCGACTCCTAAATATTTTGGCTCAGTTTACCCCCAAGTTATTACTGCCTATACTAAGCAAAGGGGAATACTAATAGAATTTAATCAAACTACACCCTTTCCCCTTCTGACAGAGATCAAAGGCATCTATGTGATTCCCCAATCACAGTGGTATCTTACTATGCTCCTAGCAGAAATCCACCATCATTCCTCTCTCATTTACTACAGGTAATAGATACACGCAAAATGGGTACACTTTTGATCTGTGGAGATTCAAATCAAGTTCTATATCCTTATCTAGATCAATACCCAACTCCTACCGCATCCAGCTCTCTATCTCGATTGTTCCAAAAAATTCTTCAGCAACATTCATTGCTAGATTCCTGGCCTGAAATCAATCCTACGAAACCCGAATATTCTTTTTATTCCCATCCACATAAATCTTTTTCTCATATTGAACACATTTTAATCTCAATAAGTATGTCCTTTGAATTACTTACTTCATCTGTTATACCTTTTACATGGTCCGATCACTGCGCTATACTTTCAAGTTTCACTTTTCTAATACCTAAAGCATAAGACAACACATGGCACAATAATAATTCAATCCTATCTCACCCATCACACTCTTCTGACCTAGAAATAGCCATAAAAGATTACCTGACAATGATACTCCTGATATATCTCCATTAACCTTATGGGAAGCACATAAACCAGTTCTTTGAGGGATATGTTTACGCCAAGCATCATACCTTAAAAAGGAAAAAACGACAGCTGCAACAAAAATTTGAAAAATAATTCAATACTTGCCACACAAACTTCCAATCTAATCCTACCCCTGTGACAAAGATACAGCTAGATAAAGTCTGAACCTTGACCTTTTCCTATGAGAATGTGTAGACAAAAACAAACGTAAATTCAAACATAAATTTAATCTCAAAGCAAATAAGCCTGGCACTCTTCTTGCCCGAGCACTTAAAAAAAAATGAATAGCCCATTTAACTAAAATTACCACATGATACATACACCAGCAACCTAGTAAAGATCCTACATACCTTCCACAAGCACCTTACCTCTTTATACAAAAAAGAAGGATCTTTTTATCAATCCTCTGCAGAATCATTTTTCTTACAAATTAAACTTCCGACTATTCCCTTAGCTCAACATGATAGCCTTGAAAGCCCTATTACATCTATAGAAGTAAAATTAGCAATTAAATCTCTTAAACCTAACAAACGTCCAGGCCCTGATGGTTTCTCTGCCCAAATTATAAGAAATGTTCTCATATCCTTGCTCCAATGCTGACAGATGCTTTCAATCTCCTTCTTAATAATCAATCCTTTCGCCCCGAAACATTAACAGCAATAATCTCAATGATTCCTAAAGCTCAGTCAGATGAAACAACTTATGTTAATTATAGGCCCATATCCTAAACCACAACATAAAATTACTAGCGAAAGCTTTAGCGACTCGCTTAAATAACATAATAGGTTATTTAATAAACAAAGATCAAGTAGGCTTCATTCCGTTATGCTAAGTAGCGGATAATGTGCGCAGGACCACCCTACTGATTCAAGAGGCCAAAACACGACAGATACCTATATACATTCTGTTGTTAGATATCAAAAATGTGTGTGATACAGTATCGTGGCCCTACCTACATTTTGCCCTGCAACGATGGGGCTTCGGTCCTCATTTTCTTAATTTGGTTTCTTCATTATATGGTAGTTCAAAGCCTATGTTAAAAATGCTGGATAAAAATCAGGAAGAGGTCAGGGTTGTCCACTTTCCGCACTCTTATTTGCCCTACTTATTGAGCTCCTTGCTCAGGCAATCCGTACTGACCCCTCAATCAAAGAGATAGATTTAGCTGGTCATCAGCACAAACTATGTCTATTTGCTGACGATATCTTAATCTTTATGCTATCCTCTCATATATCTGCTTCCAACCTTATAAGCAAACTTGATCATTTTGCCTGCATCTCTGGTCTAACTATTAGTTCGCAAAAATCTACAGCCTTAAATATCTCCTTTCCTCCTCATATTCTACAACAAGCACAAACATCACACCTCGCTTACTTAGGAATTAATCTTACCCCCAATCTTTCTGACATCTTCTCTGCTAATTTACCTCCATTATTGTGGCAAATCTCCAATTATCTTAAACAATGGTCCGCCTTACCAATAACATGGATAGGTAAAATTAACGTAATAAAGATGACTACATTACCCAAAATCTTATATCAACTTTTTCAAGTTTTACCTATTCCTGTCTCTTCATATTTCCTCATAAATTTACAACGTAAAACACTTTTGCATTCATTTGGGGGTGTGAAATTTGGTGCAGCTCTGCATAGAAACCAATTGGCTTCCATTTTTTTTTGTCAAAGCTTAAAGGTTAGTTCACACCTAAACTGGTCGTGAATCGCACAGCAACGCTGTTTATCCCTGTTCTCCGTTTCAGGGATGAATCAGGGCAGAACCTTTGCCTGAATTTGGCCCTGAAACGGAGGCAAAGACACACAGCGTTTCGGTGCAGATAGCAAGCAATTGTGCTGCAAGTTTGAAAATGATTAAGTGGCTAAGCTATTGCTAGACTTGCCATCTTCATAAGTTTGTCGCGCAATTGCAGCAAGTTAGCATTACATGACTCCAGATCAACTTTCTTTACAAACATTCGTCTGCTGCAAGTTCAGGTTGAATCAGGACCATCTTTAATATTGATTTGACACTGGGCAAACATTTTCTTTGGGCCCCCATGCAATTTCGCCCCCCCATCATTACACAGGACTCCCTCCCCCCATACTACCCAAATCACTACATAGGACCTCCATTCCCCGTACTACATCCATAATTACAGAACCCCCCTCCTGTATCATCACACAGGACCCCCTCCCCTGTACTACTCCCATCACTACACAGGCCCCCTCCCACATACTACTCCCCCATATTACACAGGATCCCTCCCCTACAATACCTCCATCATTACACAACCCCCCTCTATAATACATTGCCATTCATTAACCATCAGTGTGATGCTGTTTCTGCAGAAAGGAGGAGTATTGCTGAGGTTGGAGAAGCAGTGAGGGGGGTTATTATTGAGGGTGGATAAGTGGGGAGGGGGTTACTATTGAGGGTGGGGAAGTGGAGAAGGGGGTTATTACTGAGGGTGGAGAAACAGAGAGGGGGTTATTATTGAGGGTGGAGAAGTGGAGAGGGGGGTTATTATTGAGGGTGGAGAAGTGGAGAGGGAGTTATTATTGAGGGTGGAGAAGTGGAGAGGGGGGTTATTATTGAGAATGTAGAAGTGGGGAGGGGGGTAACATGGTCTCGCCCCCCTAGACCGACTCATGTGATATTAGATAGAATCAGTGTTCCGTCTATCGAAACAAGCCGGTCTAGGGGGCAGGACCATGTTACAACACAGACCCCGCCACTTACGTGATCCACAGAAGGGGATGCCCGCCCGTACAGCCCGCCCTGTGTGCCTGGATAGGAGGATCGGCGGGGGGGGGGGGCATATAGAGGAAATTCGATTTTTATATTCCTCCATGCAGCTGTTGAATGCTTGCAGGGAGAGGAGAATCAAGCATTCAGTCGCTGCATGGAGGAATATAGAAAGCTAATTTCCTCTATATGCGCCCCCCCTATCCAACTTCTTTTACTGCCCCCCCTAGGTAGAGAGCACTGGGGGGGCTGGAGAGTGATGGGTGGAGCTTGAGAACACAGGGGCCATAAAGAACAGGGGTTGGGAGAATGGGGCACTGGAGAGCACTGGAGTGGGGTCTGGAGAGTGATGGGGAGAGCTGGAGAGCACGGGGGGAGAAAGAACAGGGGGGGAGCACTGAAGGGGGAGAGCACTGGGGGGAAAAGAACAGGGGTGGAGAGCACTGGGAGGGTAGAAAGAACAGGGACGGAGAGCACTGGGGGGGGGGCAGAAAGAACAGGGGTGGAGAGCACTGGGGAGGAAGAACAGGGGTGGAGAGCACTGGGGAGGAAGAACAGAGGTGGAGAGCACGGGGGGAGAACAGGGGTGGAGAGCACTGGGGGGAGAAAGAACAGGGGTGGAGAGCACTGGGGGGGGGGAAGAACAGGGGTGGAGAGCACTGGGGGGGAGAAAGAATAGGGGTGGAGAGCACTGGGGGGAGAAAGAACAGGGGTGGAGAGCACTGGGGGAGAAAGAACAGGGGTGAGAGCACTGGGGGGAGGAAGAACAGGGGTGAGAGCACTGGGGGGAGGAAGAACAGGGGTGGAGAGCACTGAGGGGGGGGAAGAACAGGGGTGGAGAGCACTGGGGGGAGAAAGAACAGGGGAGGAGAGCACTGGGGTGGGGGCTGGAGAGTGATGGGGAGAGCTGGAGAGCACTGGGGGGGGGGGGGGAAGAACAGGGGTGGAGAGCACTGGAGGAGTGGAGAGCACTGAGATGGTGGCTAGAGAAGGCTGGGGAGAGCAGGGGGGGCAGAAAGAACAGGGGTGGAAAGAACTGTGGGGGGGGGGGGCTGGAGAGTGTAGTGGGGAGGAGAGCTCTGGGGGGGGGGGGCAGGGAGCACAAGGTGAACTGGGGGCAGTAAAAGAAGTTGGATAGGATGGATCAGCGGGGGGGGGGGGGCGCATATAGGCGGGGGGGGACAGGACCATGTTACAGCACCGCCGCCGAACACAGACCCAGCCACTTCCGTGGCAGACGCTCCATGCAGACACCTCCATGCAGACGCTGAATGCTTGATTCTCCTCTCCCTGCAAGCATTCAGCTGCTGCATTGAGGAATATAGAAATCTAATTTCCTCTATATGACCCCCCCGCCGATTCTCCTATCCAGGCACACGGGGCGGGCTGTACGGGCATCTCCTCTTGTGGATCACGGAAGTGGTTGGGTCTGTGTTCGGTGACGGTGCTGTAACATGGTCCTGTCCCCCTAGACCGGCTTGTGTGATAGGCGGAACAATGATTCTATCTACTATCACACGAGCCGGTCTAGGGGGGCGGGACCATGTTACAGCGCCGCCGCTGAACACAGACCCAGCCAGCTCTGTGATCCACAGGAGAGAGGGGGGCAATGTGGCCCCAGGGCAGGCGGCCTACCGGGAAATCTCCTGGTATCCCGGTAGGCCAGTCCGGCCCTGTGTATATGCATGAAGACAGTAACAGTCATTTGATTGTGCTTTGTTATTTTGTTAATTTTAAACCTGTACACATTAACTAAAAGCATTCTAATCTCTAAATTTCTCTTATTTTCCTCAAGCTGCAGAGAAAAGGCATCTTCAGAGACACTGTGGGGTTGATTTACTAAAAGAGTGCAAAATCTGGTGCAACTCTGCATAGAAATCAATCGGCTTCCCTTTTTTTTGTCAAAGCTTAATTGAACAAGCTGAAGTTAGAAGCTGATTGGCTACCATACACAGCTGCACCAGATTTTACACTTTCCAGTTTTAGTAAATCAAACCCAGTAGCTGAGCCCATCTCATATATGCAGTGCCATTTTTAGTTTACAACTCAGTATTCTCCACATAACTACTTTAGACCTTTGTTACCCTTTTCATTTACCCTCAGTTTTTTGTGTTCCCCTTAATCCTTATGTGAACTTTAGTTGGCAGTCAGCCTTAGGCTGGCCATACACGGTTCCAATCTCAGCCGGTTTAGTAGGAACCCAGCAAAGATTCAAACCATTAGGCTGGGTTCACACTTATGCGAATTGGATGTGGATTTCCCTGCATCCAATTCACATGACAGGAACTGTGACTGGTGTTCTATCAGATAGCCGCTACCCGGCCTGAAATGACGTTGCCCCGCGGCCATCTTGGTACACCCACACTCGTCCGCATTAAGCCTGAAGAAGTTAGAAGTCGGCAAACGGACATCCTTATACACCCACCAGAGTCTTGCTTTTCACAGTTATTTTTAACAGCTTATATAGTGAAATGCAGTATTAGAAGTCTGTAACACTGTTTTGATGTTTATTTCAAAAGCAGCGGTGTTCGGTCACATCAGCAAACCTGTGAGATCAGCATGCTTGCCGCTGCTTTTAAAATTCAACATCAAAACAGTGTTATGGACTTCTAAATATTGCATTTCACTATATAAGCTGAGTTTACTGTTAAAATCAACTGTGAAAAGCAAAACTCCGGTGGGTGTATAAAGATGTCCACTTGCCAACTTCTAACTCTAGGCTTAATGCAAGTGTGGGTGTACCAAGATGGCCGCGAAGCAACATCACTCTGTGCATTGCGCATGCGCAATAGGATGGGTAGCAGCTATCGAATGGGTTTTCTTTATTTTGCAAGAGCCATGTTGGAGTAGACACAATGTGTAGTGAAGTAACAGGTGACATTAGAAAACGTGTTATTATAAAAGACTGGCGGAGTGCACGGGGGAAAGCTCGGCCTGGAGCAGCCATGCACAACCACAAAACCCCATTAGGTCAACACTCATAATCCGGAGGGTCCGGAAATTGAGTGGTTAAAAGCAGTAGAGCTTTGAGATTCGTGGGGAGGCCGTGGGTAAACGGCCAACCCAGGGATTGGTAGTGAAGGAGTAGTAAATCGGACGGGAAAGGGGGTAGACTTAAAGGGGGTTTTTTTTTTTTTTTTTTTTGTTTTGCCTCTCTTTCCGAAGAGATATGGAAACTTTAAAAATAATGTCCTTGAACGTAAAGGGATTGAATGTCCCTGAAAAAAGACGAATTTTATTCCATGATTTAAAGAGACTGAAGATAGATGTAGCATTTATTCAAGAAAGCATTTCAGAGAAAACAATCTCCCTTTGTTAAGGAATACGGGTTATCCAATGGTCTACCACGCATTCAATCCGGATTCCAAAACCAAGGGAGTAACCATTATGATATCAAATACAGTATCATGGAATCACAGAGATTCCGTGATAGATGCAAAGGGAAGGTATTTGTTCGTAAAGGGGACTATAGGAGGGGTAGGAGTAACATTAGCAACATATTATGCCCCCAATATACAACAAGACTCTTTTGTTAAAGAGACATTTGATAAACTTATGGAATTTGTAGAAGGACAGTTGATTATGGGGGGAGACCTTATTATTCCATTAATCCCTAGTGAAGACACCTCATCCGGGACATCGTCAGTGACACCTAAAATAAGAAAGAGGATATCTCAGGCAATAATAGAAACAAAACTGGTAGATATATGGCGATTATTACACCCCAAGCAAAGAGACTACTCTTTTTTTTCTAATCCACATAGAGTGTACTCACGGATAGATATATTCTTTATTCCGCATAAACAACTATCCTCAGTTAAGGAAGCCACTATTGGCTTAATTACCTGGTCAGATCATGCCCCAATCTTTTTAAAATATAATCTAACGGGAAAAAAACATTTAACCCCCAGGATGTGGAAACTCAATGAGAGCCTCCTTCAAGACCCCTTAGTGCTGGAGGATGTCCGAAAGGAGATAAAATTCTTTTTTCAGGAGAATGAAGGTCCAGAAAGTTCCTCGGGAACAATCTGGGAAACGCACAAGGCAGTAATTAGAGGAGTGCTGATTAAGCATGGAGCAAGGATTAAGAAGGAAAGAGAAACTAAGTTAACAGAACTTTTAGCAAAAATGCAACACTTAGAAGCCCAACATAAACATGCTCAGAATCTAGAAGTTGAAAAAGAATTAATAAGTACACGTAGGCAAGTGACAGATCTATTACAGTACAGAGCTAAAATGGCAATGCAGATAGGACGTAAGTGTAGTTATGAATCCGGCAATAAATGCGGAAAACAATTGTCGAGAGCATTACGGGAAATACAAACAAAGACATACATACCTACAATTAGGAAAAAAGATGGGGAGGAAGAGTGGATGCCAGAACAGACTGCTGGTGTGTTTGGCGATTTTTACTCCTCACTGTATAATTTGAACCTGAGAGCATCAGATCAGGCTAAGATAAACGAATATATAAGCTCAAGTGAAATGCCGTCTCTGACAAGCACTGCACGGGAGGAGATGAAATCGCCAATCACACTAGATGAGGTACAAAACACGATAAAACAGATAAAAAGTGGGAAAGCACCTGGCCCAGATGGATTCTCAGCCCAGTATTATAAGATGCTTATGCCGGAATTATGCCCGTTTATGGTTAAATTGTTCAATGAAATAGGAGACATATCGACTTTCCACTCAGAAACAGTTAAAGCTACAATTACAGTGATACAGAAAGAAGGTAAAGACCCGAAACAATGTGGAAGTTATAGGCCAATATCCTTGCTGAACGCGGATCTGAAAATATTCAGTAAAATATTGGCCTTGAGGATACAACAGTATTTGCCCTCTTTGATTCATCAAGACCAAGTGGGATTTGTCCCAACAAGAGAATCAAGAGACAATACTATCAAGGCCTTAAACCTAATGCATACAGCCAACTCCGCCGAGGAACAGATGCAGAAAAGGCTTTTGACCGGGTAGGGTGGGGGTTCATGTTCTCGGTACTCCGACATATAAAGTTAGGGGGGGAAATGATAGGCTGGATAGCAAGTTTGTATGAAAAACCTACAGCTCAAGTAAGAGTAAACGGAGTGGTATCTTCATCTTTTCCGATAACAAATGGGACCAGACAGGGATGTCCACTGTCCCCTTTGTTATTCGCGTTGACCCTCGAACCACTGCTATGTAGAGTAAGGCTCAACAGGGATATCCAAGGAATAACCATAGGAGGAACTCATAATAAAGTGGCAGCATATGCAGATGATATGCTTTTTACAGTGACGAATCTGACAATTTCGCTCCCAAATCTATTTAAGGAAATTGAGGCATACAGTATACTATCCTACTTTAAAATAAACTGTTCCAAGTCAGAAGCCTTGATGATAGCAGTCCCAGAGAAAATGACGAGATTAATAAAACTAAATTACAAATTTAATTGGACGGATCAAGGCCTGAAATATTTAGGAATAATGATTGCAACAGACGCCAATAAAATATAAGAATTAAATTTTGCGCCGGTATTGAAGATGGTACGTGGATGCCTGGAGAGATGGCATAGGGGAATACATTCTTGGTTTGGAAGAAATAATATAATCAAGATGAATATTCTGCCAAAACTCCTGTACCTCCTCCAGGCAATTCCAATTCTAATGCCAAGGAAATTTTTTAGAACTATACAAACATTATTCATGAAATTTATATGGGCAGATAAACAACTAAGGATACGGAGGACACTATTAACATTACCGAAGCAATACGGGGGACTGGCAACACCGGACATATATAAATATTATCAGGCAATACATCTAGGACGACTGTTGGACTGGTGTCGACATGGAGACCAGAAAATATGGGTAAATTTAGAGCAAGCACAATGTAGGGAGCTATTACATAGGGCACCTTGGTGCTATAGAAACCTGACATCGGATACGAAGTTACATCCTACAATAGGACCCACACTACAGATATGTTACAATCTCTTAGTTAAGAATAAGATATCGACACAGAATTCCCCTCTAGTCCCTATATTAGGTAATCCCCGATTCATACCAGGCATACAGAAAGGACCTTTTGACAAGCTGATTAATAAAGGAATATATTAAGCCTCGCATTTCATAAAAATAGGCAAATGGCCAACAATGCAGGAGATGATGGATAGAAAAGGCCCCTTTCAATTAGATTTCTGGCAGGCGGCACAACTAGGACATTTTTTAAGTACAGAGATAGCGCCAGAGTTATTAGACCGTGGCTATACGCCATTTGAGAAACTCTGTATGGAAAAGGAGCCAATTACGCATGTAATTTCGAAAATGTATGCGTTATTGATTAAACCAGTAGAACATTTTCAGCTATCCTTCTTTCGGAAGTGGGAAATAGACCTAGGAAGGACTTTTTCCGAGGAGCAGAAGAAAAATATGATACAATCTATCTTTAAAACAGCAACATGTACAAAACTACAAGAAACTAATTATAAAATCATTTCACAGTGGTACAGAACACCAGAAAAACTTCAAAAATATTTCCCTCATACATCAAGTAAGTGTTGGAGGTGTCAGAAAGAAGTGGGAAATTTTCTACATATATTTTGGTCATGCCCAAAAATTTACAAATATTGGAAGGACGTACGAGAAATACGGGAGGACCCAGCAGTATTTCTCTTGTATTTGTCAGAGATCCCGGGGAATATATATAGGAATTCCATCCTGTGTCACTTGGTAAACACAGCCAAGGCATGTATAACACTTAGGTGGAAACAGACACAACCCCCTAGTGTAAGCATGTGGCTGAAGAAAGTTGAGGAGGTGAACAGGATGGAAGACCTAATATGGACAGCTAGGAAAAGAAGAAAAACCTACTTAGAAATATGGACACCATGGAATCTTTATATCTCTTCGGAGGAGGGAAAGAGACAGATTGATGCGATCTAAGGGGGAGGAGGGGGAGATATAGGGGAAGGAGATGAGAACTTCCCCTCTTCCCCTCCCCTTCTTGGTTTGTGGGGGTGTTGAGGGGGGTGGTTTGGGGTGGGATTAAATATTTTTTTTTTTTTGGGGGGGGGGGAACAAGGATGGAAATAAAGGGGGGGGGATGAGAAATAAGAAGATAACAATAAAACTTTGGCCTGGCTGGGAATAGCACCAACCCAGGACCAGACATAGGGTATGTGGGACCGAATTCAGAGGGAGGAGTTTCCTCGACGTCGTCCCCATACAGTACCATCAACTTAGCTTTTTTTTTTTTTTCCTTGGATTTATATATTACACTATAAGGGAAGCAAGAGGTAAAGGAAATAGAAGGAATTGTTATGTTTTTCTTTTTACTATGTATAAATATGGAAATTCGATGTATGATATTCAGACTGTTTATGTAAAATTCCATTCTTGTTTATATGAAGGAAAAAAGGGGAAAAAATAAAGAAATTGAGAAAAAGGTTCTGTGCATCTTTGTCCACAATTCAGGCAAAAAATCAGACCTGAATTGCACCTGAAACAAAGAACAGGCACACGCTGGACCCCCTTCTGCGAGCCGCGGTGGCAGCTAGTGTGAACCCAGCCTCAATAGGCAGGCTAAATGTACCAAGTTGATAGCTCGATCAACTTCGGTACAACCAGCAGGGAAGCTATCAGATTTTTTGGGGCCCCTTACACAGTTTTAGGCCTGGGTCCCCCAGGCCTAACCACTGACATTACCCAGGGCTGGTCCCCTTCACAGTCCCCTTCCTTTCACTCCGGTTCTCTTTAAAGTCCCCCGTTCCTTGCACCTCCATCCCTTTCACAGCCCCTCTTCTTTGCACCCTAGTCCCCTTCACAGCCCCCCCTCTGCACCTCTTTCCCCTTCACAGCCCCCCTCTTTGCACCTCAGTCCCCTTCACAGCCCCCGTTCTTTGCACCTCTGTCCCCTTCACAGCCCCTCCCCTTCTTTGCACCTCAGTCCCCTTCCTTGCACCTCTATCCCTTTCACAGCCCCCTCTTCTTTGCACCTCCATCCCCTTCACAGCTCCCACTTCGTTCCACATCTGTCCCCTTCTCAGACCCTCTTCTTTGCACCTCCACCCCCTTCACGGCCCTCCTTTCTTTGCACCTAAGTTCCCTTCACAGCCCCCTCTTTGCGCCCGCTGTCCCCTTTACAGCCCCCCCTTCCTTGCACCTCCATCCCCTTCACAGCTCCCCCCCCCTTTGCACCCCAGTCTCCTTTATGTGAATGCCCCTCCTTTACTAATTCTACCTTAAACAGCAGGTAGTAGGGAAAATACACAGTATGTCATGAGAGTGGGTGAGAGCTGCCCATCTTTTCATGTTTAGAGGCAGATGATTGGTTGCTAGGACCGCCCATAACAAATTGCCTGCCTCTTAACATGAAATTATGGGCAGCTCTCGCCCTCTGTCCAGACATGCTGTGTATTCTCCCTACTACCTTCATTCAGGGCAGCCAGCGATACATGTGTATGGGCGGTCCCCCCTTGATGGTGGCCCTGACAACCAGTCTGCTGGATTCTTTTATGATAATCATTCCCCCCCCCACTGGGAGAAGATAATTGCTCAGCAGGTGGGTTTCCTCTGTTAGCACTATCCTTGTTGATGGGGGAATCATATGAGAGTCTTTCCTGCCATGGTTGCAGGAAATAAATTTGCACCACGTATGGCCGGCCTTAGTAATCTTACAAACCTTGATCCATTGTATTCCAGACCTTAGTCAGAGGTATTCCTCTTTTGTGCTCAATGGTTTGGTTGCTTGTCCCCATCAGTTGTTCTCTCCATATTGGTCACTTACAGTTACACTTACTAGAACTTATGGTTGTCCTCCTAACTTTATTCAATTCTGTACTTCATTTTGCATTCCTTTATGTGATTGTAGCTCGTTGTTGCCGCAAGCTAGCATCATGCATCACTGTTATATTATATACATACATCAGCATCACTCACTCGTGGGTCACATGTCAGGCTTATGACTCAATCACGCACACACACTACTCGCCTGTCCTCTTTCCAAATGATGATCACTTCTTCTTCTCTATGCTTCTCCTCCTCTTGTTTCATCCATCTTTCTCCTCTCTGTTTCTTATCTGTCCATCTTATATACTAATCCAGACTGAAAACAGGCAGATGTCCATCCAATTCAACCAAAATAAAAGAAAAAAATACCTTGCATTCGTAGAACCCCAAATCCATAGTTGAACCTATAAGAAGGGAAGGAAAGGCGCTTTTGGGTGCAGATTTTTCTTAAAAAGTTTTAATATATGATTATGTATTATCCTCCACTGTGTTTTTTCCACAAGCAGCATTTGTCTTATGCCACGTACACACAATCGGAATTTTGGTCGGAAAAAGCTCTGATGGTTTTCCCAACTGAATTCCAATGGGATTTTGCTCAAGCTGTCTTGCATACACACCAAATTCTGACCATCAAGAACACGGTGATGTACAACACGTAAGATGGGACTAGAAAAAGGAAGTTCAATAGCCAGTAGCCAATAGCTTCTGTCTCGTAGTTGAATCTGAGCATGCGTGAGTTTTTGCATACACACGATCGGAATTACACACATTGGAAAAATTGAGAACCTGCGCTCAATCTTTTGCTGGCAGAAATTCAGCCAGGAAAATTCCAATGGAGCATACACACGGTCTCATTTTCCAATGAAAAGCTCTCATCAGTCTTTTGCTGGCCGAAATTCCAACCGTGTGTATGCAGCATTAGCCCTTTTTTATTGTTTTTAATCATGCACCTTCCGCCAGTGATTGTTTTTCATATCTGTTTTGTAATAAGGTTTTATTTATGCTACTATTAACACCATCCGGCTGTGTTTGTATTGTTCCATGTCTTTGTTTTCATGCAATGCATACTATCACACTGCTTCCTGTGCATTGGCCACTCCCCCTCCCTCTTCCTTATCTACCACCCGACACAGTCCCTGTCAATCTGCTTTGAAGAAGGAAAGCGGCCGTCACGTCATTCACAACCTGCTCCCTCAGGAAACGCGTTGCACTCCAGTGACGTCATCCCCCTTCACTTGGATACCAGCTTGCACTCCAAACCTCATGTTGGCATACACTCCACCATGGCCGGCAGAACACCATCCAGCAGTGTTTGAGAAGATGTCACAGCGCAGCTCCGTTGGAATTAAGAGGGACTGACTACACTGAGGATTTTAAACTTCTTAAATGTGAGTTGCCATTTGTCTATCAATGTATATTAAACCTTTTTAAGAAAAATCTGCACCCAGAGGCGCCTTTCCTTCACTTCTTGTTGTTTCAGTATATTGGGAACATAGTTTCTGTTCCCCCTGGATGGCTGCCGTGAGCGTGGATCATCCCCCCCCCCCCCTTTGCCCTTCCCCTCCCTTTGGTCCCCGTTATCACCATGACTTTATCTTGGATTTTTTATTTCGGACTTCCTTTTATAAAATCATATTGATTGTGGACTTGAGGCTCTTTCATTTGTATGCATATATTATTATGCTTATTCAGCACATTTGTCTAATAACTCAGGGATAACAATTGTTTTAGTTTTGCGCCTTCAACTTGTATATACCATAGTTGAACCCACCTTTTTGTGTGGACCTACTTACTCAGATTGCTTCCTGATCCTCAAAGACAATTGAACACCTTCCTGGATGAACATTCCACAGTGTTACATTTGATAATTATCTATATCTATTTATATTTTGTACATTTAGGAACCCATTTTTGTGTTTTAAGCAATTTACAGAGTTAGAACCAGCTTCTTAGGAAGGCTTTTTCATATTTTCACCGCTTATAATGTAAACAACCCACTGAACAGCTATCAACTGAGTTTAATATATGCATGATATTCACTTTTAATTGCCTCTTCTCAAGAGCAATTAAATTCAGTTCATGTAACTTAAGTCTATGCTTGTTTTAATTTAAAAAAGTATCTTGCTTGCTCTAGAAGCTTCAGGTTGGTGTTGCCTGCTCTTATTAAAGTAAATATAAATCCTAACTGGATAACATTTAGTTTGCTTGTAGCGCCTTCCTAGCGTAGGATGCTATGGAAATTTAGTTTGGCTTTCTGTACTCAACAAAGTAGTGACAATATGTCTCTTTCCTAAATATGCTACACAAAATCCATGCATATGACTCTAATTCTAGCTCAACAGCAGCAAATGCAATATTTAATTTCCTGTGTAAAGAGTTCAGAGGGGCAGTATGTAGTCTGCATTACTATGTAGAAAGCTCAGTTTGCAAAAGCATAATTTACCTTTCTATGGAAACAGTTTGCAATAGGAACATATAGCCGGCATGACTATGTAAAGTTCATATTGGTAGGCCATAACTTACTCTCTGTTTCTATATTATAGTGTACAGGTCATTAAGTGGTAAACATCTAGCCAAATTATTTTTTTTTAACATCAGCTATGCCTGAAGCATTTAGTAGGATAATATATGGGAATTGAATTGTAATAATATAATTTATTGAAGCTCAGAATATGCGTGCTAGAGTCCAAGGGTTATTGAAACCTGTCTAGATTTTTATTTCTCTGTACTAAAAAATATATATATATATATACAGTATCTCACAAAAGTGAGTACACCTCTCACGTTTTTTGTAAATATTTTATTATATCTTTTCAGGTGACAACACTGAAGAAATCACACTTGCAACAATGCCTGTCATTGTGGCCAGAGACAGCGACGAGTCAACAGCTCAAGAAGAGAAGAACAGAAGAACAGAAGAAGAGAACAGAAGAACAGAAGGCGGCGACAGCGGCGATAGAAGACCGGGCCACCGCTTGTAAAAGAGCTAGAAGAAGGCGCGGAGGCCTGGCAAGAAGAACCGAAGAGGGGGACAAGACCCCCGAAGAGGGGACAAGACCCCCGAAGTCAGAAGAAGAGGGTGGCGACAAAGAAGAAAGCCGGGCTCCTCCGCTAGTAAAAGAGCTAGCAGAAGATAGCGGAGGAGTCCGGCGAGAAGACCCCCGAAGACGGAAGAAGACCCCCGGAGCTGTGCAATAAACTATTTTTAACCCTTGTGTGTTGTGTTTTTTTTACATTTTTTTCACAGGTGAATGGGTAGGGGTACATTGTAACCCATACTCATTCACATAGGGTGGGGGGCCAGGATCCGGGGGCCCCCTTATTAAAGGGGGCTCACCGATTCCGATAAGCCCCCCGTCCGCAGACTCCGACAACCAAAGGCCAGGGTTGTCGGGAAGAGGCCCTTGCCCTCATCAACATGGGGACAAGGTGCTTTGGGGTGGGGGGCCATGCAGCCTGGTATGGCTCAGGAGGGGGGGCACACGGCCTGGTATGGCTCAGGAGGGGGGGGGGCGCTTGCTCATCCCTACCCCCTTTCCTGACCGGCCAGGTTGCGTGCTCGGATAAGGGTCTGACATGGACCTGGGGGGGACCCCCACCCCATTTTTTCGGAGTAGGGCTTCCCCTTTAAGTCCATACCAGGTGACGGGGCCAGCGACGCTTCATTCGCTGGTCCCGGCTACCTGGAGCCGTGCTCAAAACGAACGGACTTTCCTCCGTGTATGTGGGAAAGTCCGTTCATTTAAAAAGTACGGCGGATAGTCACGTGTGTTGGCAGGTCCGCTCGTTCGGACAGTCTGGCGGACTT
This sequence comes from Lithobates pipiens, assembly GCF_037356315.1. Taxonomy (NCBI): domain Eukaryota; kingdom Metazoa; phylum Chordata; class Amphibia; order Anura; family Ranidae; genus Lithobates; species Lithobates pipiens. The sequence goes on along the minus strand of NW_027507903.1, from coordinate 252,919,462 downwards.
TGCGGCGGTTTGTCCGCCAGACTAAGTCCGCCGGATAGTCTGATCGTGTGTACGCGGCATCACATCACCACCAGCTCCAAGAGGGTTAAGGCAGTGCTGGAAAATAATGTTGGCCACACAAAATATTGACATTTTCACTTAGGGGTGTACTCACTTTTGTTGCCAGTGGTTTAATGGCTGTGTGTTGAGTTATTTTGAGTGGACAGCAAATTTACACTGTTATTTATACAAGCTGTACACTCACTACTTTACATTATAGCAAAGTGTCATTTCTTCAGGGTTGTCACATGGAAAGATCTAATAAAATATTTACAAAAATGTGAGGGGTGTACTCACTTTTGTGAGATACTGTGTGTATATATATATATATATATATATATATATATATATATATATATATATATACACACATAGTATACTGTATTTAGCCTCTGAAGAGGAAATACAGCTTGTCCTAAAACATTTGTGGATAGATTTAGATTAGATTCCGATTCATACCGCTTTTTTGTAATGTCTGAATGAAAGGACATAGGGGTTGATTTACTAAACTAGAAGAGTGTTCTGGTGCAGCTCTGCATGGAAACCAATCAGCATCCAGGTTATTTTTTGTCAAGGTTTAATTAAACAAGCTGAAGTTAGAAGCTGATTGGCTACCATACACAGCTGCACCAGATTTTGCACTCTCTAGTTTTAATAAATCAACCACACAGTCTCCAGTTTGCAGCCAGTATTGGATTGCAAAAAAGTGTGTTTGTTTCAAGCCTCATAAAAACACGATCGGATTTTAAACAAACTTTGTCGTGAATTTCTATACAAAGGGCGTTGGCCGTGAACTTGTTAAGTATACACACGGCAAGACTTTTTTAGCCAACTTTCACCAAATCACATGTTTTTTTTGCTCTTTACCGCCACCCTTTGGTCAAATTATGTATTGTTGTCTGATCTTTTGCATTGGTTCTGAGCAAGCGTGTTTGTACTTTGGACTAAAGTCCTATGGTTTTCTGTACACACGACCGGACTTTGCTCCATCTGACTTTTGTTACCGAAAAGTTTGTCTGTTTGCAGAGTGAACTTTTGTCCGATTAAAACCAAAATAGTTTGTCCGATGGATCGTACACACGGTCGGATGTTGCCTTAAAACAACTAATTTGCATGTTTGTTGTCAAAAAGTCTGATCGTGTTTATGGGCCTTAACAGGAATCAAGTGGATTATCCATGGATTGCAAACCTATACGTTTTTCCAAAGATTAATAAAAACCTGGATTATGAATCTGGGTCATGCAATAGTCCCAGGACGGATTTCTGTATTTGTACTTATAGCCTCATATTTGGATAGGTTACTGTCACAATACATTATGTCATGTCGGAGACACAAGTAATTGTCCAAAAAAGCTGCAGGGAATTTACTAAGAATGTTACATAGTTTATACTGGTCACATGGGATATGTGCAGTTTGCACACTTTGATTATTTGGCTGCCAATTTTGGACATGGTGATATACAAGAAATCTGATATACCATATTCACAAAACCTACAGAGAAAAATAAGTTACTTTTGTACAACAGCTTTTACTCCCCACACACATTCAGATCTATTGTTAGTCAAAAGTTAACCACTTGCCGCCCGCCCTATAGCAAATGGACGGCGGCAAAGTGGTTTCATAATCCCGACCGGACGTCATATGACGTGATCAGGATTATGAGCCGCTGCGTGCCCCAGGGGGCGCGCATCGCGGCGATCGTTGTTGCGGGGTGTCAGTCTGACACCCGGCAACTACGATCTCGGTAAAGAGTCTCCGAAGGAGACTCTTTACCACGTGATCAGCCGTGTCCAATCACGGCTGATCACAGTGTAAATAGGAAAAGCCGGTGATCGGCTTTTCCTCACTCGCGTCTGTCAGACGCGAGTAGAGGAGAGCCGATCGGCTGCTCCTCTGACAGGGGGGGGTCTGTGCTGATCGATTATCAGCACAGCCCCCCCGAGGATGCCCACACTGGACCACCAGGGACGCCACCAGACCACCAGGGATGCCAAGGACAAGGTATGCCACCCTAGACCACCAGGGATTCTAGTCAGTGCCACAATGGATGCCAATCAGTGCCCATAATGGATGCCAATCAGTGCCCACAATGGGCATCACTGATTGGCATGCATTATTGATTGGCACTGATTGGCATCCATTAGTGCAATATATTATAATACAATGCCGCCTATCAGTTCCCATCTGTGCCGCCTATCAGTGCCTCCCCATGCCCACCTGTGCCACCTACCCATGCCCACCTGTGCCACCTACCCATGCCCACCTGTGCCACCTACCCATGCCCACCTGTGCCGCCTACCCATGCCCACCTGTGCCGCCTAACCCATGCCCACCTGTGCCACTTATCCATGCCCATCCATGCCAATCCGTGCCAATTTGTGCCACCTATCAGTGCCCATCCGTGTCGCCCATCAGTGCCACCCATCAGTGCCACCTATCAGTGCCACATATCGGTGTCCATCAATGCCACCTCATCAGTGCCACTTCATTGGTGCCACCTCATCGGTGCCCATCAGTGCCGCCTTATCATTGCCCATCAGTGTAACCCCATCAGTGCCCATCAGCGAAGGAGAAAACGTACTTATTTGCAAAGTTTTGAACTGAAACAAAAAAAAAACATTATTTTTTTCAAAATTTTCGGTATTTTTTTATTTGTTTAGCAAAAAATAAAAACCGTAGAGGTGATCAAATACCACCAAAAGAAACCTCTATTTGTGGGAAAAAATGATACAAATTTCATTTGGGTGCAGTGTAGCATGACCACGCAATTGTCATTCAAAGTGCGACAGCGCTGAAAGCTCAAAATTGGTCTGGGCAGGAAGGTGTTTAAGTGCCCGGTATTGAAGTGGTTAAAGTAGACAAATTGTAATCGTATTCCCTTCACCACACAATTCCAGTCTTATAGCAAAAATATTTTGCAAGGTAAAAATTCTTTAATAATAACACTAATCAATATAATATTGGCATGTCTTACGAGATGCCTATCCGGAGATTATGGAATTTTAGTAGATGCCAATAAAACAGTAATATAAGGGTTATGTTTGTAAAGTCTGAATACCATCCTCCTGACATTACAGAAAAGTTTCTGAAGAAGTTTTTATGTGCATTGCACATCCAGGTGCAGACCATTTGATTTGTGAATGTTGAATTGACAGCTTGCCCAGCTGCGGTTTTTGGCACAGTGCTTGCTTGCTACACTTTATACGCATCATAGCATTATGTTCCCTTATGACACCTAAGTATCATATGAAAACTTCTATGGACTTATGTACAGTGCCTACAAGTAGTATTCAACCCCCTGCAGATTTAGCAGGTTTACACATTCGGAATTAACTTGGCATTGTGACATTTGGACTGTAGATCAGCCTGGAAGTGTGAAATGCACTGCAGCAAAAAAGAATGTTATTTCTTTGTTTAATTTTTTTTTAAATAGTGAAAAGTTTATTCAGAGGGTCAATTATTATTCAACCCCAAAATTCAACAGAATTCTGTTTGGTTCCCCTAAAGTATTAAGAAGTAGTTCAGGCACAAAGAACAATGAGCTTCACATGTTTGGATTAATTATCTGTTTTTCCAGCCTTTTCTGACTATTTAAGACCCTCCCCAAACTTGTGAACAGCACTCATACATGGTCAACATGGGAAAGACAAAGGAGCATTCCAAGGCCATCAGAGACAAGATCGTGGAGGGTCACAAGGCTGGCAAGGGGTACAAAACCCTTTCCCAGGAGTTGGGCCTACCTGTCTCCACTGTTGGGAGCATCATCCGGAAGTGGAAGGCTTATGGAACTACTGTTAGCCTTCCACGGGCTGGACAGCCTTTGAAAGTTTCCTCCCGTGCCGAGGCCAGGCTTGTCCGAAGAGTCAAGGCTAACCCAAGGACAACAAGGAAGGAGCTCCGGGAAGATCTCATGGCAGTGGGGACATTGGTTTCAGTCAATACCATAAGTAACGTACTCCACCGCAATGGTCTCCGTTCCAGACGAGCCCGTAAGGTACCTTTACTTTCAAAGCGTCATGTCAAGGCTCGTCTACAGTTTGCTCATGATCACTTGGAGGACTCTGAGACAGACTGGTTCAAGGTTCTCTGGTCTGATGAGACCAAGATCGAGATCTTTGGTGCCAATCACATACGTGACGTTTGGAGACTGGATGGCACTGCATACGACCCAAAGAATACCATCCCTACAGTCAAGCATGGTGGTGGGAGCATCATGCTGTGGGGCTGCTTCTCAGCCAAGGGGCCTGGCCATCTGGTCCGCATCCATGGGAAGATGGATAGCACGGCCTACCTGGAGATTTTGGCCAAGAACCTCCGCTCCTCCATCAAGGACCTTAAGATGGGTCGTCATTTCATCTTCCAACAAGACGACGACCCAAAGCACACAGCCAAGAAAACCAAGGCCTGGTTCAAGAGGGAAAAAATCAAGGTGTTGCAGTGGCCTAGTCAGTCTCCTGACCTTAACCCAATTGAAAACTTGTGGAAGGAGCTCAAGATTAAAGTCCACATGAGACACCCAAAGAACCTAGATAACTTGGAGAAGATCTGCATGGAGGAGTGGGCCAAGATAACTCCAGAGACCTGTGCCGGCCTGATCAGGTCTTATAAAAGACGATTATTAGCTGTAATTGCAAACAAGGGTTATTCCACAAAATATTAAACCTAGGGGTTGAATAATAATTGACCCACACTTTTATGTTTAAAATTTATTAAAATTTAACTGAGTAACATAACTTTTTGGTTTGTAAGATTTATGCATCTGTTAATAAATCCTGCTCTTGTTTAAAGTTTGAAGGCTCTAACTTATTTGCATCTTATCAAACCTGCTAAATCTGCAGGGGGTTGAATACTACTTGTAGTCACTGTAGTTGTTCCCACTTTCAGTTTTTACAAGCCAGTCAGGATTTTCCAGAACTTCGGTAAAGTAGTTTCTGGGAAGCATTTTGTGCAAGGAAGTGTAGTTGTCAAACATGTAGGGAACCTAGCACAAGAATAGTGACAGGAGACTATATTCTAGGCCAAAGCACTGTCAAATCTATGCTCAATCTGTCAGTAAGAAACCTGATGCAAAAGCTTAAAAGAAGCTGGCATTGTCTGATTAGCAATTTCTAATCTGTTTTTATGTTTACAGAGGTTTCCACTACTGACTTTTCTTTCTGAAAATGCCAGCACCATAGCTCTGTTGTTCCAATATTTATATTCATTAACCCATGGGAGGTATGCAGATAAGAATTTTTAACTTTCATTAAACTTTTCTGATGTGCATACAGGCTCTGGCTCAGAAAGCATTCAGACCCACAGGTCAGCATTACAGCCAGGTAAAGAGCATTTTTAGAAGGTTAGCAATGATATCTCCCACACATCTATCATGAAATAATTAATTTAACACCTTGACTGCAATTATACAAGTAGTGCTGTTAGATGACCTCCAGAACATGGACACAGGCTGCCTCACCTCAGGCAGGTGCTGGTGCCAGGGCCATCTGTAAGGCAGGGTAAAAGGGGCAGCTGCCCTGGGCCCTGTCATTGTTGTGGGGCCCAAAGCAGCTGACTGATACTTGCCAACTATCCCAGTTTAAATTCCCTTGTCCCTTGAACTTTTAGTCCTGTGCTGTGTCCCGATATCTCAGTGTTGAGTGCTGGTATTAATTCTGCCCAGCTCTGCCCTATTGTTGTGCACAGATGACTCATCTGCAGACTCTGTGTTTACATGTAAATAACTGTCATTCATAAGTAAATAGCTGCGGCATTACTAAGTAAATAGCTGCGGTTGGCGGCATTGATATGTAAATAAAGGCAGCATTTATATGTATATCATGCAACCCTGCAGTGAGCCGTAATGTGTGCTGTAACCTCTAGCAACCCAACCAGTCAGTAACCAGTAATGATATGCTGTAACTGCTGGCAACCAATCACAATTTCTGCCTGATCTGATACAGTAGACTGATTTTAAGTCTAGCTGCTATTTATTGTATGTCTCAGAGCAGGTGGAGAGTGAAATTGCATGGTTGGTGCCCAAGAAATTTTTTGCAGAGGGTCCAATCAATATTAAAGACGGCCCTGGCTGGTGCAGGTGGACAGCTTACACTCAGCTCTTCAGGCATGCTCCCTTTCTTCCCTCAGGCTCTGAGCCGCACTGCCTGGAGAAGATGGATGAGGTGGGTGGGGCCAAAATTGAGCAGGCACAAAGGAGGAAGAAGTTCCTCCTCCACTCTGAATGCTGGGGCCTCACCTCAGCCTCATGACATGATGTCACTGGTTGCTAGACACCAGGCAACAGGCGAGTCTCGCAACCAGTGCAGTGGGCAGCATAGAGGCCAGCGGACAGTGCAATAAGAGAGTCTAGGGAGTCGGGCGGTGCTGCTGCTGAATGTAACAGTAAGTGACTGCCACTGCTTCGGTGCCCCCTCTTTGCGGCTGCTTGCTCCGGACTGGGGGGGGGGGCACTTGCTCCCCTTTGTCCCCTTATGCGGATGCCCATGTGCTAACATCAGTGTGTAATTAGATTTGTGCATGTGAGCCCAGACTGTTATTTTAAGTATTTGACAACGTTGTCATACTTGTTTTTATTGTGTGGTGAAGGCATGGCGATTATTTTTCCTACATTGTTCTTAATATTTTTCAAATAAAATTGACCTTTTCTTCAGAAATACCGCAGTCTTTTCCTTCATGGAGCCTCTTTGATCTCTCCCTCCTTTCCAATAGTCATTGGCTCCAGGAACCCACACCACCCACTGTTTTGGTGAATCAGTAAATGAATTAGAAATTATCCTAGGTGTACCACTCTTTTTTATATATTTTTAGTAACACACCTCCTGTATTAGGGTGCCTATCCTTTGGGTGAAGGAGCATCAGAGACACATTTGGACAGCAGCATTGCCAGTCTAGGAGGAGGAGAGTGTTGAATGCACTAGCAGATTTAAATACACTAACAAATTGAAGCCAACCTTCAGCAAACACTTTTTAAGCAGTTAAAGCAAACATCTGCTGGACAGCTTGTTCTGTTGAAAAACAACTGACCAACTGGCTGGGTCACTAGGTGAAAATAAAAGAAAGAAAGACTAAAAAAGAAAATGAATGCAGCATTATATCTTAGAATCGGTAAGCTACAATATAACAAATATTTGTTTTTGAGTTTAATACCACTTTAAGGTAAAGCCGCTACAAGCCTTAGCAATTTAGACTGATTTTCACAACAATACTATAACTGATGATGGTTTTTTATTTATTTACCTTACTGATTGAACCCTATTTTAGGCATACAGGAAATTATGGGGATATCCTGTCACATTAGAATAACTTTGCACTTTTTTTATTTTGTCTTCCTGCTCGTGCTAACAATACACATAACAGTTTAGCCCTTTAAAGTAGTGGCCTCTTGACGACAAACCATATGCACATAAAACAATATTTATGTCAAACACTTCTAGACTGCTCAAAATTTTAGTACTGCAATGACTGTTTTGGCCTGTAATTCAGTTAAAACAGAATATGGTTCAGTGCCAGGAGCAGTCTGGACAGTACTACTGTTGGAACTGTCAGATAATCTTGACATGACAACTGTAGTCCAACTCTAAGTCCTTGTACATGCGGTCGGAAATTCCAATGGAAAATGTCCGATCGGACCGTGTTGTCGGATAATACGACTGTGTGTGGGCTCCATCGGACTTTTTCTGTCAGAGTGTCCGACCAACAAAGTTTGAGAGCTGGATATAAAATTTTCCGACAACATGTAGAGAATTCCGATCAGACAAAGTGCCATGCATGCTCAGATAAAATTACAAGACCAAAGCTATTGGCTACTAGCCTGAATGTAGTCCCGTTGTAACCATCACGTCATCACGTTCCGAATGATCGGATTTTCAGACAAATTTGTGAATGCAGCACCAGTTTCGGACAAAATCCGTCGGAATTTTTCGGAAAAAATTTGACGGATTTTGTTGTCGGAATGTCCGACTGTGTGTAGAAGGGCTAACACTAATTCCTATCAATTTCTGAACCTCCAAAAATAAAATGAAAGGAAACATAGAATGTATTTGCAGTGAGCCCATATTTGGTGTTATTATTGGTGTATTTTCCTGAAAGTACTGTTTCATAGTCAGTGGTGGCTGGTGCTACATTTTGGGGGGGGGGGGGGCAACGAACAAACTCCCTGCCAGGTCTGCACTTACCTTATCTGGGTCGTGACTTCGCTGGCTTCTCCACCTGGCTAATCCGGTCTTAAGATCCACCTCCTGATTGGCTGGGAGGGGATGCCGGGAGACCATAGCGAATATTGATTCGCTAATGTCACAAGTGGGTGAGTTTGTGGCGCAGTGCTCTGTGCTCTGTGCCCAGAGTCCAACAATTTTGAAGTCATAGAAACCCATGAGTCTGGCACCCCGCATGGGGATTAGGAGGTGGCGCATGGAAATCAAGGGGGGCGGTGCCCCTCTACTCCTTATGGACCCACCGCCGCTGTTCTTAGCCACTAGAGGACTTTTCTTCCAGTGAGGATGTCTGTTAAAATAAGATATCAGTCACAGGGTGTGCATTGTTTTCAATAAGTTGCAGACCCATAAGGGTTGATTTACTAAAGGCAAATAGGCTGTAATCCTTTGCAAGGTAATTCTAACTATGAAAGGGGATTTTACCTTAGCTTAGTGGATGCAGTGAAAATTCACATTGCAAAGACTACTCAATTACATGCAAGGAAAATAAAAAAAAATGGAATTTTGCTTGCACATGATTGGATGATGGAAGTCGGCAGAACTTCAACTCATTTATCAAGCTAGGGAAGATTCTTTAACAAAGTGAACATTACCTTGCAAAGTGAACAGCCTATTTGTCTTTAGTAAATAAACCTTATAGACTTAAACTCTGAGAAAGAACAGTAACATACCGTACAACCATTGTGTAGTACTGCAAGGCAGAAAGTAGAATTTGGCAATGAGCAAATATGGCTGTCCAAGTGCACACAGATAAGGCCAAACTATATGTAAATACAAGGCTTTCAAAATATTAACACAAATTGATATTAGCTACATCAACCAATCTCTTTTTCATGTATATCTAAAAAAATTAATGTAATTAATTTTAAAATGTTTTCCAGTGTTTGTGTGAGAAGTATAAAACAGCATGGTGAAATCTAAGTGATGTCAGTAGCATTTTCTATGTAGCACTGTCCCCATAGGGCTTGCTGAATGTTGACTTCATGGGTCTCTCCCTGGTTACCAGTAGCTGGTTGCCAGTGGTTCCCACTTAGATTCAGAGGGTTCCTACTTAGGCGCAGACAGGGAGACTGACTATTTGGCTACTCGGGCACTGCCCGAGGGCCCCGGGCCACTAGGGGGCCCCATCAGGGTTGACAGCCTCAGCAAAACCAGGGACAGTATGTAAAAATCTGTGTTGTTTTTTTTACATCTGTCTCTGAAATGTCCCTTACCGACATCCTTTTGGTCTAAAAATCCTGAGATTATAGCTGCCCCAACTCTCCAGTACCTTCTCAGCCAATAGAAACATGTCTGTGTATAATGTGTGTACATGTATGTGTATACTGTGTGATTGTATACTGTGTGTGTATACTGTGTGGCTTGTCAGTCTGCCCCTGGGCGCAGAGGAATCCCGTAATGTTGCTAAGGTCCTCGCTTGGTTGCTGATTTCCCACTCCTGTTGTTAGAGTTTCCCGCTTGGTTGCTGAAAACTCCTGCCTGTTTGCTAGGAGTTCCTGCTTGTCCCACCCTAACTCCTGCTTGCTCATTACTCAAAGACCAGTCCAGGGTATTTGTAATTTTGTATTTTATTTGGAACTTGGATGGGAGAAGAAATGAGTGGTATACTCCAACTTGAGGACAACTCTCACCTTTGCCTCACCGGATTATCTGTGGAAGCAGACACACTGCTTGAACCATACAGCCACATGTACTGAAGGGTTAAGTCTTGTTGCTCTCACTAGCAGCAGACTTGAAGGACTACTTTATCTTTAGGACACTCTCTAGCATCCCCTTTACTGACACCAGTCCACTGGCTTCTAGCTGAAGGGGGCGGCCCTCACTCGACAGGCCCCAAAGACACAGATCAGTACTCACAGTATGCAGAATCGGATCCTTCCTGGTGTCTCCCTTCCAGTCAGCTCTGCAGGACCTCTGGGATGAGCTTCTCTCTCTCTAGGCCCCTGGGTTGACCATTCAGGGCTGCACAACCACCTCCGTGGAGGAGAGGGCAGATGCCTCTCTCCTTCCTGGGCTCTGTTCTCCGGGTCAACTAACTTTAAACACATTTACTGTCAGATTTTTTACAGTATCCCACAATGCAATACAGCACTTTCCTTCTGCCAATTGCCAGGGCTGTAATAAAGCCAGTGCACTGACATGCCAGGTCTCCTCCCACTATCCAATATGCCTCCCTATTGGGCCAATGGGAGAAAGTCAGTACAAGTTGAGCTGCACCTGAGTACAGTGAGAAGACATAACCAATAGATCCTGTTCCCTGGTAGGCAGAGAGCACTCTAAGTTTTACCTGACTATCTTCCTGGTAAGCAGAAAGATCAAAAATGATACTCTCTTTTAACACCTACCTAGGAGAGTGCTACATCCACCCCCACCAAAACAAGCCATGTCCTCATTGGCTTTGGGCATTCGCCCCTACAAAAATACCTGTAAAAAATATACAAGGAGTATCCCATAAACTTTAAAAGGGGGAGGGGAGGGAAATAACATATGTACAGGGCCATAGGGCATACCCATATGAGGCCAGTTAGCACAATAAATTATGTAGAAAAATATAAATCTCTGCTGTACAAATATTTACACAATTTTTAAAGGGCATCTTTGCCAGGTGCACTAAATTAGTGCAGCCCCCACCAAACAAAGCTGGATGAAGGGGAAGTGGCTGAACATCCCTAACTACACTACACTACTACACTACTACACATAGCATTTTAACATATGTACAAACTATAGTATATATACAAGTGGATTGAGGACAACCTCCGCAGAGGCATGAAGATTTCTTGCAGGCCTGCAAAGAAAAGAAACACAAGCATATAGCATATCTCGCCCTATATACTTTTAGTGAGACTGCCCTCTCCTCAGAGGCGACTTTCTCACTTACCCATTCCCATCACTAATCATCACATAGAGATTTCAGGTATGTCCAGCCCCCTAACGGCAACTCTTGACTCGTCGTCCTGTAGTATTCCTGTAAGAGATAAACAGAACAAGATCCTAGTCTGACTAACTGGACACATTTCACATTTGAACCATATGACTACCAATAGACTCAGTCCCTCTCAATCACCAGGGTACTGACTCTTGTCTATCCTAGTCAGACCCACAAGTTAGGATGAAGAGGTCCGAAATCCACCTGATTGATGACGCGGTGTGCCTTCCTCTGCGGCACCGAGGCAGCACAACTTCTCCTGGCGGCCTGCTGCTATTGCTGAGCAATAGCTGGCCTACTTGTGAGTGTTTGTAGAAATTCTGCAAGGAAGCCCTTTCTCTCTGGCACTCTCCTTCTCTGAAGAAACAATGAGCTGCTACCGCCTTTTTCACAGGGTAGCAACTCGCATACATTACACTGGCCCACTGGCTCAAAGGAATCTCCGCAAAGTGTCCTTGCAGAATGAATTGTCTGAAAAGTGTCCTTTCTCTTTTTTTTCCAAGCAGCACTTGAGCAAACATAAGGATGTTTTATACAAAGATCTTCACAACGTGTCCCTTAGCAAAGCATCTTCACAAAGTAAGTAAATTATAAGCTGCACTTTAGAATATTACACAATAAATGCGTGCTGAAAATGAAAACAAACACATGTAGTGTTAATCTGAAAGTAAGTGAGATATGTGACATAGATGTGATATGACAAAAATAAAATAATAAATATGTCAATTAAAACAATAATAAAGGACTCATGTGCATCCAGGTGCTTTTTAACACAGATATAAGTGTCCGATAGTATATAGGGAACGCTAGTCCCACTTTAAATAGCAAAAAGTGCTTTTGTGCAAAAAACAAGTCTTTTTATAAACAATGCTGTGACAGTCCTGTAGAAAAAAAGTGCATATGCGTGGTATCCAGTAATAGCACTGCTGACATGCTTATAAATCCATGCGTCTAGAGATGATTGACGGTGTTGCAGATCATGAACTGGGGCTCTTATTCCAGTGACCCCCTAGGTATTGAATGCTCACCTTGGAGCATGTGACTTAGCAATTATGCTCAGTCAATACACTCTTGTGAACCACCCCTGGGTTCTATAATATTGACAGGATCCTGGGCTTCCCACACAGTATCTCGGGAATAATGGGAAATAAAAAGCCTCGATAGTGTGATATAGCTTTAAACGTTTTTTAAACAAATAAGAACAATCCCCCAATGGGCGTATTCACATGTACCAGGTGTGTCAGTGCACCGCTCTGTGTGTGGCATGAAATATTAAAGCGGCTGGTTTTGGAATGGTGTTGCAAGCCTCTGTTGAAGACCCTTAGTGTTGAAACGCATCGGGAAGCTTTACTGTAACCCACATTGCTTTTACTTTTTGTTTTATCTTTTTGTGATCACTTCTTAACATATAACCTTTTTTTGGTGTGTCATTTGTAACCTATGACATATTATAATAAATCCATTGATTTTTTTACCTGCACCATTTGGAGCCCCTCTACTTTTTTTCCTCATATTTTTACTGTGAGCATTGGAGGAGAAAGGAAAAAAGAGAACCTGTCCTTGATATGTCCATTCTGGAGTGTCTGCTCCTGTGGAGCCTGGAGATAGAAAACCGAGGACCCCCCACCAGGATCCACTCAATGATCGTCCATACACAGCACTAGATTGTGACCACAAGCCTTATTGACCCACTGTCGTAAGACATGTGTGTCCAACTATATTGGTAAGAGTACTCATCTTTTTATCCTTGAGTGGTTGGTGTTGATGCGATTGATGTTGAATTCTCTGTGGCAAAATGATTTTCCTCCCAATCAATGAAAAATTTGTAGCTTCAATGGTTCCCTCCTTCATTTGCAAGGGTAGAAGGGAAGGGAAAGCTTGGATGAATAGGGCCTTTTACCCCATAAACAGGCCAACTGTGGCAATCTTCGAGCTTAACAGCCCCTTTTCTGACAGTTCTTGAATCTGACCTGGGCTTGGCATTCCTCAATAATAGTGGTTTGGATGAGGGAACTGCAGCACCTTACGTTTCCGGACTTATGATACTGAGAGACCAAGCCTGGCCTCTTCCATCTGCTCAGTTGATCTCCACTCGAACAATGTTTATCGACCACCCAGATTCCAGTTTTCTTTGATGCAGAGGAAGGTGTTGCATAATAGTGACCTGGATGATTTCCGGGGTGGCTTGGGGACATATAGAAAGTTCCAGATGGCTTCATCACACCAGGCATCCCTCTGACTTTCAATTTCTTCCATGGTCTTCCTTGGAGTGTATAGATAATCGTAATGCCTTGTACACGCGACTGGACTTTCCGGCAGACTAGGTCCGACTTTTTTCCCGATGGACTTTTGTCAGACTTTCCGGCCAAAAATTAACGGACTAAGTCCGTTCAAAAGTTCGTTCATTTTGAACATGATGACGTAAGACGGGACTAAAAAAGGAAGTTCAATAGCCAGTAGCCAATAGCTTCCCTTGAGTCGTATTTGGTCCGTCGGACCAGCATACAGACGAACGGTTTTCCCAATAGGAATTGAGCCCATCAGACAGATTTGAAACATGTTCTATTTCTAGGTCCATCTGATTTTTTTAAATGAAAAACAATTGGATTAGCCCACACACGATCAGATTGTCCGATGGACTGATTCTGTCGGACTTAGTCTGCCGGAAAGTCTGGTCATGTGTACACGGCATAACCGTATTCTACGGCCACCTTCCTCTGGATAAGCCATTGAAAATGGGAGAACCTGGGGAGTTTCTGCCTATCACTTCTCCCAGGAGGGGCATACAGGGTCTCCACTTTGGTGATCAGCTTCTCATAGGCATTATTCTGTGCTTGAGTCCGAACATAGGTTGCGGGGTGGGGATAGATCTGGGACCTTTGTGGCATAGGTCTTGCAGAACCGCAGATTCCTCGTAGACCTCATGCGAATGACTGCCACCTCCGTCTCTTCACTGATGGAACTGGAGCTTGAGGGGCTTCTTCTTCTTCCCTCTGGCCCTCAATCCCACTCAGTCTCTGCCTCTGATCTCCAATCACTGATTCCCATTTCCAGGGACCCAAATTGGTGCTCAAACCTTCTATGTCTCTTCACTGGCGGAACTGGAGGACTTCCACTCCTGGATCCATTGACGCCTGTCTGCCTCTTTAAGCCTGGAACTGTCAGCTGCTGCAGCTGTTACTGAAGCACCCTGTGGCCACACCTCAGCCATCCTGGCATGCAGGCTTGAATCTCCCTGGTTTGAGAGATGGTAGTGCAGGTTTGCACCACGGGTCCAGGCCCCAGCTGTGTTCTTGGCACTCCCCGTCCTCTACCAAATGAAACACCCACTATAGGTTTCAGCGTCTCTGAAGTGATTCCCATTTCCCAGTTCACATACAGCCTCCTGGATTTACAATCAGTCCGCTCCAGTTGCAGCAGAATGTCGTTGCTGTGCCTGCACTGGCTCCATGCTCGCAGCTGCACAGACACATTAAGACACTTGTTTACATACCAGCCCAAGATGTTCTGTGTCTCCTTTGCTGCACAGTGCCAGTCTTTCATTGGGCATCAATCAGACCCTTTGGATTCTGCAACCCAGTCTGCTCTGCAGGTTCTCTCTCAACACATGTGCTCCGGCTCGCACCGGTACCCATTGCTACTCCTCACACATTTCTCCTCTGCTACACCTGAAGGCAGAAGTGACATCGTTGCTCTCTTCCCCTTCTCTTATTGGCAGCCTGTGAGCAGCTACTCTGCCCATGGCCCCAAACTAGCTGCCTCTCTGGCTCCTCTTGTTAGGCAGGTCTCTTTGGCGCGCTCTCTCCCGCATGGTACAATAACAGTAACCCCTCCACTGCTGCTATCATGCTGCCCAGCTTCCATGAATGGTACTGTAATGCAGACTATGTTCCCTGCCATTGATACACACTCATCTGCCGACATTTGACCCCTGGCTGCATTTGCAGGTTCATTTGCCAGCCTGACTCTCTCACTGCTGCTGGAAACTGTCCCGCTGTTGCTAGTTCTATAGCAGACACATGTACAGACACAACCTCTGATGTGCCGATTCCTGCGTCCCGGGTCACTGCTTTCTTGCACACAACTTGAAAGCACACTTGCACTGATTACTGTTTAGCAGACATCACTTTCCTTCACAGTGCAACACATCCTTCTTTCACTGACACTCCAGCACTTTATTTAGGAAGACATGACGTTTCTTGGGTACACCCTCAGTCGTTATCGGTAGCATCCACAGCTGTAAACTCAGAAAGACATCCCGGACGACGCCCTCAAATGTAGCACTGTCCCCGTAGGTCTTGCTGAATGTTGACTTAATGGGTCTCTCCCTGGTTACCTGCAGCTGGTTGCCAATGGTTCCCACTTAGATGCAGAGGGTTCCTACTTAGGTGCAGAGGGCTCCCTCTACGTTACTAAGGGTCCTCGCTTGGTTGCGGAGGATTTCCCACTTCTTTTGCTAGGGGTTACCACTTGGTTGCTGAAAGCTCCTGCCTGTTTGCTAGGACTTCCTGCTTGTCCCACGCTTACTCCCACTTGCTCATTACTTAAAGACCAGGGTCTTTGGGTTTTGTATTTTATTTGGAACTTGGATGGGAGAAGGGAGGAGTGGGATACTTCAACTTTAACTATTCACAATAGATGAGGACAACTCTCACTTGGCCTCACCGGATTATCTGTAGAAGCCGACGCAGTGCTTTAACCATACAGCCACATGTACTGAAGGATTAAGTCTTCTTGCTCTCACTAGCAGCAGACTTGATCCCCTTTACTGATACCCACTTACTGACTCTTTTAGCTGAAGGGGACGGCCCTCACTCGACAGGCCCCAAAGACACAGATCTGTACTCACAGTAGGCAGAATCAGATCCTTCCTGGTGTCTCCCTTGCAGTCAGCTCTGCATGACCTTTGGGTTCAGCTTCTCTCTCTCTCTAGGCCCCTGGGTCAACCACCCAAGGCCACACAACCATCTCTGCGGAGGAGAGCGCAGCTACCCCTCTCCCTCTTGGGCTCTGTTCCCCAGCTCAAGTAACCCTGAGCACATATATTCTCAGCTTTTATACAGTATCCCACAATGCAATGCAGCACTCTCCTTCTGCCAATTGCCAGGGCGGATATATTTTAGGAGGTTTTGACAGACTGAATACATTTATCTTGTGATTTTATTTGAAAATTTGTTGCAGTATATAATTGGAGAATAAACATATTTGGTAATCCTCCAGATCTCTGACTAATCAATTTGACTTATGGGTCTCTGGGAAGCCAAAAATTCCCCCCAGCTCACCTGCTATAGGCTGACACTAATAGTGACAGCAGCATCATTGCCTCCTGCCACTTCACTCCCCTTGCCCTCCTAAGTGCTGCCCAGATGCAGTCACATTGAGAAAACTGCAGTGTATAGTATTGATCAGTGATATACCATACCCAGCTTTCAAAAAAATGAAGAAAGACATGGGTTTTCATTGATGGAAAACAAGGAGCAGAATGTGCTGTATGCACATAAAGAATTCTGTGCTGATTTAATTAAAGCTGCTAAGAGGAGCTCTGGCAGGGTTACAGAGCTGCAGTAATCTGTATATTAAAAATGTGGGGATCTGGGGCTGTCCTCCCATCTTTCCTTCCAGAATTCAAAGAAAAGAGTTGGAGGCAGAGAAAAGGAAAGTGTGTGTTGGCTCCTGCTACCTGGTGATCTATAATGGGACTGGAATGTAGTAAAGGTGCTAGCTGGCAAAAAATTTTTTGACAGGGCATTAAAAGTACCTATAGAGTTTGCACTTGCGAATGGAGGGGCAGTAAAAATAAGCTGTGAAGGTAGCCAGACGTGGCATACACATGTCACGGCTATAATGCTTTCCTTTGCAGCATGGCAAAAATTATCCTCCCCCAATCGCAGTTGATGGGCAGAGCTGCTGCCAAACCCAACATATTCAAGTGAAAGGGCAACACTACAAACTGTGAGCAAACACTAGTTTTGCAATTGTGGCATGGTATTCACATTCAAAGCTTGTTTGGCTGTCATAAAAAAAGCAATCCACTGCAGATGCAGGTGTATACGAGCCTCAGTGGCCCCTCTACAGGAGACCTGGGTGTATTCTCCCCAGAGGGGCTGCTAGGAATACAATCTATTCGCCCAGCAAAAATACATCATCAGTCATCTCTAGGCCCTCAGCTCAACTCCTGCTGTGGCCCAGACTGCAATTCTTGTCTCAGTATAGCTGCCTCCCAGTGGCAGCAGCCTATGGAGAACTGGAACGCCCCCCCCCCCCCATAAAGAACACTCTAGAACAGGCATGTCCAAAGTCCGGCCCGCGGGCCAATCGCGGCCCGCGTTCCGGTTTCGGGCGGCCCGTCTGGTCATGTTCACATATCTATCTTTTGTGGCCCCCAACGAATCCCCGATCGCCGGGGGCCACAAAAGATAGATATGCTGGCTGCCATGGAGGGGGCAGGACGAGTGCCGTGGATACAGGACAGCGTCCTGTGTAAAAGGAAGTCCCGTCCTGTGCTGCCATTGGACAACCGTTTTGTCCATCACAGGAGGCGGGACTTTCAATTAAAGAGGCCGTCGATAGAAACAGGAGTTTCTCCTGTATGTCTGTCGGTGCTCGTCCCGCCCCCTTCCCTGTCTCCTCCAACGCTGCAGAGGGACATGAATCAGGCTGCACTGATGGCAATGGTGAGTCTGCATTCATGGAAATGTGTGGGCTGCATTCATGGCAATATGGGGGCTGCATTCATGGCAATGTGTGGGCTGCATTCATGGCAATATGGGGGGTGCATTCATGGAAATGTGTGGGCTGCATTCATGGCAATATGGGGGCTGCATTCATGGCAATATGGGGGCTGCATTCATGGCAATACGGTGGAGGCTGCATTCATGGCAATACGGGGGAGGCTGCATTCATGGCAATACGGGGGAGGCTGCATTCATGGCAATACGGGGGAGGCTGCATTCATGGCAATACGGGGGAGGCTGCATTCATGGCAATACGGGGGAGGCTGCATTCATGGCAATACGGGGGAGGCTGCATTCATGGCAATACGGGGGAGGCTGCATTCATGGCAATACGGGGGAGGCTGCATTCATGGCAATACGGGGGAGGCTGCATTCATGGCAATACGGGGGAGGCTGCATTCATGGCAATACGGGGGAGGCTGCATTCATGGCAATACGGGGGAGGCTGCATTCATGGCAATACGGGGGAGGCTGCATTCATGGCAATACGGGGGAGGCTGCATTCATGGCAATACGCTGGGAGGCTGCATTCATGGCAATACGCTGGGGGCTGCATTCATGGCAATACGCTGGGGGCTGCATTCATGGCAATACGCTGGGGGCTGCATTCATGGCAATACGCTGGGGGCTGCATTCATGGCAATACGCTGGGGGCTGCATTCATGGCAATACGCTGGGGGCTGCATTCATGGCAATACGCTGGGGGCTGCATTCATGGCAATACGCTGGGGGCTGCATTCATGGCAATACGCTGGGGGCTGCATTCATGGCAATACGCTGGGGGCTGCATTCATGGCAATACGCTGGGGGCTGCATTCATGGCAATACGCTGGGGGCTGCATTCATGGCAATACGCTGGGGGCTGCATTCATGGCAATACGCTGGGGGCTGCATTCATGGCAATACGCTGGGGGCTGCATTCATGGCAATACGCTGGGGGCTGCATTCCTGGCAATGTGGGGGCTGCATTCCTGGCAATGTGGGGGCTGCATTCAAAGAATTGAATTCTTGTTGGGCCGTGTATTAGTGCTCGGATGAACACACTTAGACTGAATTTTAATGGTTTAAAGAATGTCAAGCAAAATGGTCGGCCCTCGAGCATGTTCACTTCATCAAATCTGGCCCTCTTTGAAAAAAGTTTGGACACCCCTGCTCTAGAAAGTAGAAAGGCCTCTTGAACATTTATTACCTCCCCAGCCACCTTCTGGATGCCTCATTCCAGTAATTGGCTGAGTCGTAAAAAAAAAATTTTACACTGGAAATTTGACTCACCCTACCCTATATTCTGGTAGCCTCCCAGAAACAGATGGGAAAAATCAAGCGCTCAGCTAGGAAAACCTGACCAGACAAAAATAGGTTATTGCTCCACTGACTGCAGTGAAGCCAAAAACTACAGTCAGGTCCTTAAATATTGGGGCATCGACAGAGTTCTAATCTTTTTGGCTCTATGCACCACCACAATGGATTTGAAATGAAACAGGATGTGCTTTAACTGCAGACTTTCAGCTTTAATTTTAGGGTATTTACATCCAAATCAGGTGAATAGTGTAGGAATTACACCAGTTTGTATATGCGCCTCCCACTTTTTAAGGGACCAAAAGTAATGGGACAATTGGCTGCTCAGCTGTTCCATGGCCAGATGTGTGTTATTCCCTCATTATCCCATTTACAAGGAGCAGATAAAAGGTCCAGAGTTCATTTCAAGTGTGCTATTTTCATTTGGAATCTGTTGCTGTCAACTCTCAATATGAGATCCAAAGAGCTGTCACTATCAGTGAAACAAGCCATCATTAGGCTGAAAAAACAAAACAAACCCATCAGTGAGATAGCAAAAACATTACGTGTGGCCAAATCAACTGTTTGGAACATCCTTAAAAAGAGAGAACGCACCGGTGAGCTCAGCAAAACCAAAAGACCTGGAAGACCATGGAAAACAACTGTGGTGGATGACCAAAGAATTCTATCCCTGGTGAAGAAATCACCCTTCATAACAGTTGGCCATATCAAGAACACTCTCCAGGAGGTAGGTGTATGTGTGTCAAAGTCAACAATCAACAATCAAGAGAAGACTTCACATGAGTGAATACAGAGGGTTCACCACAAGATGTAAACCATTGGTGAGCCTCACAAACAGGAAGGCCAGATTAGATTCTAAAAAAGCCTTCACAGTTCTGGAACAAAATTCTATGGACAGATGAGACCAAGATCAACTTGTACCAGAGTGATGGGAAGAGAAGAGTATGGAGAAGGAAAGGAACTGCTCATGATCCAAAGCATACCAACTCATCAGTAAAGCATGGTGGTGGCAGTATCATGGTGTGGGCATGTATGGCTGCCAATGGAACTGGTTCTCTGAAGTGTTTCGGGCAATATTATCTGTTCATATTCAGCAAAATGCTTCAGAACTCATTGGACAGCTCTTCAAATTGCAGATGGACAATGACCCGAAGCATACTGCGAAAGCAACCAAAGAGTTTTTTTAAGAGAAAGAAGTGGAATGTTATGCAATGGCCAAGTCAATCACCTGACCTGAATCTGATTGAGCATGCATTTCACTTGCTGAAGACAAAACTGAAGGGAAAATGCCCCAAGAACAAGCAGGAACTGAAGACAGTTGCAGTAAAGGCCTGGCAGAGCATCACCAGGGATGAAACCCAGCATCTGGTAATGTCTCTGCGTTCCGGACTTCAGGCTGTAATTGACTGCAAAGGATTTGCAACCAAGTATTAAAAAGTGAAAGTTTGATGGATGATGGTTAATCTGTCCCATTACTTTTGGTCCCTTAAAAAGTGGGAAGTACATATATAAACTGATGTAATTCCTACACCGTTCACCTGATTTGGATGTAAATACCCTCAAATTAAAGCCAAAAGTCTGCAGTTAAAGCACATCTTGTTTGTTTCATTTAAAATCCATTGTGGTGGTTAGGGATGAGCCGAAACACCCCCCCGGTTCGGTTTGCACCAGAACTTTCATACGGACCGAAAATTTGTGCGAACTTTGGAACCCCATTGAAGTCTATGGGACTCGAACGTTTGAAATCAAAAGTGCTAATTTTAATGGCTAATATGCAAGATCTTGTCCTAAAAAGGGTTTGGGGACAAGGCTCCTTCCCCAGGGGACATGGGTCAATGCCTAAAATGTTTTTAAAAACTGAAGTTTTTTCGGGAGCACTGATTTTAATGATGATTAAAGTGGAAAAAAAAGTGAAATATTCCTTTAAATATCATGCCTGGGGGGTGTCTATAGTATGCCTGTGAAGTGCCACGTATTTCCCGTGTTTAGAACAGTCCCTGCACAAAATGACATTTAATGGAAAAAAGGTCATTTAAAAATACTTGCGTTTTTAATGTAATGTCTGGTTCTGGAAAATATGGATGAAAATCATTGAGAAAAATGGCATCGGTAGCTCCCCCTGCCCATTACCAGCCCCTTTGGGTCTTGTACGAGTATTAAGGGGAACCCCGTACCCAAATAAAAAAAAAGGAAAGGCGTGGGGCCCCCAGGCCCTATATACTCAGAACAGCAGTATACAGGCGGTGCAAACAAGACACGGACTGTGTAGGTTTGTTGTGTTAAGAAGAATCTGTTTGTAATTTTGAACTGGTACATTTTTAAAGTGTAGCTCCAGTCAAAAAATCTATTTTTAAGCTTTTTGGAAAACAAAGGGAAGGGTTATCACCCCTGTATAATTTTTTTTGCTGTCAGTCTTTTTTCATCTCGCTTCCTGTTGTCTCCTTCCGTTTGCAAGTAGGAGACGTTTGTAAGTTGGATGTTTGAAAGTAGGGGCCTGCCCTATATGCTCTGCAGAAATGGGGGTCTAAGGTGTTGGTGTTGTAAGCCCTCAAAGTGACTCTTGGTGGGCGATGCAGCGCCCTGCTGTGAACGATTATATCAAGAATTGTAATTACATGCCATTGTTGAACAGTTTTGGTAACCCTCCCTGTACAGTGTGCTGCAGTGTAAACATTATTGTTAAGTGACCCCATTCTTGGCACAATGGCTTGGTAAGACTGGATTTGGTGTTCTTCCAAAATGTGATCGTGATAGCTGCAGCATGCATTGTTAATCCTGAAATTTAATTACGCTAAAATTGCAGCCGTTGTCCTAGAGGGGCACTAACAGGGATTATGTGATATACAATGCTCCTCTCTTGAATGAGAATAGGTCCTTGATAATTTTAATGGAAAACAGGGATCAAAATACACTTTAAAAATATATACCCATCATACAAATAATAAAAACAAGATAAATACATAGCATTTTGATAAGTAGAATGTTCCCTGTGCACATCATTGTAAAAGTACTATACAAAAAAACTGTAAAAAATAAAACGAATTATTTTACCATATCAGTGAGAATACTACTAAAGCCCCATACACACTATCAGTTTTCCTGCTGAGTTTTTCCTTCAGGTTTACCAAAACCATGTAGTACAAGGGCCTGCCTGATTGCATACACATTGAAACTCCTAAGGTTTGACCTCATATTATATGGTTTTGGTAAATCTGAAGGAAAAACTCAGCAGAAAAACTGATAATGTGTATGGGGCTTAAAGTGTTTGTAAACCCTTACAAACCACTTTGACCTACAGGTAAGCCTAGATTAAGGCTTACCTGTAGGTCCAAGAAATATCTGCTAAACCTACACGGTTTAGGAGATATTTGCCAAAACACAGGCACTGTTGTCTACGGCGCATGCCTCTGTCAACGGCGATATGCCATGAGTGGCGGCTCCCGTGCACATGCGTGGGAGTGACATCATCGCGGCTTCGCCGAATGACAGCGCCGGAATAGCGAGACCCACCGAGAAGATGGAGGCTCCGTACACAAGGGGACAGCGGTGACTTCGCTGGCTCCTGTGTCAGGTAAGTGACACATAATGGACTACTATGCGATGCATAGTAGTCCATTATGCTTTACCTTTGCAGGAAATCAAAGAAGAAGTAAACCCATCAGGGTTTACTTCCTCTTTAAAGAGCAAAAACTATCAAATTCTCTATGTTATATAAAACTTTGAGATTCCATATGCTATTGACGTTATTCAAAATGGCACAATGCTTTTTTATGTGTATGAAGACATTTTGTTCTGTCCATCTTTTCAATAAAGAAATGTCCCATAGCCTAAGACCCCTTTCACACTGAGGCAGTTTTCAGGCATTTTAGCACTAAAAAATAGTGCCTGTAAAGCGCCTGAAAACTTTCTCTCAAGCCACCCCATTGTGAAATTGGAGTCCGAGTGCTTCCACACTGGGGCGGTGCGCTTGCAGGATGGGACGCGGCCGCATTTAACCCATTTTAACCCCTTCTTGGGGGTTAAAAATGCCCTGCTACCACCAAAGCGCCACTATAACAGCAGTAAAGCGCCGCTAAGACAAGCTGCGATTTACTGCTAACGTCGGCACCGTCCCAATGTGAAAGTAGCCTTAATAACGATGGATACATCTGAATAACATTACAGGAGCATTATGCCAGCATTTCCAAACTCTGCAGACTAACTGTACCCTAGCCACAATATCTGACGAAATCTAAAAACAGCATACAAAGCGAATGAATATTGGCTTTCCTAACACTGAACAGCCTCTCAGCCAATTGTGTGCTTGGGTCTGTTACCTGGCACCTGATTGGCTTTAAAACGACAGGCACTGTGATTGGATGCCTATAAGGAGGAGAGGACGGGAGGAGAGCATGGGAGGAGATGCATGGAGGACACTGCTCGCTGCCGTCACCCGCTGCCCCACCGAGACAGGGTAAGCTTCAGGCAGACGCGAGCGGGGGGAGGGTCACAGTGGCAGCATTCAAATGCACAGTGGAGGCATTTAATGGCACAGTGGCACCCCCCAGGCCATTTCATGGGGCCCTCGCACCCAGAGCTTTTTTTCAGCCAGGACATAGTGGAACTCGCCCTCCGTTCCCAAAAGGCATCTGATGTTACAATCTAAAATGCAGTATTGTATGCATTTCAGCAATAAAGGGGGAGGGGGGGTGTAGTTGAGTTACTGCACCTATCCTCTGAGAAAAAAGCCCTGGATAAATTTATATAGTCTCACAGATACAAGGGGCCCCTTTGAGGGTAACCATAATGCTGATGCAGCCAGGTATTAAATTGAGTTTGAAACATTAGACATCGGCACAAGTAAATACTATGAAATAAACAAGTAAGCTATGAACAGGGAAGCAGGGTTGCCATAGAAACGTTGGATTGAGAAGGAGGCTTGGTTAACAGTACAGGAAGTGCTCAATGTAAGGAGCGGAAATACACTCCACTGTGGACTCATGAACATTGCTTGTAGATATCTCCTTACTTGCTTAGTATTGTTGTAATCCTTGTTGTTGTGACCATGTGACATGACATACCGTCTAAATGTGGCCATTACTGCAGTCTTATCAGCTGAAGCTGATAAGTCTGACAAAGAGAAACATTAGACATCGGCACAAGTAAATACTATGAAATAAACAAGTAAGCTATAAACAGGGAAGCAGGGTTGCCATAGAAACGTTGGATTGAGAAGGAGGCTTGGTTAACAGTACAGGAAGTGCTCAATGTAAGGAGCGGAAATACACTCCACTGTGGACTCAGAAAACAATACTTAAGATGGTGCTGCCTAACCCCTGGAAACAAGTTTTTTAAAGTTTCTTTAAACAGTAAGTAATATGCGATTTGGGCTGGATTACAGTGGCTATAGTCTGAAAATGACGTATTATAATGGACTAAATGAAAAGAAGCATCAGAGTGAGAGAGTTTACTTCCTCTTTAAGGCTCAGTATAACATGATAGACACTTTGTAAAGAATATTACTACACATTGTGAAACTAATGGGCCAAGTTATGATAGGTCTATTAATAAAGGACAATAGGAAGGGATTCTTCTGTGAAATTCTGAGGTTCAAACGTCTGGTTGATGAATTTCCTACAACAGGGACAAAAGACACTGAAGGTATATCCTTTGCTGGTAACCAGACATTGTTAGAGAATAAACTGATAATTGTGAACTAAGGCCAGCCAATGCAAGGAGCAGATGCACTGAGGAAAGTGCAAGGAAGTGACAAATACAGAGGGTGGTCACATTATATGAATGTCCCCAATAACATTTTAGGCAACTGGCTACTGTAAGCAGCTTACAGAGGTTCGAAGCTAGGTGAGGCTTACACTAATGTAGTAGGTTTGGAGCTAGGTGAGGCTTACACTAATGGTGCTCCCATTTCTGAGCACTCTCCTTAAAGGGGATGTTTTCATTGATATAAGAGTCCTTGTAAACCCTGCAAAATTTTGCAAGAAGATTGACATGTCATAGAAAAAAGAGAGAGTTTTTCTCTGACAATGGCAGATACTGTTTTTTTTTGTATTTTTTTACAGTATAAAGTTTTTTTTATTGAAAATATAAAAGTTGACATTGACACAGTTCAAGGACAGTAATTGTACATAAGGTCATAAAGGTCTGAGATATAATTTAAAATACAGCTGGTGGTCCTTGAGTATGATAATCTTTGGCAATGGAATATAGCAACAATGTTATTCCTAATAATGTTTGGATAAAAAAAGGGAGGGGGGAGGGAGGAACATGGGGATGAAAGGGGGGGGGGGGTCCACCAGGGCACATAATAAAATCGCATTCTTATCTATGACCAGGAGATCACTTTAAGGAACAACAAATTTGCTCAAGGTTCCCTGTGAGCTCTAAGGCTCTATCCATGTGCATCAACCCATTGGGACCAGACCTTATCAATTTTTTTAGGCCAGTTTCTACTCTCGTACGTAAGCTTGTACAGAGGTAAGACAGAATTTATTGTGGCTTTCCACATATGCTGCGCGGGGGGCGGGGGGTGGATTGCCTCCACTTAAGGAGAATCTCCCTTATAGCATATTACAGTGCATAAAACAGAAATAGTTTTTCATGCCTTGAGGCTTCAATGTTCTCCATATTCCCAAGCAGTACCAAGTCCGGGTCCATGCGGAGGGACCAGTCGCCAAAGGTTCCCAAAACTTCTAGTATACCTTCCCAGTATAGAAGCAATACGGGACACATTACCTCACCACATGAAAGAACGTGCCAAGGGATGTACCACACATTGAACAGAGAGCACTCGCTCCGGGGTTTATTCTAGCTAGTCTCACAGGGGTGTAGTAGGCCCTATGCAGGAACTTGATTTGGATGAAGCCATCTTTTGCTGAGATCATTTTTGTGGTGTATGGGACCCCCCATAGATATAGCCACTCGACCGAGTCAAATGCCTTCTTGGCGTCCAGCGCGGCAACTATGCCTGCGTTCCCCTCCTCAGCCAGATCAATGTGGGTGAATAGCCTATGGATATTTATATCTGTGCCCCTGTTCAGCATGAATCCTGACTGATCCGGGTGGACCAACGACGTGATCACCCTGTTCAATCTAGTAGCCAAAATTTTGGCCAGTAGTTTGGCATCCAAATCAATTAGATTGGGCAGTAGGACTTGCGATGTTCAGGGTCCTTCCCCGGTTTGGGAATGACCACTATCACTTCTTCTGACATAGAGTTCGGCAAGGCCCTGTCCTTCAGCGATGTAAGGCGCATAGAATGAAACTTGGGGGCTAATTCCTCAGCGTACATCTTATAAAATTCAGTGGGGAAACAATCCGGAACCGGTGTTTTCCCTGCCTGGAGTGAGGATATGGCCTGCCGGGCCTCTTTAAGCATAAAGGAAGAGTCAAGTTGGGCTCTGTATGTATCGGTTAAAACAGGGAAGTCAACGTCTGAGAGGTATATGTGGAGATCTTCCACTCACGTGGAATAAAGTTCAGAGTAGTAGGACGTGAAGCCCTTGCTGATCGCCCCTGAGGAGGCCTGTCTGACCCCAGCTCCGTCAACCAGCGAGGGCACACTCATGAAGCTCGACTGCTCCCTGGCCAGCCACGCCAGTAGCTTACCCCCTCTCTCACCCTCCTCAAAAATTCTCTGGGACTGCTGAAGCATCTTCTTTTTGGTGAGTGAAGTGCAGAGTAGCATAACTTCCCTGGTGCTGTCCTAAAGCCTAGTGTAAAGCTCTGGGTCCCCTGTCCGGACATATTGCTGCTGCAGGGAGACAGCCCTATTCTCTGCCCCAAGTAGATCTGCCTTCAGTTGCCTGCAGACTTCACCTATAAGTGTCTGATAGTGACCCCTGGAGGACACCTTAAAGGCATCCCAAACCACCACCAGTGGGTCCGACCCAGGGTTAAGTGTCCAGTAAGTATTAATTTGTAGATAAAACCCAGAATCCACACCAGGGTCTGAGATCCAAAATCTCGACAGCCTCCACAGCCTGTCCACGGGGGATACCTCATGGGACAACCTGAGGAGGAGTGGAGCATGGTCAGATATTCCCCTTGGGAGAATAGAGATCAGTTGTACCCTGGATAATAAAGGCCTCCACACGTACATCAGATCAATGCGCGAGAGAGCCCTGTGGGTGGCCGAGTGACAGGTAAACGATCTATCTGAAGGGTTTCTCCATCTCCATATGTCCGTCAACCCATAACTTTCTGCCCAGACTGAAAGGTCTGAGGTGGATCCCCCTGCTGAGTTCGTTGTCATGTTAAAATCCCCCATAAGTAGCAGGTTATCTGTACCGTAATTAGCAAGGAGGGGCCCCAACTTATGGAGCAGTTTGACCGAGGCAGGGGGAGGAAAATAGCCACCAACAATCACTATCTCTAGATTCTCCACCATAGCATGCATTATAATGTATCGTCCATACGGGTCAAGCTCCAGCCCCAGAAGTTTAAACGGCAGGGATTTGCATATGAGTATAGTGACCCCCCTGGCAAAGTTGGAATATGTTGAATTGTACTGATGTCTGACCCAGGGTTTTTTTAGGCTAAGGATCTTCCTCCCCACTAGGTGGGTTTCCTGGAAAACGCAAATATGGGAACTGTGGGATTTCAAGAATTGAAACACCAGTGAGCACTTCACTGGGGAGTTTAGGCCCCTGGTGTTCCAAGAGATAATTGTTAATCAATAGTGGAGAGCAATCAGGGCACGAGCAAAAAACCACATAGCATAAAGAGAGTAGCCCTTAAAGGGCGGTAACATTATAGGCCCATTTGACTGTGTCAGATATACATTCACATAGTAGACAATAAAACAAAAACAGAACCAGTAACAAAACATCCCCCCCCAGAAGATACTGGTTTTTAATAGTAATTACTTTTGAAGCTATTTTACTATGTACCCATATTCACAATCTAGTAGCTCTTCGGTAGTAATACAAATGACTATTCTCCGGATCAAACATGTGTAAGTTTGTTCAGTCTGCTGATACTCATACAGATTATGAACCGTGACTGTTTTCTATAATGTGCAAGTCTCTGCAGATTGGACAAATCTACAGGTAAGCCGTCAGGAAAATCAAAAAGTGATGAATCAGCAATTGTCTTGAGTCAATCAACTTACCTTCTATCATCGTAAATCTGACCCCTGGACCTAAGAAACTGGATTTCAATAATCGAATTTTTGAGCAAAAGTGTAATAATTAAAGGAAATTCAGGATAATAATGTATAACTTATTTTACTGAGTTTTGTAGATGATTTACTATGACACATACAGACTGCTTAATTTTTCTATGACAGGAATGTGCTTTGCTAGAAAGGTGTTGTAGGTGTGATATAAGGATTGTAGTGAGACATAAGTAAAATATGCCAGGTACAATCCAGAACCTGTTTTGGCCTTATATTAGCATTACATTAGGCTATTAGTAAAGAAAGGAAAATGTTCCAAGAAAATTGTCAGAGACTTCTCATCTTCCTGGAAACGCACAGGCAAGAGAAAGCAGATCTTTAATAAATATATTCAGGACCTGTAATCATCAGGCAGGTTACACAATCAAATGTTCCCCACATGAGCTTAAAACATGATGTTCAAATTGTCAAGGGTTATTTTCAGAACCTCAAAAAACAGGTGGCGTTGAAAGCTATTTTAGTATTTATAAATTCTAACAATTGCAAGGAATTGCATAAAGTCTAATGTTGAATTTAAGGGGGTTGGGATAAAGAGATATCCCAATAAAGCAATAAGGAGAGTCTACCACGGTATATCATCGGAAATATCTAACAAGCTTTATTGATCTTCAAATAGTATGTTAAAAACCACAAACTTAAAACCCCATGCACACTGCACATGCACACCCAGTACACAATGTTATTCTATGGTACTGCTTTAGTATTAGGCCAAAAATATCATATATATATATATATATATATATATATATATATATATATATATATATATATATATATATATATATATATCTCACATGGATAATATGGAACCTAGATACACATTTGCCTAATTATACTTTATGCCTAAATAGCCACATTGCTGGGGTATATGGCAGAGCATGAGACTAGTCTGGCACTACCTCCGTCATTCCAACAGGGCTGTTGTCATAGGTGTGTGCACAGAGTGTGCTGGATGTGCCTGAGCACACCCTTATCACAACCATGGTCGGAGCTTCAGGAGTCCAGGGGGCTAAAATCCCAATAGCTCATACATGCATATAATTTATCAGGTGCGAAAGAGGTGTGACCACATGTTAACACTAGAAATTCTGGATAAACCCTCTGCACACATGCTATATACCCTTTCTAGCAAATTTTGCAATACAAAGCAGAGATTTTTAGTTCACACATATTGCAATACATGTTTAAGTTGGTCAATTGGGTCAAAGTAATCCCCTCTTTGCAAGGATATTTGCTCCAGAGCTTAGTGATTGTAGTGAAGTTTCACTTTGCAAAGAATACCCAATTAGGTACATGGGGAAAAAACAGCATGATTTTTGATGATGGAAGTCAATGGAGCTTCACCTCATACACTGAGCTCTAAAGCAGGTCTGGCACAACCATAAGGTGGCTCAGGCAGCGGCTCAAGTAATTCAAGTGGCTGTGAAGCTGCCTATGACTTCCACAACCACCCCTGCGATGTGCTGCCCCCCCGCGACCCCCATGTTTACTAGGCTTCGCTGTCTAATAGACCCCAAATGTCTCATAAAGAGAACCTGTTACCTATATGTTATCACGTAGGGGACCAATGGCCCCCTATGCAATAACAATAAAGTACCCCCCCCCCCCCACACACACACACACACACAAATACAAAAATGAATATGTTGGGCACCTACATAGGAAAACAGTGATTGCGCTACACATGTTACATGTCACTGCGCACACCAGAGTGAGATTCACAATTTTAGCACCAGAATTCCTGCATAACTCTAAACTGATTACTTGTAGGATCTTTTAAAGCCTTGCCTATAAAAAATATATGGCACTGAAGTTTTTAACAGTTTCACAGGTGCATGCAATTTTAAGGTCTGGCATATTGGGTACCAATTTACTCGGCATTGATTGCATTGATGTGCCCAAAAATTGACTTTTTTTTTTACTGAGATTTTGACTACCAACATTTTATTCTTAAGGGTGTCTTCTTTGTTTTAGGAGTTTTAAGTAATCTTAAAGTATTTTTAAACATGTAAACGCAAAATTTTAAAAAAATGACTCTAGCACTCAAGTGGTTAAAATACTTGTCTTCCATTCTCTAACACCCTCTCTCCTACCAGGGGCAGCATGGAAGTTTCAGTTTTCTTCACCTGCCAGCTGCCCTTACCCACTGAGGGGAAGCGGAGATCACATACCCCCATTACACACTGCCATTGTAGAAGGCAGGGGGTGGCGGGAGAATTATTGGGGGTGGGGGCGACAAAATGCACCTTCTCCTGTGTGACAAAAATCCTTGCACCGGCTCTGCTCTGAAGCAAATCTCCTTGCAAAGTGAACAGCCGTTTTGCCTTCGGTAAATCAACCCCCCACATAGGGAAAATACTACCATCCATTCATTGGCAAATACTGGCTTGCATTTTACTGGGCTCACCTAATGGTCTTACCACAGCATGATCTTCAGAATGGATGTGAGGAGTCCTATTTACCACTTGTCAGATATGGAGTCATATGTACACATGTGTGGCCTGTCTGTTCTTTGCAACTGGAAGAGATTGAACTCTGTGAGCCAGCAGACTCTATTGTGCTTCCAGCAGAACTTCTGTCTACTGATTGTCAGGGGTTCCTGTCCATCTGTTTTTCATTGCACAAATCACGTTTCAACTATTGAATTTGAACCAGGTTCATATGAGCTGAGCCTTGGCTGACCCTACTGTTCTACTAGATTTAGGTCCTATTTTTGGCAGCTTTCCTATGACCTCTTATATGGACCGCCCTTGCATCAATCTTTGGGCTCTGACCTTGATCCCAACATATTAGAACTTAGTCGAATGGGACGCACAGGTGTATTATCAATATGGTGTGTAGTTTATCTACTAGATATACCAACTACTCCTGAGGAAGCTCACTTTCGGAGCGAAACATGTTGAGTGGTATATTTTATAAGCTCCATAAACTGTATCAAAATCCTTAATCAAAGAATGTGATTAAGTGTTTTTACTTATTTTTTACATTGTTTTGTATTTCTTGTGTATAATAAAAATTGGTGTTATTTTTACGCTATTTCCTTCTGCTTGATATCGTTTCTATTATGATATATCAGCACCTTGAAAGTCCCTAAGGGTTAGATCCCTTGCCCCTGTTGTGTGTTCAGTCATATGTGTTGTTTTATGTGCTAATAATTTATCACATGTATTGCATACCAATTTAGAAATCTGTTCCTAACTTCAGTAAACTTTTTCACATGAATCTGCTATTTATATATTTTGGTGAACCTTATCTGGATGACTGTATTGCTTGTAGACCTAAAGTGACTGGGGTACCAAGCATGCAAACTGTTTACGTCCAACTGCAGCCAGTAAATTCTGCATCCAGACATTAAAGGAAGAGTAAGTAGAGCAGAAAAGCAGTACTATACACTTATAGTCATCCTGTCTGGATTTTGTGGCTAAGAGAATTGACACTTTTTCCCATTGTAGCCACTGAGCACCGCGCAGAAAATCTATTCATCCATTACCGTGCTGACTTTGGGAACATTAAAAGTTAATGACTAGCTTACTAAAATTAAAAGCCTTGCACTTCAATCCTGCTGGGAAATACAATAGACAAGCATAATCTTTAAGTTAAGAGACAAAGCAGCAGAAATATTGTACAACTAGCCTGATACAAATACATTTAGTCATGACAGGGTCCATTAGTCAATCATGCATATATGGCTGTCAATGTCTGTTTTACAGTGTGATTGCTGTACAGGGAACTCACAAAAGCCTATGATAAGGTGACCAGATTTTTAAAATGAAATCCGGGGACATATTTTTTTTTTTACTAGTAATGGCAGCAATCAGTGACTCATAGCGGGACTGCGATATTGCGGTGGACAAATCGGACACTAATGCCACATACACACGACCGGTTTTCCCGTCGGAATAAACTCTCAAGGTTTTTCTGACAGAGTTCTGCTGAAACTGTCTTGCCTACACACGATCACACCAAAGTCCGACCGCCTAGAACACGGTGACGTACAACACGCATGACGGGACTAGAAAAAGGAAGTTCAACAGCCAGTAGCCAACAGCTGCCGTCTCGTACTTTCTTCAGAACATGCATCGTTTTTGGTCCATTGTAACAGCATACAGACGATCGGTTTTCCCAATAGGAATTGGTTCTGTTGTAAATATTTAAAACATGTTCTATTTCTAGGTCCGTCAGAATAAAAAAAAAAAAAAAGTCAGTTGAGGCACACACACGATCTGAATATCCAATGAAAATACTTTTTCTCTCGGAAATTCCGCTCATGTGTACATGGCATTAGTGACACTTTTGACACTTTGTGGGAACCAGTGACACTAATACAGTGATCAGTGCTAAAAATATGCACTGTCACTGTACTAATGACACTGGCTGGGAAGGGGGTGACATCTAGGGCAATCAATGGGTTAAATGTGTGCCTAACAAGTGTTTTCTCACTGTGGGGTGGGTGCTTTTACTAAGGGAAGACATGGATCCCTGTACCTGCTTTGCAGGAACACAGGATCAATGTCTTCCACACTGACAGAATGGCAGACCACTAGGCGAGTCCGCCGGATCTGCTCATTGGCTCTGATACCCAGAAATGCCGGATCACGTATATACATGATCCTGCACAGTGTTACTGCCCTGTAGCAGTAAATCTGCTATCAGGCGATCGGAAACTGGTTAGGATCATCAGCATTATGATAACTCACAGGCAGCGGGCGCTCTATCATGGCTCTGGCTGGCTCTGTCACAGTGTGTCACATAACATGGCTGCTGGGTGCTGATTTTGTTAACTTCTGACCAATAAGTGCCTGGTGCCTGTGAGTTCTGATACCATCCATTATGCCAGAGAGACAGACACAGTGCAATGTAGTCTATTCACAGACACCCCCAAAGCACACCTGTGTTAAAGTCTTGAAGGCACTGGCAGCTTCCCCTCTATCCTTGCTGCTGAACATCATCAGCTGAGCTTAGCTGCCTCTCTCTGCCCAGTGCCACCTCCGCCGGCCTCACAGCCTCTCAGGTCTCACTCTCCTGGCCCCCGGCTACTACTGGGTGGGGAGCGGAGGAAAATTATTCTGCCGGGAAAGACAAGGAGATAAGCAGGCAGGCGGCTGGCCGGGATTTGAGCCAAGGCAGAAGAACCTGCGAACGGAGCTGAATGGGCATGTGCAGGAAACTGAAGAAATAGTCCATCCGCTCTGATCAGCACATTTAATCAGAAAGGGACACAGATAATGGAAAAAAAATACACCCCCCTAAGCTAATAGGAGCAGGGGTGTGTAATTCAGATTATTTATTTATTTTATTCTGCACTGTCTTTGAAAATTGCCCCAGCTCCTGTTGAAGTCAAATCCGGGGACAACACTGGGGACAGACTTGGTTCGGGGACAGTGGCCTCAATCTGGGGACTGTCCCCTGAAAGCGGGGACATCTGGTTACCCTAGCCTATGATGCATTTTACATTGCTTTCACAGATAATACATATTCCTGAACTAATGTATTAAACTGATGGAAATATTCATTTAGCATTACACCCTTTTTTCAGAAGATCTATTGTACATTTCAATTTATAAATGATCTTATATTTGAAACTTATTGTATATATAACTAGGGGGTGTGCAGCGTGGCGTTCAGGGGTGTGCAGCACCGCGATCGTGCCCGCGCTGCGTTGCTAGGACATGGCGCAACCCTGATCTGTGGAAAGAGCCGAGTCCTCGTCAGTGCCCTGATTACAATAGTAAAAAAAGTGTAAAAAAACAGTGTCTACCAATGCTCACGATCAGTGCCCACCAGTGGCAGCAATCAGTGCCCACCACTGCCCAAAAGTGCCACCAATCAGTGCCCATTAGCAATGCCAGCTAATGCTAGCAATCAATGCTGCCTATCAGTGCTGCCCATCAATGCCCTTTACTGCAGTCAATCAATGCCCATCAGTGTCACCCATCAGTGTCACCCATCAATGCCCATCAGTATCCATCAGTACCGCCTATTCGTGCTGCCTATCAGTGCCCTTGTGATGATGGTAGAAGAAGTGGATGTGGCAGAAGCATCTTGAACAGAGAACAGAAGACAGAAATAAACGGTGATGAGCTGGGCTGGGGGGCATGTCAGCAGGAGGCTGAGAAACAGCAGTACCCTGATCTTCCCAGTGAAGAGCTGGACAGGGCAGCATGTCATCAGGAGGCAGAGGAACAGTAGTGCACTGATCTTCCCGGTGAAGATCTGTGCAAGGGGGCTGTGTCACCACAAGTCTAACCAATGGAGTACAGTCAGGCTGTGTCCCCAAGCAGAAAGCAAAGAAGCAAACTAAGCACGTTGGAATGGATGTGCTTCCATGTCCTGGCATGCTCAGTTTGAATTAGGAAAGCCAAACAACTGGCAAGATAACCAGGTATTTCTCAGAAAGGAAGTACCGTATATACTCGAGTATAGGCCGACCCGAATATAAGCCGAGGCCCCCAATTTACCCCCAAAAAACTGGAAAACTTATTGACTCGTGTATAAGCCGAGGGTGAGACATGGCTGTCCATCCCTGTGTGTCCGTCCATCCCTGTGTGTGTGTCCGTCCATCCATCCCTGTGTGTGTGTCCATCCATCCATCCATCCATCCATCCCTGTGTGTGTGTCCGTCCATCCATCCCTGTGTGTGTATCCATCCATCCATCCATCCCTGTGTGTGTGTGTGTGTGTGTGTGTGTATTCATCCATCCATCCATCCCTGTGTGTGTGTGTGTGTGTGTGTGTGTGTGTATCCATCCATCCATCCATCCATCCCTGTGTGTGTGTGTGTGTGTGTGTGTGTGTATCCATCCATCCATCCATCCATCCCTGTGTGTGTGTGTGTGTGTGTATCCATCCATCCGTGTGTGTGTGTGTGTGTGTGTGTGTGTGTGTGTGTGTGTGTGTGTCCGTGCAGCCTTGTGTGTGTGTCCAGCCTACCTGTGTCCCAAGCCTCCGTCCCGAGCCGCCGTCGTCCCGAGCCTCCTCTGTCCCGTGCCTCCTCTGTCCCGTGCCTCCTCTGTCCCGTGCCTCCTCTGTCCCGTGCCTCCTCTGTCCCGTGCCTCCTCCGTTCCGTGCCTCCTCCGTCCCGTGTCGTGCCGATGGATCGCCGCTCTTCTCGGCGGCCATTCTACAATTCAAAAGCCGCGCCTCCGTCCTCCGCCTGTGATAGGCGGAACACTCAATTTCCCAGCAGCCTGTGTTCCGCCTATCACGGACATCCTCTCATACTCGTCCGTAGTATGAGAATGAACGGATGTCCGTGATAGGCGGAACACTGACTGCTGGGAAATTCAGTGTTCCGCCTATCACAGGCGGAGGCGGAGAAGGAGGCGCGGCTTTTGAATTTTAATGTCCGCCGTCTGTCTGCTCGATACGCTGATCGAGCAGTCAGACAGCGGTGACTCGAGTATAAGCCGAGGGGGCACTTTCAGCCTCAAAAAAGAGGCTGAAAATCTCGGCTTATACTCGAGTATATACGGTAATGCAAAGAGAACAGGATTCCTTTGGATAAAAGTACATTGAAATACAGATGCTTATCAGAAATATGAAATATTGGGGTTACATTCACTTTAATTTTAAAGTGTGCATGAAAATAATTTATGTTTTGATTTTTATATTGTAAATGTTTGCAATTTGCATATTTTTTTCATTGCATTTTATTATCCCTACTGGACCAAGAGTCTCCATACTTTAAGTACATGGGCCACATTGTATGTTTTACAAATATTCATGAGTTGAAAATATCCCTAGAGTAAAAAGTGCCCATCAGTGGCCCCCTTTGCATGAGGTCTCTATCAGAGTTCCCCTTACATCAGGTTCCTCATCAGAGTCCCCTTTACATCAAACCCCCCCTTACATCCCCATTAGAGCCCCTCATTACAGGGGGGGGGGGGAGTCAAAGCAGGGACCATAGGCAGCCATCCTTAATCTGTGCACATTAAGGATATGCCACAGACCATAGCTGCAAGCCATAAAAAATATTATAGCGGGCTGTATGTGGCCTCTGGGCCATAGTTTGGAAACTACCTGCTCTTAAACTTTTTACCCCAGAGGAACTCTTGAAATGATTTTCAGGTCTTAGGGAAATCCCTGCAAAAACGAATTCATTTGGGGTCACTGGGACAAATGTCCCTTATAATGCTGACTAGTAGGAATAATGCCATTAACAGTAGTTATCAGAATGCCCCCTTTACAGAAGGTTAAAAAGATCATTGGTGTCAAGCAACTGGCTTTGCCAAGTGGCATTGGCTCTGGAATTATTCAGGCACCATCAAACAGAAGGTCAATTAGCCACAGCTCAAGGAACTCCTAGAAATCTTTGGAGGAAACCTAGGGTTCCCTGGAACCCTATTTGAGTATGGCTGCTCTATATGCTATCTGTGATTATGATGTCTTGAGATAAATTAGGTAGGTGCAATCTACTTTCTCCACTGCCGGTGGTGCTCTTCCACAGCGGAACCACAGTTGAAGAGGAAATTAAGAGAAACAGGGTTCCTCTATGGTTTCCTGGGTCACTGGGGAATCTTTCCCATTGGATGCTACTGCCCCATGTGACTCCTGCAGCCATCTTGGGTCAGGCAGAGCATTTTTTAAGGCCCTGGCACCCAGGTTTGGCACAAATTTGTGAGATGGTAGATTAGGGACAGGTAACCCATCTGGTAGGGACAGAACTAGTGGCAGGGAAAGGTTCCTGACGAGGAGGGAAAGCATAGGGGGCGCTACCGGATTATTTGTGAACTGTCTTAACATTGTTTCAATACAAGTTCTTTCCTGCACTGGGGCTGTGTGTTTTATCACTACCGCACCACACTGCACCCTACATACAAGCTAGACAGAGAGCAAGTGTTTTATATCAGACTGAGTAGTAAATGACAACAACCAATACATATGCTGTTAAAGAGACATTGTCAGGGGATAAGAGGTACCTAAACACACCTGCAGCAGCCTCCTGTCTACTGCCTCTGGACTCTCCTGTCATGGACCCACCCCTGGCCATTGTGACAGGCAGATCTTTAAGACTTCCCGCGCTTGCCCAGTCCTTTCTAACTCCTGCGTATTCCTATTACTCAATGAGGTCACCTCATTATGATGGGCCATTAGGAATGTATGGGTGCACAGCTTAGCAGCGCGCTCTGATACTGCCCAGAATTCACACAGGACTTCAACTAAACTTTTGTGATAGGTATCAAGGCAAGACACCTGTAACCTTAGAATAGGCTTAGGATCTACAGTATATGTGCATATCTGTATAACAGAGATAGTTTTGGGATCTGTCATTGCTGTAGCAATTGTGCTCTATAAAGAATTCTGTCACATAAATAATTATATATCATAATATATACATTTTAAATATTTACATTCTAACTGGTGATACTAAGTCACCTTGGCCGTTACACATTTTTTGGTTCTGCAGGTTCTACTGACACAGCTTCTCAGGAAGATTTTTGATTTAGCTTATGTCATTTTGCATCCTATTTACTTTGTACGTAGCTCCAGATGCAAATCGATGGCAAATACTGGTTTGCATTTTACTGGGCTCACCTAATGGTCTTACCACAGCATGATCTTCAGCATGGATGTGAGGAGTCCTATTTACCACTTGTCAGATATGCAGTCATATGTCACATGAATCTGCTGTTTATATAGTTTGGTGAACCTTATCTGGATGACTGTATTGCTTGTAGACCTAAAGTGACTGGGGT
Source organism: Lithobates pipiens (assembly GCF_037356315.1). NCBI lineage: Eukaryota > Metazoa > Chordata > Amphibia > Anura > Ranidae > Lithobates > Lithobates pipiens. Next base: position 252,881,383 of record NW_027507903.1, on the reverse strand, counting down.
ACCAAGCATGCAAACTGTTTACGTCCAACTGCAGCCAGTAAATTCTGTATCCAGACATTAAAGGAAGAGTAAGTAGAGCAGAAAAGCAGTACTATACACTTATAGTCATCCTGTCTGGATTTTGTGGCTAAGATAATTGACACTTTTTCCCACTGTAGCCACTGAGCACCGCGCAGAAAATCTATTCATCCATTACCGTGCTGACTTTGGGAACATTAAAAGTTAATGACTAGCTTACTAAAATTAAAAGCCTTGCACTTCAATCCTGCTGGGAAATACAATAGGAAAGCATAACCTTTACGTTAAGAGACAAAGCAGCAGAAATATTGTACAACTAGCCTGATACAAATACATTTAGTCATGACAGGGTCCATTAGTCAATCATGCATACCTGGCTGTCAATGTCTGTTTTACAGTGTGATTGCTGTACAGAAAACTCACAAAAGCCTATTATGCATTTTACATTGCTTTCTCAGATAATACATCTTCCTGAATTAATGTATATAACTGATGGAAATATTCATTTAGCATTACACCCTTTTTTCAGAAGATCTATTGTACATTTCAATTTATAAATTATCTATAAATTATATTTGAAACTTACTGTATATATAACACGAGGAATGTATGGCATATTCAAAACTAAATATATATTTCCCCGATTAAAGCTGGCCATACATGGATCGAAATATGGCATGTTCAGCAGGGAACGGACACATTTCTAACCATGAATGGGCAGGCTGGTTGTACAGAAGTCTAGTGATTGACTTGCGTTCAACCAGCCTGTTGGAAAATACAATCTATATAACACACTGTGCAGCGCTGATAAATATAGAAACAATACAATATAAATATATGAATCCAGCAAACACTACATATAACATAAATGTCTAAAGCATAACAACATATAACTGATCGACTTACGTTCAACCAACCTGTTGGAAAATATCCACACTACTACGAGATGGGGGTGGAGACCCCTTGTGATGATGGTGGAAGAAGTAAATGTGGCAGAAGCAGCAGAGAACAGAAGACAGAAATAAACTGTGATGAGCTTGGCTGGGGGGATTGTCAGCAGGAGGCTGAGAAACAGCAGTACCCTGATCTTCCCAGTGAAGAGCTGGACAGGGGAGCATGTCACCAGAAGGCAGAGGAACAGTAGCGCACTGATCTTCCCAGTGAAGATCTGTGCAAGGGCCAAGGGGGCTGTGTCAACACAAGTCTAACCACTGGAGTACTGGGGGCTGGGCTTTCATTTGGTGAACACTGATCTCTGCTCCAATCACATGGAGCAGAGATCAGCGTCACTAGTTGCTAGGCAGAATGGGGAAATGCTGTTTACACTGCATTTCCTCCATTCAGCCACCCCGTGAGACGATCGTGGGTATGCCCACGGCGATCGAGTCCGCGGGACCCGCGACCGGACTCACGGGTGTCCCGACCGGCGGCGCGCTCGCGATGGCAGGGCGGCATTGAAGATTGGACATACCTGTATGCCAATATGCCTGCCCGTGCCATTCTGCCGACGTACATCGGCGTGCTCCAGTCGGGAACCGGTTAAAGTGTGCATGAAAATAATTTATGTTTTGATTTTTATATTGTAAATGTTTGCAGTTTGCATATTTTTTTTCATTCAATTTTATTATCCCTACTGGAGCAAGGGTCTCCATACTTTCAGTACATGGGCCACATTGTATGTTTTACAAATATTCATGGGCTGAAAATATCCCTAGAGTAAAAAATGTGCCCATCAGTGGCCCCCTTTACATAAGGCTCCCCATCAGAGCGCTCATTACATTGATGTCTCTATCAGAGTCCCCCTTACATCAGGTTCCGCATCAGATTCCCCCTTACATCAGGTTCCTCATCAGAGTCCCCCTTACATCAAAGTCCCCCTTACGTCTGGGTCCCCATCAGAGTACATCATTACGGGGGGGGGGGGGAGTCAAAACAGGGACCGTAGGCAGCCTCTGCTGACCTTAAGACCCCTTTCACACTGGGGCGTTTTTCAGGCGTTTTTCAGGCGCTTTAGCGTTAAAAAAAGCGCCTGTAAAGCGCTTGAAAGAAGCCTCATCTACAGTCCCAATGTAAAAGCCCAAGTGCTTTAAGAACCCTTTCACAATGTCAGCGCCCGAAAAACGCTCGTAAAGCGCCGCTTAAACTAGCAGCGTTTTACCAGCGTTTTTCGAGCGTTTTTTGGGGCGCTTTTAACCCCTGCTAGTGGCCAAATAAAGGTTTAAAAGCACTCACAAAACGCTGCTGCCAATAGCATTTTTCAGGCGTTTTTCTGGTGTTTTACAGGCTCTTCCCATTGATTTCAATGGGAAGGGGCGCTTTAGGAGCGTTGTATTCACCGCTCCAAAAGCGCTGCAAAGAAGCTGCTTGCAGGACTTTTTTTGACGCCCTGCCAGCGCAGCGCCTTGGTGTGAAAGCACTAGGGCTTTTACATTAGGATTGCAGTTGCAGCTTCTTTCAGGCGCTTTTTTTAACGCTGAAGCGCCTGAAAAACGCCCCAGTATGAAAGGGATCTCGGTGTGAAAGCACTCGGGCTTTTACATTGGGATTGCAGTTGCGGCTTCTTTCAGGCGCTTTTTTTAACGCTAAAGCGCATGAAAAACGCCTGAAAAATGCCCCAGTGTGAAAGGGATCTTATTCTCAATCTGTGCACATTAAGGACATGCCACAGACTATAGCTGCATGCTGGATAAAATATAGTGGGCTGTATGCGGCCTCCGGGCCATAGTGTGGAAACTACCTGCTCTTAACCTTTATACCCCAGAGGAACTCTTTAAATAATTTTCAGATCTTAGGGAAATCCCTTCAAAAACTAATTCATTTGGGGTCGCTGGGACAAATGCCCTTTATATTGGTGACTAGTAGGAAGAATGCAATTAACAGTAGTTATCAGAATTCCACCTTTACAGAAGGTTAAAAAGATCATTGGTGTCAAGCAACTGGCTTTGGCAAGTGGCATTGGTTCTGGAATTATTCAGGCACCATCAAACAGAAGGTCAATTAGCCGCAGCTCAAGGAAATTCTAGCAATCTTTGGAGAAAACATAGGGTTCCCTGGAACCCTATTTGAGTATGGTTGCTCTATAGGCTATCTGTGATTATGATGTGTTGAGATAAATTAGGCAGGTGCAATCTATTTTTTCCACTGCAGGTGGTGCTCTTCCACAGCGGAACCACAGTTGAAGAGGAAATTAAGAGAAACAGGGTTCCGCTATGGTTTCCTGGGTCACTGGGGAAGCTTTCCCATTGGATGCTACTGCCCCATGTGACTCCTGCAGCCATCTTGGGTCAGGCAGATCATTTTTTAAGGCCCTGACCCCCAGGTTTGACACAAATTTGTGAGTTGGTAGAGAAGGGACAGGTACCCCATGTGGTAGGGACAGAACTAGTGGCAGGGAAAGGTTCCTGACGAGGAGGGAAAGTATAGGGTTTGCTGCTTCTCTGGACACCTGGCTGCTTAGGCACAAGATGGCCAGGCCGCATTCTGCCCCTCTCTACAGCCTCTTGACAGTCCAGGTGAAACCTGCTCTCTACGCGCTGTTGGACCTGTGCGAGTTCCTGGCTGAGCTGCCTTCCCACCAGATTATTTGTGAACTGTCTTAGCATTGTTTCAATAAAAGTTCTTTCCTGCACTGGGACTGTGTGTTTTATCACCACCGCACCACACTGCACCCTACATACAAGCTAGACAGAGAGCAAGTGTTTTTAATCAGACTGTGCAGTAAATGACAACAACCAATACATATGCTGTTAAAGAGACATTGTCAGGGGATAATAAGAGGTACCTAAACACACCTGCAGCAGCCTCCTGTCTACTGCCTCTGGACTCCATTGTCATGGACCCACCCCTGGCCATTGTGACAGGCAGATCTTTAAGACTTCTCACTCTTGCCCAGTCCTTTCTAACTCCTGCCTAATGCCTATTCCTATTACTCAATGAGGTCACCTCATCATGATGGGCCATTAAGAATGTATGGGTGCACCGCTTACCAGCACGCTCTGATATTGCCCAGAATTCACACAGGACTTCAACTAAACTTTTGTGATAGGTATCAAGGCAAGACACCTGTATCCTTAGAATAGGCTTAGGATCTACAGTATATGTGCATATCTGTATAACAGAGATATTTTTGGGATCTGTCATTGCTGTAGCAATTGTGCTCTATAAAGAATTCTGTCACATAAATAATTATATATCATAATATATCATTTTTAAACATTTACATTCTAACACCTTGGCCATTACGCATTTTTTGGTTCTGCAGGTATTACTGACACAGCTTCACAGGAAGGTTTTTGATTTAGCTTATGTTATTTTGCATCCTATTTACCTTACATGTAACTCCAGATGCAAATCATCTGTGTGCTCAGAAAAGTACACAAAAAATAAAGGACAAGTACAGTTCTTCCAGGGAAGACCACATTTTTTTGCATTTGAAGTTCCACTGTATATGTATCTGTGTGTAGCGGATGACATTTGGGATCAAATGTCACACGCCTGTAAATTTTAGTTTTTGGCCTCAGAACAGTAAAGGTTCTGAGGATTAATTGTGTAGGTAGGCCTTAACACCAGTCTGGCCAGGCTATTTGGAAGTTCTGCCTGGTCATGTGGACGGTGAGGTGCACATGACAGGCTAAAACCAAGTCTGATTGGATGTTTAGGTATCGGCGTTCTCTGAGCCAATCAGTGGGAGTGTTGGGGCCCACTGAGGAGTCTGGGAAGGGGTACTTAAAGGGGTGTGGTCACGTGTTACGGGTTCCGGAGTTGTTCGGGAGACCCGTGTGGTCTAGTCTGGTTCCAGGACTGGGGTAGCCCCGTGAGGGGTCCTGGTCACCCTGCAAAATATTCCTGTCAGTGGCCCCTGATAGACCTGTTTGGTCTGGGGTAGGGATCCGTACATTCCCGAGTCTCGGAACCGGCTGATCCGAGGCACAGTAACTGAGGGAGGATTCAAAGTGTCCGGGTATGCTCTCAACTTGGAGGGACACCGCAGCTTGTGGAAGTGACCGGGGGGGGGACTCTTTGGAGGAGGACCAGCAAGTGGCATCCTGAGAAGTGCCTGGTTAGTGAGGTGAGAAGGACATTGATGAATTCACACTTTTCCAGTACCATAAAGGAGACGGGAAATGTTCCAGGTATGGAGGAAAAAGGTTCCTGTTCACCCTTAGTTGTTTGTTCAAGTTTGAGTCAACGTGCTGACTGCCATGATCTTTGGCTAGAGATCTATTCAGCCTTGAAGTGCCCAGCTGCGAGTGGCTACTCTCTGGGTGGAAATATAGACTTTGCTAGACCTGCAGTTCAAGGTGCCTGAGTTCTTCACCCGTGCCTTCTGTTCCCTAAGAGACTGTGTTAATTGAAAGTTCTACTGCAAAATAAAACCCTTTTAAAAGGACTTCATCTGTGTCAGTGTACAAGTTGTTGGGTATCAACCCTAAGAACCCCTAGAAGTGGAAGCACAGGCCAAGAGAAGGTAATCGGTAAGCCCATTAAGTCAAGGCTGCCCTGCAACGGGTTATGGCTGCTACACGTGGGGGCTCGTAGGGCCTTGGAACAGAGGGTGAAGAATGTGTTTTTTGAACTGCGCCACAGAGATCAGCGCCATTTTGGAGAGACTTTCACTGAGGTGCGCAAGCATGGGAGGAGCCTGTATCAGAAGCCTGCGAAAATATACAGGAGCCAGCGGCCAGTGTGAGGAGTTTGAGCTGATCTTTTCCCTGCACGAAAAGAAGTGGTGAGATTGTTTCTCGGAGTTTGGAGAAAAAACCTGAAAATGTTTCGGCCTTTACATGTGCAGTCAGCGCCTGGACCGGCGAGTGTGCAGACGCCAAGGATGGAGGTCACGGATACTGGCATCCGGTTGTTGCCGCAGGGGAGGTTCACCCTGTGCAACATAGGAGAAGTTGAGGCACTCTGGATATTATGTGGAAGGTGTGATGGGTTGGTCGCAAACCCCCGACCGTTCTCGAGATGCCCCAAGTGTGGGAATTATGTGTTCCAAGTGGAGCAGCCTGTTGTTCCACCCCGGGCCGTTCGCTACAATTGGGCCACGGGTGTCACCACAGAGGAGACTGTTGATATTACACCGTCATCGTCGTTCGGGAGTCAGGCTACTACAAGTGACCCTGTACCTTCAGAAGCCCGAGAAACCTTTACAGAGGTTGCGGAGGAGGCACCACGGAAAAAGGCATTCGTTGCAGCGTGGGCCGTACAGGCAGAGGAGAGGAGCAAGAAACCCCACCATTGCAGAGGCAGGCCTGCCTCCTGCACTCTGAGGCTGGACATCTGGGGAAAGGTGTTCAAGTGCAAGCCTCGGGGTACCACTAGAATCAGCATAGAAAATGATCTGCCTGCTGGGGATTCTTCGCCTGGCTCACCAGCGGAGACCGGCTCCGAGGAGGGAGATGACTGGTACTTTGAGCTGAAGTTGCCATGAGTAACAGTTTTAGACTTTTAAATTCTTTTAATGTTAAACGGACTGTTGACGGTGCATGGACACTGCCCAGAATGACGAGTCCGCTAACCCCCTGAGACTTTTATTAAGCGGGCGGCAACAGAGTATGGACTTGATTTCTCCTGAGTTGGGTAAAGTCATGGACACTAGGGAGGTGACATACGGAAAATGCCGGGACCGTCCGAAGGTCTCAGAGTCACCGTAAAAAAATGTTTTTTTCATATGAGAAGTGCTGAATGGATTACGGGACTGTTGCTACACTGGAGCTATGGTCGGCACATCTACAGTGACGAAATTATAATATGCCGACTGGAAAAAGAATGCGCCGTTTACTTCATCACTACAGTTGATGCTCAAGGGAAAGATTTGACTCTACCTGACCCAAGGTTCTATTGGTGAACTGTTTCTGGAGTCAAGTTTTGAGAAAGTTTGCAGAAAGAAAAGGAGAAGAGTTTCCTCGTGTCTTTAATTTCTTCAGTGTTTCTGCAATCCACAAAGACTCTGGGGTAGTTAGACAGGTGGTTCTACAGAGAAATGCACGTCAAGTTCTTCAGGCTTTGGGCCCAATGTGTTCATTTGCTAAGGGACTTGCAGTTACAGCGGCTCTGACCAATAGGTGGCGTGAGTCGGCAGAAACTAGTGGTAGTGCGCAGAGACTTTTCTTTTCACCAGTGACTAGAGTGTGTTAGAAAAGATATTTCACATGCTATTGAAGGAGGATATTACGTTGTAAAAATGCCGGAATTTTGCCCTTCAAAACTTATAATGTATAGTGTACAGTATTGCCTTTTTGCATTATGTTTCTTTTTCAGGATGCATCGAGATCAGCTATCAAGGTCATCAGAGGATTCCGGGTGGGCTTAGATAGTCAGTTGGGTGGTATGCATACAGCATTGATGTGACATTGTGATAAGTATTGATGTTTAAACATGTTTCATTTTCTTTCCCTTCCCCAACACCTACATAAGAACTCAGGCACTGTTTAGTTTTTTTTTTATTATTGTATAGGATTTTTACCCTGGCTGTTACCTGGACAATGGGGACATTGTCTGAATGGCTGGGGGGGATGTGTAGCGGATGACATTTGGGATCAAATGTCACACGCCTCTAAATTTAGTTTTTGGCCTCAGAACAGTAAAGGTACTGAGGATTAATTGTGTAGGTAGGCCTTAACACCAGTCTGGCCAGGCTATGTTTTGAAGTCCTGCCTGGTCATGTGGACGGTGAAGTGCACATGATAGGCTAGAACCAAGTCTGGTTGGATGTTTAGGTATTGGCCTTCTCGGAGCCAATCAGTGGGAGTGCCGGGGCCCGCTGAGGAGTCTGGGAAGGGGTACTTAAAGGGGTGTGGGTCACGTGTTCAGGGTTCTGGAGTTGTTCAAGAGACCCGTGTGGTCTAGTCTGGTTCCAGGACTGGGGTAGCCCCGTGAGGGGTCCTGGTCACCCTGCAAAATATTCCTGTCAGTGGCCCCTGATAGACCTACTTGGTCTGGGGTAGGGATCCATCTGTTCCCGAGTCTCGGAATCGGCTGGTCAGAGGCGCAGTAACTGAGGGAGGATTCAAAGTGTCCGGGTGTGCGCTCAACTTGGAGGGGCACCGCAGCTCGTGGAAGTGACCGGGGGGACTCTTCGGAGGAGGGCCAGCAAGAGGCATCCTGAGAAGTGCCTGGTTACTGAGTTGAGAAGGACATTGACAAATTCACACTTTTCCAGTACCATAAAGGAGATGGGAAATGTTCCAGGTACGGAGGAAAAAGGTTCCTGTTCACCCTTAGTTGTTTGTTCAAGTTTGAGTCAACGTGCTGACTGCCATGATCTCTGGCTAGAGATCTGTTCAGCCTTGAAGTGCCCAGCTGCGAGTGGCTACTCTCTGGGTGGAAATAGAGACTTTGCTAGACCTGCAGTTCAAGGTGCCTAAGTTCTTCACCCGTGCCTTCTGTTCCTTAAAAGACTGTGTTAATTGAAAGTTCTACTGCAAAATAAAACCTTTTTAAAAGGACTTCATCTGTGTCAATGTACAAGTCATTGGGTATCAACCCTGGGAACCCCTAGAAGTGGAAGAGCAGGCCAAGAGAAGGCAATCGGTAAGCCCATTAAGTCAAGTCCGCCCTGCAATGGGTTATGGCCGCTACATGTGTATATAAGGCATAAATCAGGCAGGAGTGTGCACCTTTCATTTTTTGTTTTAGGGGCACTACTTGATTGTTATTTTGTTCCGATATACTGTTCTCTATTTTTTTTTTTTTAATACAGATATAAAGAATTTGAACTTGCTCATCAAATCTCACAGATGTGCACTCTTCCCCAGGCAAAATAGCAATAAAAATATTTTGACCTGAATTAGTACAAGGGACCATACTGTAACACTGCTGTCTGTTTTCTTTATACTCACGACAGCCTAAACTCAAAAAGCTTGCTAGCGCTTTCTATCTTATGACAGATTTATTTTAAGCCTTGCAAAAACATCAAAACTGACTGCACTGTGTATGACAAAAAATAGCATAAAATAGAAGAATCTGTTAAACTAGTTAGAACTTTTCTTATAAAGCTGTGCAAACAGCTCTAATGATGTGCACAGTTCAGTAATGCATTCAGCAGATATTTATACTAGATATAGAACAGAATATCTCCAGCTTAAAGGAAATGCATGGTCTTTGCAAAGTTTTTGCAAGGCTATGAGTTGGCGTATTAATTGAAAACAATGCAGCCCCCATGAAACTGAGCTAAAATCATATCTGCTAAAATAAAAGGTAATATATTTACCTTTCTACCCGCTCCTGTCTTGAAACGCTCATTCTTTCTTGCTGCTACAAATATTTAATTGATACCTGTTTCCCCTTCTGCACACAGTGTTTCCTCCCACCAGTTAAAGAAGAAGTAAAGCCAAATGAATAAATTAAAAAAAATAGACCCTGCAAGGCAAAGGCATAATGAGTTAGTATGCATAGCATACTAGCTCATTATGAATAATGTACCTGAGAGAGAAGCAACCCTCGTTGTCCTCTTCCGACACCGCATCTATCCCGGAGTGACTTCTGGGTATCGCGGCTCTGGCGCTGTGACTGCCCGTAGCCATTGGTTCTGTGTTTTCACTCCAATCCTATCTTGTCACTTTCCACTCTCCTCACTGTGCAAAACACACATCTATGTGATGTAAACTCTTCACACTTAGAGCTGGTGCTTAGTTTTATTCTGACCCTCCTCTCATATATATTTTTATATATCTTCATATATATGTATATATTATATATACGTAGATATGCTCCTACTTTGTTGCATCTTCTACTTTAAGTCACTATGTATTGATACTATGTTAATTTTGCTTGACTGTTCACGCAAACTGTGGGCAGGTCATCTAATTTTTCCATGGGCCTCTGCTGCAGGTGTGACCTACCCCCCCCCCCCCCTGGTTACCGTCTCCTTTGTTGGGGGGGCTATTTTTAGTGTGACTTCTCGTAAGCCATATTGCTGGATCACTGCCCCTTTTTTAGTTATTGTAGCTGTGGAGTGCTCTGGGACACCTTTGGGAGAGAGGACCTCCATGTAGGAAGCCTTCTCTTCTTTGGATATACAGTACACCATTGGGTAACTATATCACATGTCTGCACTCTATGTCATTTATTTTTCCTATATTGTGGGTAAATCATTTTGACATGTGTACCTATAATATATTTCTCTTAGCAGACTGACCCTCTGAAGAAGACCCTTGGTATATGGGTTGAAACGCGTCAGCCTTACTTTTCATATCGCTGACATTTTTTATTGATGTTGTCGTGAAATTTCTGTTTGCAAGTGTCATGTCTTTTGGTACTATTAATAAAACAAGGATTTTTTTCTATGTAATATTGACTCAAACTTTTTTACTTTGCTGCCTAAAAACCCCACCTTGGGTGAACCCTTCCCTTTTTGCACCTTTGGGGTGAGAAGCACCTTCCCATCTCTCACCATGTCTTCCCTTTGCATTATATCATCATCATTAACCTTATCAGAGCTTTGATAGACTAGCTAACTATAGGAATAGACAAGATAATAACATATTTAGAATAAATAGGGGAAATCCAAAACCACCCCAAATTTATTTCATTTGGCAGTCCAGAAGCAGGAGCATGGAAAGAAATTCTGCACAGAACCCAATACCCTAATGCATTTTTGTCTTGAGTTCCTGTAAGCTGAAAAGTCCTTTACAAGAGACCCAGAACTGAAAGCATTCCTCTACTGTGGACAAGATCTGCGCTGTAATACATCCTCTTGTGATATTCCAGTTGGTGGTAGAAACCACAGCCTACAGCAGGGGAGCAGGTATTGCACACACTCAGCAGCGTGGAATGCTTGCAGTGGCTGGGGTGCAGTGATTGAGTGGCCTTCTAAAGCAAAGGCCGATGAAAAGGTAGGTTTATGCCTTCTTATTTTAGCAGATATGGTTTTGGATACAAGTGACCATGTGCTGACAGAGTTGCTTCAATGAAAGAGACTGAGTGATTCAATAAAATACTGAGCTCTTTCTAATGGCCACTGTCCAAATCTCCATATTTAACATATAAACAAGCTTAAGTCACATCCAAAATGAATGCATAATATTTTTTTACATTTAATATTATTACAGGTACTTATATAGCTGTCAATTTACGCAACGCTTTACAAATATATTCTACATTATTATCACTCCCCGCCCTGAAGGAGCTTACAATCTTACAATCACACTCAGTGAAAACGTTCTTTTTAACAGGAATCGGTTAACCGCTTCCCGACTGCCTCATGCAGATATACTGCGCAAGAAGGGCATATACAGGCATAATCACGTACCCGCGATCATCTCAAGGAGAGAAAGAATGGGGAAATGCTAATTTAACCACTTGCTTACTGGGCACTTAAACCCCCCTCAGTCCCAGACCAATTTTCAGCTTTCAGCGCTGATGCACTTTGAATGACAATTGCGCGGGCATACAACACTGTACCCAAATGAAATTTTTATCATTTTTTTCCCACAAATAGAGCTTTCTTTTGGTGGTATTTAGTTACAGCTCGGAGTTTTATTTTTTGCTAAACAAACAAAAAAAGATGCAAAAAAATAAAAAATAAAATCAAATCAAATTAAATCATGTTTTAATAGTTTGTTATAAAATTTTGCAAACGGGTCATTTTTCTCCTTCATTGAAGTGCGCTGATTAGGCGGCACTGATGGCTGCATTGGTGGGCACTGATGGGCTGCATTGGTGGGCACTGATGGGCTGCATTGGTGGGCACTGATGGGCTGCATTGGTGGGCACTGATAGGCTGCACTGGTGGGCACTGATAGGCATAGTTAAGGCGGCACTAATAGGCACAGATAAGGCGGCACCGATGGGCACAGATAAGGCGGCACTGATGGGCAAAGATGGGCACAGATAAGATGGCATGGATGGGTGGCACGGATAAGTGGCACGGATGGGTGGCACGGATGGGCACTGATAGGTACCACTGATAGATGGGACTGATGGGCACTGATAGGTGGCACTGATAGGTGGCTCTGATAGGTGGCACTGCTGGGCACTGATGGGCGGCACTGCTGGGCACTGATGGGCGGCACTGCTGGGCACTGATGGGCGGCACTGGGTCGCAGCACCTTTGAGGCAGATTGTGGGCACTGTGGGTGGCACTGTTGGTGGCACTGCTGGATGGCACTGTGGGTGGCATTGTGGGTGGCACTGTAGGTGGCACTGTGGGCACTATGGGCACTGATGGGGGCACTGATGGGGGCACTGATGGGGGGCACTTACTTTTATTCAGGATGGCACGGCGGTGGGCAGGTGGGCACTGGCAGGGGGCAGGTGGTCAGCGGTATTGCTGGCCGTGATCGGGACTGATGTCCCGATTACGGCCGCCGGTGATCGGCTTTTTTTTTCTCTCCTCGCGCTGTCAGCGCGAGGAGGAATAATAGCCGATTACCGGCTCCGTTCTATCACATGATCAGCTGTCATTGGCTGACAGCTGATCACGTGATAAGGGGTCGGGATCGACCCCTTGCACGGATCGGTGATCAGGCGAGTCTCACGGACTCGCCGATCACAGAGCGCAGGCCGCTCGTATCCGGGACGACGTCAATAGACGTCGTCCCGGAAATGTAGGTCCGCGCTAATGCCGTCATTTGGCAATAGCGCGGATCTGTAGTGGTTAAACAAGCATTTCCCCGTTCTACCTAGTGACACTGTCAGTGATCACAGCTCCCTGTAATCGGGAGCGGTGATCAGTGTTGTGTCACACACAGCCCCTCCCCCCCAAAGTTAGATTCACTCCCTAGGACACACTTAACTCCTACAGCGCCACCTAGTGGTTAACCCCTTCACTGGCAGTCACATTTACACAGTAATCAATGCATTTTTAATTGCACTGATCTCTGAATGGTCCCAATATCACGCCAATTAGTTTTTTTCAAAAGTGTTGCTTTTTTTTGTTTATAGCACAAAAAATAAAAACCATAAAGGTGATAAAATACCACCAAAAGAAAGCTCTATTTGTGGGAAAAAAAAGGACATCAATTTTGTTTGGGAGTCACATCCCACGACCGTGCAATTGTCAGTTAAATCGACGCAGTGCCGGATTGCAAAAAGTGCTCTGGTCTTTGGTCAGACAAATGGTCTGGGGCTTAAGTGGTTAAATATATTACTAATAAGTCAGGTTGACAGGTATCTATTCTAAAAATAGTAATTTTCAAAACTAGTCAGAAATAAGTGACAGTGGTCTCAAAATGAACCTACAGTGCCTTGAAAAAGTATTTTTTACCCCTTGAAATTGTCCACATTTTGTTATGTTACAACCAAAATTGTAAATGTATTTTGTTGGGATTTTATGTGATAGACCAGCAGAAAGTTACACATAATTGTGTAGTGGAAGGAAAATGATAAATGGTTATTCACATTTTTTACAAATAAATATGTGAAAAGTGTGGTGTGCATTTGTATTCAGCACCCCTGAGTCAATACTTTGTAGAACCACCATTTTCTGCAATTATAGCTGCAAGTCTTTTTGGGTATGTCTATACCAGCTTTGCACATCTAGAGAGTGAAATTTATGCCCATTCTTCTGTGCAATAACAGCTCATGCAGCACAGTGGTGTAGTGGTTAGCACTCTCACCTAGCAGCAATAGGATGACTGGTTTAAATCCCAACCAGGACACCACCTGCTTGTAGTTTGTATGTTCTTCCTGTGCCTGCATGGGTTTCCTCCCACACTCCAAAGACATGCTGGTAGGTAAATCAGATCCTCTCTATAAAACAATTGGCCCTAGTATGTGTATATGTTTTGTAAGCACATTGGGACCCTACAGGGTAAAGGGCCGTGCTATATCAAGATTCAACTCATGCTCTGTCCGATTGGATGGAGGGCATCTGTGAACAGTAATTTTCAAGTCTTGCTTGCCACAGAATCTCAATTGGATTTAGGTCTTGGCTTTGACTGAGGCATTCTAACACATGGATATGCTTTGATCGAAACCATTCCCCTGTAGCTCTGGCGGTATGTTTAGGGTCATTGTCCTGCTGGAAGGTGAACCTCCACCCCAGTCGCAAGTCTTTTGCAGACTCTAACAGGTTTTCTTCTAAGATTGCCCTGTATTTGGCTCCATCCATTTTCCTATCAACTCTGATCAGCTTCCCTGTCCCTGCTGAAGAAAAGCATTCCCACAACATGATGCTACCACCACCATGTTTCACAGTGGGGATGACGTGCAGTGTTAGTTTTCAGCCACACATAGTTTTTTTTTTAGGCCAAAAAGTAAAATTTTGGTCTCATCTGACCAGAGCACCCTCTTACATATGTTTGCTGTGTCCCCCACATGGTTCCTCGCAAACTCCAAATAGGACTTCCTATGGCTTTCTTTCAACAATGGCTTTCTTCTTGCCACTCTTCCATAAAGGCCCGATTTGTGGAGTACATGACTAATAGTTGTCCTGTTGACATATTCTCCCACCCGAGCTGTGGATTTCTGCAGCTCCTTCAGGGTTACTATGGGCCTCTTGGCTGCTTCTCTGATTAATGCTCTCCTTGCCTGGCCTGTCAATGTAGGTGGATGGCCATGTCTTGGTAGGTTTGTAGTTGTGCCATACTTTTTACATTTTCAGATGATGGATTGAACAGTGAGATTTTCAAAGCTTGGGATATTTTTTTTATATCCTAACCCTGCTTTAAACTCCTCCATAACTTTATCCCTGACCTGTCTGATGTGTTCCTCAGCCTTCATGATGCTGTTTGTTTACTAGGGTTCTACAACAAACCTATGTGGGCTTCACAAAACAGCTGTATTTATACTGAGATTAAATTACACACAGGTCGACTTTATTTACTAATTAGGTGATTTCTGAAAGCAATTGGTTCTACTAGATTTTAGTTAGGGGGATCAGAGTAAAGGGGGCTGAATACAAATACACACCACACTTTTCAGATATTTATTTGTAAAAATGGAAAACCATTTAGAATTTTCTTTCCACTTCACAATTATGTGCCACTTTGTGTTGGTCTGTCACATAAAATCCCAATAAAAAACATTTACCTTTTTTGGTTGTAACATGACAAAATGTGAAAAATTTCAAGGGGTATGAATACATACGTATTCGAGGCACTGTAAACACAAAATCACATACATAGTTACAGTATATACATATTTAATTTGTTTTCTAGATTTTATACAGCTTTGCAGTTTATTTCAGAATAAAGGTAGAGAGGGACAGTGCTCTCCCTTTAGTTATCTGCAATGCGTTTTATTATACAACAATTTTTTTTGTAGAATAAAGAAACAAAAATAAATTAAGTCCAGGGGAATTGGCTTCATCCTGCTAAATTCTTCCCCTGGCATAATAAAACATTTAATTCTTGCGTGTGACATTTAGGATTTGCAGCATCTTTTTTGCAAGCCATTCATTGTGTACTGAGCATTGTGTGCTAAATCCATATACCTAGCATATTATTTTGACATGACTTCTGCTGAGTTGCTATATACATAATCCAAGTTAATGTTACATTATGAACTATAACCATTGATTAAATAAAACAATGTACAGTAATTAAAGGAAAATTGTTCTTAAAGTGGATGGAAACCCGATTCATAAAATTTGAGCTGGGCACATATATCTGCAGTGTTTTCTTATCTCTCTTCAAAGCACTATGTCTCGTGGCTTTCCCCTGCTTGGTTCTTCTGTTATCATAAAAACTCAAGATTGCCATTCTAAAAAGAGTGATACGAGCAAAACATAAAATATAATGAATGTATATATGTGTATATACAGTGATTTTTCTATGATGACATCCTAAGTGTCTTAATAGTAATAAACGACTAAAACCTACAAGTGCACCTTCCACCATGATAAAAAAGAAAGGCTATGCCCTTACCAGATGACTAGAAGCCACGTTATAGGTGCCCAGTAAAGCGTGGCTTCAAACAATACAAAAGGTCCATCCTCTGGATATACGCAGGATGATGAGGATATCGGCTCAAATGGCTGCTCTCTCTATCTCTCACTCCCAGATATGGTGTAAAAAAGAGAGGAGAAGAACAGCAACATAGCATAAAACCGTGATGGTTTATTGAGATAAAACAAATCCAATCAGACAGGAATAAAAAGTTCCAGGATAAAGCAATCTGCAGATGACATAAAAACTAGCATGGTAAGACTGAGCATAGACTCCACCCTACTAGTTTCGTCATAACCGATGTCATCAGGGGTGTGAAGTTCATGCCAATAACTATGCTATTTAACAGGTCCACAGCGGAAAGAGCACAGCTGATTGGTCAAAGAAGCGAACTCAGGAGGGTTGATGGCAGAGGAAACAGCCACTCATGTTAACCCAGCCTCAGTTTGACTCTGAGACAACCAAGCCTCATTAAATATACAACAGATCTGGATTTAAGAGGTAGAAAGAAACCAAGCCTCATTTTCAATCCGTCAGAGCAGTGGAATTAAATACACAGCAGATCTCGATCTGAGAGGCAGGGAATAACCAAGCCTCGTTTACATAGTGAGAGCTGGTAGTCCCCCCCCCCCCCCCCCGAATGAACATTTCACAGTATCCCAGTAGGTGATCTCATTTGGATGAAAAATTATATTCAAGTCATTGAAAAAATATAAGAAAAAAAAATACCAAATGATCGCTAAGAAAATGTGTATAAAAACAAAAATGAATAAAAATTTTAATGGAATAAAAAATAAATATATTAATTGTTAGTTAAGAAAATTGGTGAGAAAAGGAGAAGCTATCATCTTTCCACAATGGACCAGCACAATACATTTTTAGTACATAATACAACAATAAATTCATGGAAAGAAAAAATTTGTATGTAAAACAGAACATCAAGAATTTTTAATAAAAGAATTGATATCCCAATCAACATTAATACCAAACAGTATCCACCTAACCTCCATTTGGGAAATGCCTCTTTTAGTGAACCCCCCTCTCCAAGAAGGCATACACTTGTCAATTGCCACAAAAGAGGTACCAGTGGGATCTCTATTGTGGCACTGTGCAAAATGCTTAGGAACCGTATGTTCTTTTTGATCCTTTCTAAAAAAAAATGAATGTTGTTAATATGTTTCTTAGTCCGTATCGAAAAAGTCCTGATTGTTCGTCCCACAGACTGCTTACCACATGGACCTGTGATAAGGTAAACAATATTCTTTGTGGTGCAGGTAATGAAGTGTTTAATTGGGTATGTTTTAACGGTAACAGTTGAAGAAAAAGTACATTTTGTTCTTGCCATTGATGGTAATTCGGCACACTGCACATTTTTTGCAAGGGTAAAATCCCACTAACTGTTGAAAAAAAGTTGTGCATCCTGGTGGGTCCAAAATAGTAGGAGCCACATTCAGTTGTAAGAAGGCAACCCCCTAAAAATAACACCTGGTTTATCAGGAAGTGCAGAGGAACATGGATCGGTCTCCCCCCCCCTTGTGAGTCCCTGCCCCCTACTGTTAGAATCACTCCCTAGGAAACATAATTAACCCCTTGATCACCCCCTAGTGTTAACTCCTTTCCTGCCAGTCAAATTTACACAGTAATCAGTGCATTTTTTATAGCACTGATCGCTGTATAAATGTGAATGGTCCCAAAATAATGTCAAAAGTGTCCGAATTGTTCACCGCAATATCGCAGTCACGATAGAAATCTCAGATCGCCGCCATTAGTAGTGAAAAAAAAATGAACACATAAATGTATCCCCTTTTTTTGTAGACGCTATAACTTTTGCACAAACCAATCAATATATGCGCTTATTACTTTTTTTTTTTTTTAGCAAAAATATGTAGAAGAATACATATCGCCTAAACTGAGGAAAAAAAATGTTTTTTGATTTTTTTAATGGGATATTTATTATAGCAAAAAGTAACAAAAATTTATTTTTTTTCCAAATTGGCACGCTTTTTTGATTATAGCGCAAAAAATAAAAACTGCAGAGGTGATCAAATATCACCAAAAGAAAGCTCTATTTGTGGGGAAAAAAATTATCAAAATTTCATATGGGTACAGTGTAGCATGGCTACGAGGCACGGACTTTAACCATGTTTTATGATGACAACTGTCAGTGGGTATGTAGGAATTTTGATCCGTAATCTTAAAAAAATGTACTAGTAACTAATTTGTCACTACTACTACTACTACTCGGATTTTGAGATCTAAAAAATGAATTCTTTCCATGTGGGCCTCATAGGTAAGGGTTATACCACAGTCATTTTAATTCGAAAGGTACATAAATTGATCGAGTCATGGTCTCCCCTCCATAGGAGGAGGATGTTGTCTATGTATCTTGCCCACAAGACAACTTCTGGCCAAGCACAGGTATAGACGACATCCTCCTCCCATTTGGCCATAAATAAATTGGCCAAACTGGGGGGGGGGCAGTTTTTGCTCCCATAGGCACACCTTCCTTTTTAATAAAACATTTTTCATTGAACCAAAAATAATTGTGGGTGGTGGCAAAAATTAGTAGGTCCAAAATTAAATCCTTTTGAATGTTCAACATATCAGTCTCTCTAGAAAAAAAGTGGTTGACTGCCTCTTAGCACAGATGATGAGATATACAGGTGTAGAGTGATGCACAATCTGCAGTAACTAGTAGACCCTCCCCACCCCCCGTTGTATGATTCAACAATAGGATAGTATCTTTAGTGTCCTTTAAATTCAAGGGCATTTTTTTGACAATAGGTTGTAAAAAGAAACCAAGGGAAAAAAACCTCCCTTGCTTGGGGCAACAACCACACAAAAGTAAGGTAGAAAATATATTTATTATTATACATAAAATTTGATCATCCAAGCATGTAATGATCGTTTTAAAAACATGTCATATTACAAGACAAAAAAGATAGACAAAAAACATAATAAATTACATAGAAAGCATAGAATAGTATTATGAATACTCTCCGGTTATTGCATAATCTCTCTGGTACCTGACACATTTCTGGTTCAAGCCCTTCCTCAGGGATATTGGATAGGAGAATATGTAGTCATAAATTTGTCAAAAGGTATGTTCTACTATGCAAACAAAAAAGAATTGATAGAGCACTGCAGAAAATGGCGTCAATGGGAGCCTACCGACACTGCCCCACAGAGTCAAATAATTCTCAGGTGGGAACCCTCCATATGCTGGGTGGTCACAGAGCAAAGTAATATGCGAAGTGCAGCGAGGAAGTTGTAAAACACAGTTTTTCAAAGGTTGTAGAGTGATGCTTTTCAAAGCCTCAATATAGCCTCTTATTATCCATATGTAGCGCACTCAGGGTCACTTGAAAAAAAAACCTTCTTGCACTCCGATCAGTTCCTCAGCATTCGGCGTCCATCTATCTCTGCAGTGCTATATAAATAGAAATCAATGTATTTGCCTATTCTGGGTGTAACGGAGTCAATCCCACTAATAATTGGATGACCCAGGGGACAGTTAATATCTTTGTGTATTTCGGGTAAATAATACATTGTGGGAATACGAGGAGCGGCAGGTATTAACCACTTCCCGACCGTCGCGATGATGTAAATTGCCGTGCAGGTACGTCCATTTGAAATTGCCGCCCTGCCATCACATGCACGGCAGCGGCGGCGCACTTGCGTGCCGGTCGGGACCCCGTGAGTCCGGTCGCGGGTCTCACAGACTCGATCGCTATGGGGATACCCGCAATCGTCTCATGGGGAGGCTGAACGTGGAGATGGTGATGTAAACAGCATCTCCCCGTTCTGCCTACCAACAAGTGACACTGCTCCCTGTGATTGGAGTAGAGATCAGTGTTCACTAACACACAGGCCAGCCCCCCACAGTTAGTAACACGCCCCTAGGACACACTTAACCACTACACTGCCACCCCCTGGTTAACCCCTTCACTGCCAGTGTCATTTACACAGGAATCAGTGCCTTTGTATAGCACTGATTGCTGTATAAATGACAATGGTCCCAAAAATGTGTCAAAAAAGTCAGATGTGTCCGCCATAATGTCGCAGTCACAATAAAAATCGCTGATCGCCGCCATTACTAGTAAAAAAAAAATATTAATAAAAATGCCATATATCCCCTATTTTGTAAACGCTATAAATTTTGCACAAACCAATCAATAATCGCTTATTGCGATTTTGTTTTACCAAAAATATGTAGAAGAATACGCATCGGCCTAAACTGAGGGAAAAAATTGTTTTTTTTAATATATTTTTGGGGATATATATTATAACAAAAAGTAAAAAATAATGTGCTTTTTTCAAAATTGTTGTTAATAGCGCAAAAAAGAAAAAACGCAGGACGTCAATTTTGTTTGGGAGCCACGTAGCACAACCGTGCAATTGTCAGTTAAAGCGACACAGTGCCGAATTGCAAAAAGTGGTCTGGTCTTAAGCCAGCAAAATGGTCCGGTCTGAAAGTGGTTAAAAAGGTTTTCTGCTTTTTGTCCAAAGTGTGGGAATTGAAGCCTTTATCAATAAGAACAGTCAATTATTTTTATAGGAAACCGTAGGATTGCTCATAAGTAGTCCATACATTTCACGATCCACAAGGATTCTAGACATCTCTTGGAGATAATCAGTTTTGTCCAAAACGACATGGCCGCCTTCCTTGTCGGCTGGGCGGACAATAAGATCTTTGTTCTTACAGAGTCTTTTCAAACCCATATCAAATGTAGGGTTGGAAGGGAGTCTCCTTAAATTTAATTTATCCAGATCGTTTAAGACCAGATCCTTAAAAATTGTAATAGATGGAGGTAACACACCTGAGGGGGTGAATGTAGAGGCATTTGCCAAGCCGGAGTGTTTCATCTGTCTCATCTGGATGGCTGTTTTAATTGGGACAGGATTAGATAGAATATATCTCTGTATGTTGATTTTGCGGATATATTTATGGACATCTATGAAAGTATTGAAACGGTTCATCTGTCTAGGCGGAACATATTTCAGACCTTTGTCTAATACTAGGGTCTCTTCTTGAGTGAGAATGGTCTTACTTAATTTAAAGATACCTTTGCCTTTTATGTCCTTCTCCTTTTTCCTCTAAATTTGCCTCCCCCTCTAGTGCCTCTCCTTGTTTTGGGTACCTTTTTCTTCCCCGTGGTCCTGTTGAAAATCCTGACCACTTGATGTGGGAAAATCCTAATTATAGGTGTAGAGGTTTAGTATAAGTGTCTCTGTCATACGCCATACATGGATAAGGTCCATGTCCTGGATCATCATCCCTCAAAGGTGAATATCTGTTAGCCATAGGGATCTGTGTTCCCCGTGGGGTTCCATACGCCATTGAGTAACGGTTATACGCTCTTCCATATGGGGCAAAGCCGGAGTGGAGGAGGGCAAACGACCTCTGCCCCTACCCCTTCTACTACCACCTCTTACCCCACCTGACCTTGTAAAACAGTGAGCACTGGGTGGATGATGACCTCTTTGTTAGCCTTGATAAACAGGGTAGTTAGATATGTATTGGTTATGCTGTCATCGGCATGATTACTTCTGACAAGTTCTCTGACACATATGATAAAACCAGTTTGAATTTTGTGTCAGGGTGAGTGTTATAAATAAATTATCAGACAGCTGCTCTACTCACAGGACAGCGCTGAAAGTCTCTGCCTATCTGGAAAGGGGCGTGCCTTTCCTCCAATCAGCTGTCTCCCAGTGTAATCCAAGACTTCTCTCACAGTGCAGAATGAGGAAGTGAACATTCTAACATGATCTGCACTTTCTAAACAGTATATAAAGCTGAAGACAGAACATATACATGTAAAACTTATGTAGGAGGATTTGCTTTATCTCTGTGTATCATCTGAGGCTGCTCACTTCACTTGGTATATGTGAGGGTTTACATCCACTTTAAGAACTATAGAGGCTGCCACTTCCCATATAATAGTACTAGTGAGATGGCTTTTATGCCGATACAAGGCTTTTAGTACATTCTAAGTCATTGACCTAGAATACATTTGTAGATTAGGATTAAAAACACAATTGCAGACCTGTCCAATAAAATACTGTAAGCATCAATTCTCAAAAACGAATTCTTCTTAGACTGGTCTTGCTTCAGTAAAATAAATACAGATTCAAGTCTTAGGTTTAATGCACTGTATACTCAGGGCATTGTTTTTTTTTTTTTTCAATAAGGACAATATATAAATTTGAAATTCTACTTTATGTTAACTACTTCAATACAGGGTGCCTTCAGCACTGCCGCACTTTGAATGACAATTGCACAGTAATGTAACACTGTACCCAAATTATATTTTTATAACTTTTTTTCACACAAATAGAGCTTTCTTTTGGTGGTATTTAATCACCACTGAATTATTTATTTTTTGCTAAATAAATGAAAAAAAAAAAAAAAATGCTTTTTTTAGTTTCTGTTATACAATTTTGCAAATAAATAATCTTTCTTTATAAACAGTACCCACTCATACAGGGGGCTTCCTTGCCTGTGCCAAGCCCAACCCTTGAAAAGACAACCCCACCTCATAATGTCCGCTCCATCAAATGATTTGGACTAGTGCACAAAGCAAGGTCCATAAAGACATAGATGAATGAGTTTGGGGTGGAGAAACTTGACTGACCTGCACAGAGCCCTGACCTCAATCCAATAGTTACATAGTTAGTAAGGTTGAATAAGGACACCAGTCCATCAAGTTCAACCTGACTGAGTGTCTACAATTGTCCCTATCCCTGTACATTGCACACTTACATCAGTCCATACCCTCAAGGAGCCCACAATCCAAGGTCCCCATTCATATACTAGGGCCAATTTTGGACAGAAGCCAATTAACCTACCTGCATGTCTTTGGAGTGTGGGAGGAAACCCACGCAGGCACAGGGAGAACATGTAAACTCCAGGCAGGTAGTGTCGTAGTTGGGATACGAACCAGTGACGCTATTTACTGCTAGGCGAGAGTGCTAACCACTACACCACTGTGCCACCCTTTGGTATTATTTAGAGCAGGAACTGTGGGCCAGGCCTTCTTCTCCAACATCAGTGCCGGACCTCACAAATGCGCTTCTGGAACAATGGTCAAACATTCCCATAGATATTGAAGAGGTCTGACAGAGAAAACCATAAATGGGTGTGCCACATCCCATAGATTGTAGAAAAAAAAAGGAAAGGGTTACCCCTAGATTTTGGATTTTATAGACACTACCACAGTGAAAAAAAGGAAGAATTGATATAAATATCATTTTTATTGTACAAAAAACATACAAAAAATAGTAAATATATGAAAAATACATTCATATGTGGATACACAATAAAAAACCGTCAATGACAAATAAACATATCTCCCTGAACCAGACACGTTTCAGAGAAAACTTTTCAGGGTTCTTTATGGAGAGTTGGAAAAAAGGAAAAAACTGCGCTATGATAAAAATATTATACTAATCGTCCACAATGGAACTTTGATCAGCTGCGGCTTGACTGTATTACATAATTACAGAAAAAAAAACACATGAAAAATTGAGTAAGCTGCGCTAAATCATAAACCCACATAAAATTCAATGAAGTAAAAAACATTAGACAGGGGGCGTGGCCTGGACATGGCGGAGTAGAGACGTGCATCGCTCGAGCTCCCGGCCGTCTCCCACCTTTTCTGTAGACGTTTGCCATATTACCGCATTATGCCCTCCTCGAAAAAGCGGGCCGCGCAAAGGAAAAGCATCCCTGCTAGACCGGCTCTTCCCACGCCGCAACCCGGTGATATCGAGCGGCTTTTCCATCTCTCTCAGCTCCGCTCCCCGGGCCCTGTCATGGCGGCGCCACGTGACCACGGAAGCGAGGGCCGCGCTGTCTGCGCCTCCCCGGACCTCGACCCGGGTGCCTCCACCTCGGATCCCCTGCTGAGCACCCCTGTGGATCTCCACCGGGAAGTTACTGACCCTCCGCAGGTGGCGGTGCCGACGCTGCACTTGGACGAGGAGCTCCGCTCGTTATTGCACTCCCTCCCTACCAAGTCAGACATAACCACGCTTATCGGAGCGGTGGAAGCTGCCCACCGCAAGGAGATAGCTCTCGTCCGAGGGGAGGTGAAGGTCCTGACCGCCAGAGTGACTGGCGGTGAGACATCCTTGGCGGCCTTGGAAGAACGGGTGGCAGCTTTGGAGGACGTTCGGAACGCCCAGGCGGACGCTTTGCTAGAGCAGCAGCTGCGGCTGGAGGAAATTGAGGACCGCAGTCGTAGAAATAATCTGCGTCTGCGGGGTCTTCCAGAGGCGACGGGACCGGAGGACTTGACGGACACAGTAGCAGCGATATTCCGGAGCATCCCTGGGGTGGTTCTGCCACCTCGCCTGGAATTTGATAGGGTTCATAGAGCCCTTGGCCCACGATCAACGGACCCTGACAGGCCACGCGATGTAGTCTGCCGACTGCACCACTACCTGCATAAGAAGGAAGTCCTGCGGAAGGCCTGGGAAGCCCCTGCCGTGGAGTTCGATGGAGTGGACCTGAAAATCTTGCCGGACGCTGCAGAGGCGAGCACTGTTAAAACCTCTGCTGGAGCTGGCTCGCTGCAGAGGAGCGACCTACCGCTGGGTCTACCCCTTATCGGTCACGTTCCGAAGGGACCAACGTTTTTTTTACTCTCCGCCACCCTGGCTCCTTACCCGACCTGTTTGCCTTTCTGGCGGCGGACCCCATCACCCTTCCGGATTGGCTGGCTCCTCTGCCCCGCGTTCGGGGTACAGATGCGGGTCCTGGACGTCGGGGAGGCCTGCCGCCCAGACAACAGAGGAACCGTCGGAGGCTCAGAGCACCCTCTCCGGAGATCTCCAGGGAAATGTGAGGTAACTTTTTTCTTCTGGGACTTCACCCCCTCCCCTCTCCCACTCACCGCGGCTGATGCCGCTGACACCCTGGATGGCCCGTTTTACCCCTGCTCTCCTGGTGCCTAGCTGCGTTTGGACAGCTCCCCCCTGGTCACATCCGTGATGGCTGATGCGGCTCCCCCCCCCCCCACTGCCCTGGGCCACACACTGTTGTGGTGGTCCACCGCCTCTGCCCGAACTGCTGTGCTGCTCCCCCCCACTGTTGTACATATTTTTGCACGTAACTTGTTTGGGGGTGTTGATTGGAACTGCTGAGACCTTCCTGCCTCCTGCTCTGAATCTTGGGGTCCTCTGGGGGACCTGGACTATACTATTGTCTGGCCTGTGGAGGGGTCTTCCCCGCACTGCACGACTTCTCCCTATCCCTGGACTGTTGGTGGGTTCCCCCGCTCCCTCCCCCCCTTTTGGTTTTGCTCTGCCCTCTGCTGCCCACTCCCACCTGTTCCGTATGGCCTGCAGTGGAGATGCCTGCCCGCCTGCCTGAGAGCCCCAGGTAGACTATTTTCTGTGTGGCAACTTGGAGATCATGCGGAGCTGTCGTTTCAAGGAGGATTGTGTATTCTGTGGGTGGGGGTTTTGGGCCTTGTGGGGGGGGGGGTGGGGTGCTGGTGGATCGCCCCCCGACATGACTGTGGAGATACCCTCCCAGAGGTACTTGGTGAGCGCTGCTGCGCCCCTATCTGATGACTGTGGGGCTGGGGTTTTGGTGGGGGAGGGGGTTGTTTGCAGGGGCGGGGGGGTTTGGGGTTGGGTCTTCTGTGTTGGGGCGAGGCGGCCGGTACGTGGCACCCATACCTAGGTCCGGTTTGGCACGGGTGGGGCCTTGTATCGCCCGGCTCGGCTACTCATTGGGGGCCCCCATGTCTTATTTTCCTGGGTGTGGCGGCGGGTGGGGGATGTTGGGTAGGTGCCCATTGGTAGGCACTCTGCAGATGGCGCGCGGTTTTCGTGCCTGGCTGTGGATGTGTATGGACTGGGCCATGTATCATCTGGGGTCGGTTTCCCTTTATAGCTTCTGTGGTTCCTTGCCTGTTTCTTGCCCTCATTATCTGTTCACTGGGTATATGTGGGATGTTTGCTGTTTTGACGTTTTTTGTGTTTATCTATTTCACTATGTATACTTTTACCTGGAGTTATGCATTATGCTATGGTGATGCCACGAGGTGGGTGGCGGGCTTAGGGAGCTGGTTATTGCGTTCCCTGCCCGGTTCACTCCCCCCCATAGGCTCGCATGTTTTGCTAGAGGGTATGTTGTGCCCTCGAAGCATTGTGTGCACATAACTAATTTAGTTTTTACTGGAGACGTAGGGCATTAGGCCCGGTTTCCGATAACTGTTCTACTTCTTTCCATTCTTGTCTTTTACTTCTTTCTTGTCTGCTCCTCCCCCCCTCCCCCACTTCCCCTCTGTCTTTCCCTTACCCCCCCTTACCCCTTTTCCGGCTGCCCCCGTCCCCCTTACACCCCCTCCTGTTCCCCTTCCCTAGTTATGGCCGCATCTCGCCTCCGCCTTTTGTCGCTTAACGCGAAAGGCCTCAATACACCCGAAAAACGGCGTATCCTGCTGGCGGACCTGAAAAGGCTGCACACGGATATTGCCTTTATACAGGAAACGCATTTTAAATCCCGTGCACTGCCATACCTCCGTAATAGGCACTACCCGTTCTCATACCACTCTATTAACCCGACAGCCAAGTCGAAAGGGGTCTCCATACTTCTTTCCCACAAACTCCCGTGGAAATGCCAGGATTCCCTGATAGACACTGCTGGCCGTTATGTTTTCCTGAAAGGACTCATTGGCACGGTTCAAGTGACTCTGGCAACCATATATGCGCCTAATGAATTTCAGGCCACTTTTGTGGAGGGAATTATGGAGAAACTACAGGGCTTTAGAGCCGGTCAGTTACTGTTGGGTGGGGACTTTAATGTACCATTATTGCCCTCTGTGGACACCTCGGCTGGTCGTACCTCTTTGCCAGTGAGTCAGCTTAAACGGGTTGCGAAGGCGCTCCATAACTCCCAACTGATTGATGTCTGGAGACTACAGCACTCTAGCGAGCGGGACTATACATTTTACTCTTCTGTACACCGGGTCTACACCCGCATTGACTATTTCATGATCCCTCACTCCCAACTACATGCAGTGGAACACTCCTCCATTGGAAACAGGACTTGGTCGGATCATGCACCGATCTTTTTGACTTATCTATTGTCCGATACCCCGCCTCTGGCGACCAGATTCTGGCGCCTCAATGAGAGTTTGCTGCAGATCCCAGAGGTCCTGGCGGATGTGACCGCGACACTGCGTCACTACCTCCGGGAGAATGATCTCCCAGATTGTGATCCGGGAGTGCTTTGGGAGGCCCACAAGACGGTGGTTAGAGGTGTTCTTATCAAACATGGGGCACGGCTTAAACGAGAACGCACTCAACTCCTAGACCAACTCTTGGAGAAACTACACATAGCAGAAGCCCGACATAAACACGCCCCTACTCATTCCTCTGACACCGATGTACAATTCTTACGGAAACAAGTGACGGACATTCTGTATTACAGGGCTAAAGCGGCCATGCAATCCTGTCGTAAAATGGCCACGAATCAGGTGACAAATGTGGGAAGCTGCTGGCGCGGCTGATAAGAGAGCGTAAACTCTTGACATATATCCCCCACGTTGTTGTGCCAGGGGGACGGAGGGTTACTTTACCTCGGGATATCACTCAGGAATTCCGCGATTTTTATTCCGCTCTCTATAATCTCCAGGCTGACCCACAATCGCAGTCGGACATGGTGGATTATATTGAAGCATCCCATATGCCCTCTATTTCACCAGAGGCCAGGGCAGAATTGGAGTCCCCGATAACCCTGGTGGAGATTCATAAGGCTATGGGGTCCATGAAACCTGGGAAGGCCCCGGGCCCGGACGGCTATACCCTGCAGTACTATAGAACATTATTAGATCTGCTGGGTCCGCCCATGCTCACGCTATTCAATGCAATAGGCTCGGGCGGGTGCTTTCCTAGAGACTTCTTGAGTGCCCATATCTCGGTGATACCCAAGGAAGGGAAGGATCCTGCGTCCTGTGGTAGTTACAGGCCGATATCTCTTCTAAACATTGATTTAAAAATTTATACTAAGATTCTGGCCACTAGAATAGCTGCCCATCTCCAACACTTAATCCACCTGGACCAGGTTGGCTTTATACCCTCTAGGGAAGCCCGTGATAGCACCACGAAAGTTTTAAATCTGCTCCATGTGGCGACGACCACGAGAACCCCTTGCGTTCTGCTGAACACGGACGCCGAAAAGGCTTTTGACCGTGTGAATTGGTCATTTATGTTCGCAGTGCTCCGACATGTGGGGCTGGGGGAACGCATGCTCAACAGGATAGCTGGAGTGTACTCTACGCCCACGGCCCAAGTTAAAATTAACGGGACTCTCTCGACCCCTTTTACGATAACCAATGGGACGCGGCAGGGCTGCCCCTTATCCCCTCTTTTGTTTGCGTTATCCCTGGAACCCTTTCTAGCCGTTTTTAGGCTTAACCCCGACATACAAGGGGTGAGGGTGGGACGGTCGCAGCATAAGATTTCAGCTTATGATGATGACATGCTTTTTACGCTGTCTAACCCAGGGATATCGTTACCAAATTTGCTACGGGAATTTGAGAGATATGGGAAGTTCTCTAACATGAAAATAAACTTCACCAAATCGGAAGCTATGGGTCTCATGTTGTCACCCCGATTACTGCCTGCTCTACAATCCTCTTTCCAATTTAAATGGACGTCCGCCACCCTGACTTATCTCGGGACTAGCATCCCCTCGAACCTTTCGGACCTCTATGAACAAAATTTCCCCCCTCTCCTCGCTAAGGTGAGGCTGCTTCTGGACTCATGGCGAAGGGGGGTCCATTCGTGGTTCGGTAGGTGCAATCTGCTGAAAATGTGCATCTTGCCCAAATTTTTGTACCTCTTCCAGGCGCTGCCGATTAGGATTCCGCCCACGTACTTTAAACAGGTACAGACCTTGTTCACCCGGTTCGTCTGGGCACAGAAGCGGCCCCGGATACCTCGATCCCAACTCTCCCTGCCGAAATCTTATGGGGGGTTGGCACTCCCTGACGTTAAACAATACTACTCTGCCGTACACTTGGGTAGGATTTTGGACTGGGGACGTAATCTCGATACTAAACTATGGGTGCAAATTGAACAACAACAGTGCCCCTTTCCATTGAAGACAGCTCTCTGGTGCCATGAGGCACTACCACGAGCGGTGAAATCCCACCCCCTCATAGGCACCACGATTTCTCACGGCGCGAAGGCGGCACTGCAACATTCTCTGACGACCACGACGTCCCCGCTGACTCCAATTTTGGGTAACCCCGGTTTTACACCGGGGCTATCACAGGCACAATTTCGACCGTTACGGGACTCCGGTCTTTCTATGGCCTCTCAATTTGTCATGCGGGATGGCTGGACTTCCATCCCGGATCTTATGGACCCCTTAGGTTCGTATGGCCTGGACTTTTGGAACGCCAGTCGCCTGCATCACTTTCTTCATTCTCTCTCGAACCCCCTAGACTATACCAGACCACTTACTGCTTTTGAAGAATACTGTTCTGACACTGAACCGATCTCCCGAATCCTTTCTAAAATGTATGTTCTACTCAATACACCTGCTCAACCACCATACGTCGCGGGTCTTACTAAATGGGAGACAGACTTGGGCCACACTTTCACGCAACCTCAAATTAACAACATACTGCGGTTCGCTCTGCGGTCCTCGATTTGTACCAAAATACAAGAGACGAACTACAAAATTCTTGTCCGGTGGTACCTGACGCCTAGTCGCCTTCACCTTATCTACCCTGACACATCTGAGTGCTGCTGGCGCTGTCGTGAAGGACGGGGCACAATTTTTCATGTTTTTTGGTCCTGCCCTAAGCTTTCGGAGTTCTGGGCCGCGGTCCGGACCATATCTCAGAAATTTACAGAATGGCGGATCCCTAATGACCCAGCCTTTTTCTTACTGCATGTTTCGGACATACCCCCTAGGACATACGCACGATCGATACTGCGTCACTTAACGAATGCGGCCAAGTCCTGTATCCCCTTGCTTTGGAAACAGCAGACGCCGCCTTCAGTGGCAATGTGGGTGAGGAAGGTGGAGGATATAAATAAAATGGAAGACCTGGTGCTTACAGCCCATGATCGGCAGGAGACTTATCGAAAGACTTGGTCTCTCTGGAACGTGTTTGTATACTCTGATGAGGGCAAAGCTCTATTTGGCCGTTAATTTACTTGCCACTGGGGTCTGACATGCCGCGTAGGAGAAGCGGATCCCGCCCTGCCCCTCCCTCCCCTCCCCCCCCCCCTTACCCACCACCTTTTCCCCTCATCTCTTCCTTTCCCCCCCCCCCCCCCGCCCCTTTCTTCCTTTTTTCTCTTTTTTCTGTTTTTCTTTCACTTTTACCTTAATCTTCACTCTCTTTTTTTTTTTTTTTTTTTTTTTTGGCCGCGTCTCCGATCATGCTTCCAATGACCTTATGCCGAAGCGCTAGGTTAGGCTTCGGCGTGATCGCTTCCTATAAAGAGGCGGGGGCATCTTTGCCGGTCCCGACCTGGAGGGATTGGCCTCCAAGGCCAGTGAGTAGGACATGTTTTGCTGATATTCTATATGTTCCCATGCCAATACCTGTATAGCGTGTCTGTGAGGCTGCGACCTCTTTTGTCTCTCCTGTTGTACTTACTGTTCTTTGTTTTTGGGCTTTCCCAATGTATGTTTTCATTGTTCAAAATACTAATAAAACTATATTTGCAAAAAAAAAAACATTAGACAAAATTTCAATAATAATGTGCAAAATTAGGCCTATTACCCCCAGTCCTAAAGAATAAGGGTTATAGGATAATTGATCACAGTCAACAACGAAAAAAGAAAAAAGAAAAACAAAAAAATATAAAGCAAAATAGTGAACACCCAATGTGTAATTATATAAACATTTAAATTCCAACAGAGTCCAATATAGATGAAATCGTCAAATCTTCTACTGTGTAGCAAGTGCTTGATCCACCACCATACAGCCAAAATTACTCCTTACCAGAATTTCATGACCCCCCCCACTACAGAGGGTCACCAACAGCATGTAACAATAGATATCTCCCACTTCAGAAGGGTCTCAGCTGTTCTCCTCCCTCCACCGATATCATGACCAGGTTGTCAAACAAGTATCTTTAGTTATCTCCCATATATTAGGTCATATGTGCCAATTCCATGCAAAAGAAATGAAGCTCCAATAGTGTAAAACCTTTTAATATAACTCAAATATAAAAACAAAAATGCACTTACAAAGCACAAAGGAAAGATCAGCCTTAAGTCCGATGCGCCGGCCGGACGCAAACGGACAAACTCGTCGTTCCTGGGTACAATTTCTTGGTAAGGGGTGACGTCAGCTCATCGCTCAGCCCGGGCTGAGTCACGCTGCAATGATGGGCACAGGTTATGCTGCAATGATGGGCATGGGTCATACTGCAATGGTGGGCAAGGTCACGCTGTAATGGTGGGCACAGGTGAGGCTGCAATGGTGAGCACCGGTGAAGCTGCAATAGTGGGTACAGGTCATGCTGCAATGATGGGCACAGGTGAGGCTGCTTTGGTGGGCACAGATCACGCTGAAATCATGGGTACAGGTGAGGCTGTATTGGTGGGCACAGGTCACGCTGCATTGATGGACACTTACAAGACTGCATTGATGGGCACAGGTGAGGCTGCACTGATAAAGTTGTTGTTAATATTTATTTTTGTAACTTAATTCTGCATAAAACCTTTAAGTGTCATTTCAAGAGATAATTTATGGGGGCATGTTTAGGGGCGGAATTAGGTAGGGGTTGGGTGGTGCAACTGGTGGCAAATAACCCGGCCTGCCTACTAGCCAGGCCTTGTAACTGGCCTGGCTAGTAGCTCAGGACTTGAAATTTTGAACAGTTTAATTTGCTTCAAAAAATTGTAGCAGACAAGCTGTGAACCAAATGCTTGAGGTAAGAAGCAGGAAAGGTTGCCTTATGTTGCACAGTTAGGAAGTAGATACTTATCTTAAACCAGAAAAAATTGTAGGGCACTTATGAGGTTATATTTATTTCCTAAATTCCATACGAATTCAGTTATAAATTGATGTGCAATAAATGGATAAATACAAATAAAATCATTCTGTACTCTCTCTAGAAGTAGGAGGGCCCAAAAGATTCACTGAAAATAGTATATAAACTGTAGACAATGCATTGTTTAGAGTGGACTAGAACACCTCACCAAAGATTTCCAGTTAAATTATTATTATTTTTTTACTTTAGGTAGAGTGACAAAATATAAGAATTTCTGTCAGTTTATTTATTTATTTATTTTTATGGCTGCGTTCCCATTAAGGAGATTCACATTCTCTATTTGTTCTGGTGAACGTTATCACCAAAATTGAAAGAAAACAAATCTTCCAATAGGGAAGGATTTTGGAAGGAATTTTCTCTCACTTTCTGCTGTTGCTATGTGAAAGAACATTAACTTTAACACTGTATCAAGCTTGACTGAATATGTATCCACATCCAAGCTAAGTTTACAAACTTTTATAACACTACCTTTTATAACACTACTGTTAAAGGGGTTGTAAACCCAAATTTTTTTCACCTTAATGCATCCTATGCATTAAGGTGAAAAAACACCTGGCAGTGACTGCCCCCCTAGCCCCCCCCCCCCATTTTACTTACTTGAGCCCCATATTTCCCTCAGCGAGGACGCGCTGTCCCTCTCTCCATGGGATCCTGGCTCTTGATTGGATAGATTGATAGCAGCGCTGTCATTGACTCCCACTGCTGTCAATCAAGTCCAATGAAGCGGGTGCCAGGGGCAGGGCCGAGACTGGCATTCGTGTCTATGGATGCAAATGCTGGACTCGGGAGCGTGCCCACAAGGTGACTCCCCCAGGCGAGCACTTCTCCTAGGGGGTTATCTGATGTGGGGAGGAGCCACGAGAACTGCCGAGGGACCCCAAAAGAGGATATTCGCAGCCACTCTGTGCCAAACTAACTGCACAGTGGAGGTATGTGTGATATGTTTGTTATTTAAAAAAAATAAAAAACGAGCCTTAACAATCACGTTCATAAAATCTTTAAAATTAAATTTAGTGAAGTCCATCAGCACAATTAATAGAAGTGGAGGCACTCTCTGTTTTTTTTTAACCTTGTGGTTTCATAGACAGTAAAACCCCCTGAAAACCTCTTGTAGAAGCTCCTTCGTTTTTGAGGGTCTCGTCACTTCCAAATGACACCCCAAGTGTGATGCTGGGTTTATCAAACATATCAGAGCACAATGTTCCACATTTACAACAAAGAAAAATGAAAAGCCTTTTATTCTTTCAAATCTCACCAGCTGACCTTCACAGCAATCAGGCATTCAGCCGTGTGGCACATGCAGTTTTTACAGCAGATTTATTATCTTCATTTCTAAATTGTAAAACATTGAAAATGTACCACTGAAGGAGATCTTTTTCAAATTCATCTGCTCATCTTGTGTAATGTCTCTAAGTTATCCATTAAAAATAAATGTGAATGGAAAATAAAAAATACTTTCTTTTAAACAAGTCCCAAATGTCAGACAGTAATCCCACGTACACACGACCGGTTTTCCTGTTGGAATAAACTCCGAAGGTTTTTCCGACAGAGTTCTGCTGAAACTGTCGTGCATACACACGATCACACCAAATTCCGACTGTTTAGAGTGCAGTGGCGTACAGCACTTACAATGGGACTAGAAAAAGGAAGTTCAAGACCCAGTGCCCCTTCTGTTGGGCTCCTTATGTTGATCTTGTGTTTATTTCGTGTTAGTAGAAGTTTGGTTAGAGACGATTCATGCTTTTCAGACTCCAGCTTATTCCGATCGTTTTAATGCTGTTTAGTTTGTGCTTGTGGGTTTGTATCTGGTTTTCATTGCGTGTTGGTCAGTCCGTATCTGGATTTTAGTGCGTTCTGGTCAGCTTGTTACTGTTCTTCAGCTCGTTCTTCACAGGCCTTGCTGTTCTTCAGTGCGTTCGTTTAAGTTTGTTCTGACCAGCCAACCATTTTGAAACCATGGTGTGGGTACGTACTCGTTGTCGAGTTCGTGCTGTGTGGGAACTTGGTGTTGGGGTTCATACTTTGACCCGAGCCTGGTCCATGAACAGGGCGAGGAGAAGTTCATAGACCAAGAATTGGTCACGCTGGAGTAACCAATTCATGCTTTTGCTTTGCGAGATCCAGGACAATAGTCCTGAGGATTTCAGTAATTATCTCAGGATGACGGACCCCGTTTTTCACCGTCTGTTGGCTTTGCTAACCCTTTATATCAGCAGGCAGGATACCTGCATGCGGAAAGCCATCACTCCAGAGCATAGGCTAGTCGCCATGTTGCAGTACTTGGCATCTGGGAGAAGTCTACAGGACCTCAAGTTCTCGACAGGCATCTTCCTCCAGGCTCTGGGGATCATTATTCCAGAGACCTGTTCTGCCATCATTCAGATCCTGCAGAAGGACTATATTAAGGTAAGTTTTCTCCTTTAACATCATATTATATGAATTTAATGTTTGCTAATGTATTGTATTTATTTCATCATTTCCTAATTACCATGATTGGAATATGCTGTGACTGTCCCCTTTATCCTCATGCATGCTGAAAGCTTTTTAATACTCTTTTCTTGGCCTGCATGCATATTTGCCTTCACTATCCTCCCCAGCATGCTATCCTGGACCCATATACACCTATAGCCTAGTCCCTTTAACAATGTCAGGTCCATTGTACTGCTTTCCCTCAAACACCCCCTAAAATGTTCCCAAATGTAATGTGTGTCCTTAAATTCATTTAGAACCTACCCCCACCTCCTAAAATGTGTCCACATGTAATGTGTGTCCTTAAATTAATTTAGAACCCTCCCTTACCCCCTAAAATGTGTCCAAATGTAATGTGTGTCCTTAGATTAATTTAGAACCCTCCACCATCCCCTAAAATGTGTCCAAATGTTATGTGTGTCCTTAAATTCAGGTAGAGTGCCTGTGGCTTTTTTTGGGCTCCCAAAGTCTCCTCAAACCCTCCCCCACACATAAATTTATCAATGGGCCACAGAGGGGGTGAGGAATCTGATAAGTGGGCCTTATATTTTTGTCTTTTTAAATACTCATTCAAATAAATGTTATACTGATGTTGTGTGAGAATGTTTTTGTGTAATCTGCTTGCAATCTTATGTGCAAAAGTACTTACCGTATTTTTCACTCCATAAGACGCACCTGACCATAAGACACACCTAGATTTTAGAGGTTGAAAACAAGAAAAAAAATATTCTGAACCAAATGGTGTATTAAAATATTTTTCAGTGCCCATGAAATGCAGAGTGACCATTACCATAGAAAATGCAGAGTGACCATTACCATAGAAAAGTATTGGCAGGGTATTGCACAGTATTGGCAGGGTATCGCAGAGTATTGTCAGGGTATCGCAGAGTATTGCAGTGTATTGGCAGGGTATTTCAGAATAATGGCAGGGTTTTGGCAGGGTATGGCAGAGTATTGGAAGGGTATTGCATAGTATTGGCAGAGTATTGGCAGGATATTGCAGAGTATTGGCAGGGTATTGCAGAGCATTGGCAGAGTATGAAGGGATGGCTGTGACTGCACTTGTCACAGAGCAGCACTGTGGGCACTACAGATGCAGCCCACAGCGCTGCTACCATCCGATCTCTCCCCTCCACTGTACAGATCTGTACACAAGTGATAGCTCCATCATTTGACGGAGCAATCACATTGCAAATGGCGGGTGCACCAAGATGGCCACTGCTCCAGAGCTAGGCCGAAGGCCGCGGCCTTTCCTAAGGCTGAGACCGCGGAGTTCTCCGGAGCATGGCGGGGGACGGTGCCAAGCGTATATTCGCACCATAAGACGCAGGCACATTTTCCCCAATATTTCTGGGGGGAAAAAAGTGCGTCTTATGGTGCGAAAAATACGGTATATTTTTTTTCTTGTTTGACTCCACAGTCTCCTTCAACGCCACAGGAATGGCAGACTGTGGCCTCCCATTTTGCTGACCGTTGGGACTTTCCCAACTGTGGAGGGGTGATAGATGGGAAGCATGTCCAAATTGTGCCACCACCCCATTCGGGGTCTTAATATTATAATTATAAGGGATTTAATAGTGTAGTGTTAATGGCGGTGGTGTTGGCACATTATAAGTTCCTCTATGTGGAAGTGGGGAAGAATGGCTGGATGTCGGATGGAGGAGTCTTCGCCCAGACTGAGTTTTACCAACATCTCCAGACTGGTGGCTTGGCATTGCCACCTGATGCAGACAACATGGAAGGACTCCCCTTCGTCTTCATTGGTGATGAAGCGTTCAGTCTGGGCAAGCACCTGATGAGGCCATTCCCCCAAAGGACCCTCACCCCGGAGAGGAGGGTTTTTAACTACCAGCTGGCCAGAGTGAGAAGAATCATTAAGAATTCCCTTCGGGATATCTAGCCTCAGTTGGGCCTAAGGCTGGACTTATTCCAAAAAATTCCCTGACAGGTCTGGATACTGGCCGTACTGGCTTGGCACCCCAAAGCACCCGTGAAGTTCAGGAGAGATATGTTAATTATTTTATAGGTAGGGGGGCCATTGCAATGCCAGACAATGTATAACATTTTTAGTAATTAAAAAAAAATTCTGATAAAATCTAGAATTTTCTTTCTTGCTTGCTTTTCCTTTTGGCTGTCTCGTAGGTTCTCCTAGTGCATTTGTAGTGCCAAGTGGATTTTCCTTTAGTAAATAAGCCCCATTGACACTGTACACACAAAATGACTTTCAAAAATGGTATTGAAAGAAGAAGCCACACATTGTTGTATTTCAAAAGGTTTACTATGTGCACATATGTTGAGAGGGATCTATTATTTATATATATTATACAGAAGGGAGCGCCATATCTACCTACATTTTTCTAACGCTTTATTCCAACCATATTGGTTGGAAATATTTGGTAGAGGCAGCACCCGTTCATTTATATATATATATATATATATATATATATACACACACACACATAACCTTTCCATAGCGCAAACCTATCTTTTTCCTTTTCCAACTTTTGATGTTTTAAAACATAACATACACTCTGGAACTTACAAACTTCAACGTATAAAAACTTGAAGTCAATATCAGACATTATAGTGTCAAAAATGTCTTGATATTGCCTTCATCATATAGGGTGATGTCACCCCTGTAAAAGCCAAATTTTGAAGATGCACACAAATTGGGAGACCAAATAGGTAATGTCAACATGTGCTATCTCCCATCATGGGGGATCAATGGATGTGTTTTGTGGGTGCAATCCCTTCCTCTCACCTACTAGCGTTATGGGGAAGGGGTTGCACACACAAAACGCGTACATTTAGATCCCCTGATGGCAGAGAGCACATGTTGACACACTGTGTGCATCTTCAAAATGTGGCTTTTTAAATGTTAAAATATAAAAAATAAAATCTGGTCATCTAAAAAGAAAAGGAAGAACATGATCAATTTTGTTTTAGGAAAAAAGGGATTAAATTCTCCCCAAAACATTGATCATGCTGCACGATGTCCAGGCAATTGCGCATTGCATCGATCTCCCCATTCTATGTTATGATCTTGGTAATGAGGATTTTGGCGCTGGCGCTAGTTCCACAACCAGAACATCA
Organism: Lithobates pipiens; assembly: GCF_037356315.1. NCBI lineage: Eukaryota > Metazoa > Chordata > Amphibia > Anura > Ranidae > Lithobates > Lithobates pipiens. The sequence goes on along the minus strand of NW_027507903.1, from coordinate 252,843,932 downwards.
CCTAAAATTGATGAAAAAATATGTTTTTACAAATATGCAGGCATACATAGATTACCTAAAGCTGGGGTGTCAGACACTCACCTGGTGGGATGCCCATGTCGCCCACTTCCTCCACCTCTCCTTCCTCCACATCCTCGGGGGGCTGGGGTTTACTTGGTATTCAGGCTGGCAACGTTGGGGGTCCCTGGGATCCTGTTGTCTGAGTCTTTTCTCCCCTATGAGAATGAAACAAAAGGTATACTTAACACACAGATATTTGAGTCCAGAAATAGTAATATGAAACATTGCTTAGAAGTGGTGTACAATTGTCTGTTTGGGAAGAGATCCAAGTTGAAGAGATGATTCGAATTCCCAGTTAACCTAACTGCAAGTCTGGCCAGGTTTCACAGATGGAGACACCCCAAGTATTCCCTGGAGCCCCTGTGTGGGTTCCCCTAAAAAATGTTCACTGGTGTCCCCCACACGAGTGCTCCTTAGGACAGATGTGTAAACAGCTGCCGAGTGTCCTCTCCTTACATTCCACTGAATCAAGTTTGCAATTCATTCTGGTTTCAAAGATATCTACACAATAATTTCCTAAACTTCTTTTAATAAGACAAATTATCATGACCAAAATGTAGGTATAAGCCTGTACCAGCTAAACACATAAAATTTATTGGAAAACGAACAATGTTTCCTACGAACGATTACTGTGCCCACAAACATGAAAGTAGCCATTTCAAACTGTACAACAGTAAAGAAAAGCACATGGAGCAGCATGCAAGATAATTATCATAATAGGAACACACGACAAATACTTACTTTTTTGAAGCACCTTCTTGATTCTTCGATATCGATCCAGCTCCCTCAGTTTAAGGTTGGACCAGCGCTTTCTCAATTGGTCTTTAGACCGTTGTATCCCAAAATGTAGCCCCAGATTGGTCATAACTGAGGACATTATTTGCTCCTTCTGCAAATTGGGACGGGTGTACGGACCATTTTTGCCATCATAATCCTCCCTCCTCAAGATGTCCACCATCTCCACCATTTCTTCAAAGGCCATGTTGGTGGCCTTCAATCTCCTCCTGGATCCGGATGTTTGGGGCTCTGGGTTTTCCTCCTTGCTAGTTCCACAATATGTCTCAGCCTTTTTTATCTATATACTCCCACTGCGCACTGAAGAGAGAAGGGGCGAGGAATATTTGTGAAAAAGAACATCAGGGGCCGGCGACGCACTTGGAGTTTGACACGTGTACAGTGTATATAAAGCTAACATGCATCTGTTGTACGTCCGATCTGTGTGTCAAACAAACAGCAGTGGCGAGCTTCCTAAACAAAACATTTGAACTTGGCCCATCACAGTGGCCTATACTGCTTTAAAATTTAGGCCTTTATTGGGATAAGATAATGAGAGTTTATACTGACACTGGTGTTTTTTTTCTTAGCAAGCTAACACCCGTTGTACGTCCGATCTGTGTGTGTGTGTGTGGGGGGGGGGGGGGGGGCGACAAACAGAAGTGGCAAGCGTCCTAAACTAAAGCAAAATTTGAACTTGGCCCATCACAGTGGCCTATACTGCTTCACGTTGGAGGCCTATATTGGGATAAGATAATGAGAGTTTAGACTGACATTAGTGTTTTTGTCTTGTGTAGTGTCTTACAGAAAAAATGAATCAGTTTAAGGAACCAGAATTTCTGTCAATTTTTATTGACAAGTACGGGGAGATGAGGAATCTGTGGGAGGTCAAACACAGTTTATATTACAATAACCAAGCAAGGAAGGCAACACTGGAGACACTTCTGGTATTTGTGAAGACTCAAATCCCCCAAAGCAAACGTTAAGTTTTTGGAAACTAAAATTGGGACCTTGAGAAACATGTATAAGAAGGAGCACAAGAAGATCCAAGCTTCCCTCAGAAGCTGAGAATGTTTATGTCCCCAGGCTGTGGTACTTCAAAAAACCGAGGTTTCTGGATGACCAGACTGAAGCCAGGGAATCTCTGTCGACCCTTCCCTACAGCCTTCCCTCTACTCTTCCCTAAACCCCAGCAGAGGCTTCCCAGGAACAACCCAGGACTTCCATCCTGGAAGACGTGGATGTGCCCAGCTGGAGCCAGGTATATACGTTTTTAGACATATTTATTGTCCTAATATTAATGATGTTAACTAGATGTTATAATTGCTTACAAATCACTGATTTTAGACCAAAAATCATGAATACATATCACTAGACAGTAGTGGCCAAAAATTTTGGTGACCAGATTGAAAAATGCTGGGGTCAGAATAATAGTTTTTCTATTTATTAACATTCAATTTGCAATTCATGAGCTGAAATTTGTGTGTGATTGATGAAGCAAAAAATACAACTATGTCCCTTTTTTATTCACAGGATGAGCTCAGGAGGAGGGTCTGGAAGGCATCAGCCAGGAGGAGGGTGTGCCAAGCGTCAGCCAGGAGGAGGCCATGCCCAGTGGCAGCCAGGAGGAGGCCATGCCCAGTGGCAGCCAGGAGGAGGCCATGCCCAGTGGCAGCCAGGAGGTGGCTGGGCCCAGTAGGAGCCTCACCTAATCCCAGGTGCCTCCACTCTGCCTTAGCATCAAAAGGCCCAGGAAGGGGACAATGACGGAGAATGCAGCACTGGGCCTTTTTAGGGAAGCCAGCAATTTCCTGATGAGCCCCCCTAATGCTGAAGAGGCCTATGGCTGATATCTAGCCACCAGGTTGCTGGAATTCGAAAAGGGCCAACACCTCCTCTGTGTGGAAATTTTTTATGAGGCTCTTCAGAAGGGGTTGAGGGGCCAGCTCACTGAGAACAGCCACATATATGAGCAAGCCCATCCTCCTCCTCCTCCTGCCACAAATCGACCACCAGAGCCACATTCTCCAAGGAAGGCTGCAGGGAAGGCTGCAGGGCAGCATGGAGGGAAGGCTACAGGGAAGAGAAGAAAGTGATGGCCTGGGTTCAGTCTGATCTGATAGAAGACGCAGGCTGTTGTAGTACCACAGCCTGCATCAGTTATGTCATCTGCTGCTTGTCCTCATCTCTGGGATTCCTGGACCAGATTGTGCTCCCTATTATATGGACTCCTCAAGATCCCAATTTTGTTTTCCACTGACTTGATGTGTACCCTGGGGGCCAAAAGGCTTCACAAATTCCAAAACTTTGTCCAGCATTGCCTTCCTCTATATTTTGGTACCAAGAATAAATGGATATTTTATTTTCACAAAATACTTTCCTATGTGTTTTTATTCAAAAAGGACAGTTTGTTTGTGAGTAGGCAGGTACATTTCAAAAAGATTATGTCAAATTAACAAAGGATATCAACCTCCTTAAGGTTAAAAAAAAATACAAGATAATAATGTTATTGTGGTAACTTAAAAAAAATAAAATTATATGGAGATCACTGGAGATCACTGGAGATAAATAATTAAGAAATAGGTTTGTGAGAACTCTGTGTGAATATGAGCAGCAAAACAACTTCATTCTTCTAGCATTATAAAGAAGAAAAGAATGTGCTGCATTAAAAGATCACAGAATTAGCAGAGTGAGTATTGTGCTAGCTCTAATACGAACGCTAGTTTTACCACACCAAATGCTCCGGTCTCATACTTGCTTCAGAGCAGGCGTTGATTTTGGTCCATCGGACCAGCATACAGACAGTTTTCCCCATAGAAATTGATTCCATCTGAAAGACTTAAAGCATGTTCTATTTCTAGGTCCATCAGAATTTTTGAAAAAAAAAGTCCACTGAGGCATACACATGATCGGATTATCCAATGGTATGATTCCATCTGAAATTTTCTGCCAGAAAGTCCGACCATGTGTACACGGCATTAGTTTCACTGTGTATTGATAAAAGCTCAACTGATAAAATAAAACTCTGCTGACAGTCTTCCTAGTAAAAATACAAAAATAAATTATATATATATATATATATATATATATATATATATATATATATATATATATAATTTATTTTTGTATTTTTACTAGGAAGACTGTCAGCAGAGTTTTTTTATTTATTTATATATATATATATATATATATATATATATATATATATATATATATATATATATATATATATATGTCACTCTTTAGTAAAATAACAGCATGGAAAAATCCCATGGAATCCCCTCTCCTTTCCCTCTCCACCTTAGACTTTCTTTTCTTCTTTATAACTTTCTCTTTTCTCCTTTTTTTTTTTTTTTTTTAGCTAGTTGCTCTGTTTTTTATAAAGTGATTGAGCCTTGTTCATGCCCTCTTACTGTGACCAACAAAATAGTCAAGTCTACACTGATTATTACTCACATCTAAACATTATTCTCCTCTTTAATGGAGTTAATGCTCATACCTTGTACTTCAACACACTTACCATTTCTTTGGTTGAATCTTTTGTGCCTCTTATCTCTATGTTAATGGACTGTGATCAGATTATATGTGGCCCCCAGCCAGTAAACTTTGTTAAAATTGTGCTAATAAAATTTTAGTGAAGGAAATATCTTGTGGCAGAACTTAGACCTGCACATACATATTTGTGCTCTTTGAGTGTGTGTGTATATAGTAGATGACCATGCATGTGTTTCTTTACTAAAGCCATACATCACTCACATAATTGCACTATGAAATGTTGTGTCCATACTGACTAGGCATAGCATCTATAGGCACCTATAGCCATTATGCATATTTTTTAAGATACTGCAAGCATTACCATGCTAAATAACTCAGCACTACCAGGCACTCCACCCCATTACATATATGTCTGCAGTAACTAATAATTGGTGGTAACACCACTTAGAGATCTTATTTATTGGGCATAGGTTTTATAGCACACAGAGCCACTAAGTGCTTTGATCAATGTTATAACAAAACCCAAGTCAACATCAAGTGTCAGAGGTCCTGCCTGGTTTCTATTTCTGCTAATGTCCCTATTAGGAAAATACAGCCTCAAATTCTTCCTAATGATGATAGGAAGTGAATGAAAATAGCAGTGGTCGATGGAACAGGAGATGAAGGAAAACCTCCCAAAGTGGACATTTGATTTGGTATTAGCCTTTAAAGATGACATTTGCCTTCACTTTGTGGATTTTTCTCCTTGTTTCTTGTCATATCTAGGCATGAAAATTAAGGAAGATGTTCCAAACAGGGACTGAGACAGCAGTGAAAACCTTTGTCACATTGTTCAAAACAAGAAAAAAAAGCAGAAACACAGAGTTCCACTTTAAGTGCATTACAGAATGTACAAATTACTATAAGGTGGTACTTAACCCCTAAAACACTGAATTCACAAACACTTACCTAACCCCTAAACTCAGCCCAAATGCCAAGTAATCTCTTATATCAACCTTTCCTACCCAGAGTTCCTACAGATATTGCTACGGGATCTTTGAGCAATGAACAATTTCTGAATCTCAGATAAGTAACCAATGAAACCAGTGGTCTTTTTAGTTATCTGTTCAGGTCAGCAACATTCTGGCAGATTAAGGTGCAGGCAGCAGAGTGGTTAGGAATCAGGCCATCAGGCCAGGGTCAGTAACAGGAAGGCAGCTCACCCAAGGGAGTAGGCAGAAGAATAGCCCAGAGGCAAGTCAGGAGTTGGTACAGGCAGCATTCAGGCAACGTCAGGTACAGAAGAGGTTGGCAACAGAGGATCAACAAAGCAACAGATCCACAGATGCTCAGGAGCATAATAAACCAAATGGCACCGATACAGAGGACTAGCTTGTGCTTTTCTCCCTTTACATGGGCAGACGTTTTTAGGCTTAAGCACCTGTGTGTATACAAACATCTGACAGGGGATGTCTCAATTGACTTACTTTTCATACCAATGTTACATGTAGATAATATAATTGTTATATGGCTGCTCCAAATTAAAAAGGTTTAGAAAGGTTTTGTTTTTGAAGCCTTTGTACCAAAATCACACAGTTCTTTGCCAAAAGTGTGCAACCTGTGGCACCTGCACAACCAATATCTGACCAGACAGTGAGGAGATGACATAATGGGGGCACACAGTTGTAAACAAGCCTTTACATAGAGTTGTTTTATCTTAAAACATAGTTGCATCAAAGAATTTATCACATACTTGATATTTTTTTGTTCTGAGATGAAAATCACAAAATTCACTTTACTTAAAATGTTTATAGCTGTATTTTTCTCAAAGCCTGTGATTTTCACATGCAAAGTTTGCAACAGGTTCACTTTAAAACAGAATTGAATTAAGAAATGTAAGATGTGTTACATTATTTTTAAATCAAATATTCTTTATAAAAAAGATTTTTTCCATTTATACATAAAACTTTCAACCAACATTTTCTCCAACCTCTATTACATTTATATTTCTCTTTTTCAATTTTCATAAATAATATATACATTTCCCACTTACCCATACATCCATCAAACGCCATTTTCCCTCTACATCCATCAAACGCCATTTTCCCTCCCCCCACATACATTTGCCAGTATTTTCTTCCTTTTCTTTCCCATAGAGAGAAAAAAGAAAATAAAAACCAAAAAGAAGTACGCTGTAACGAAAACGTCCCACACGCCGATTGAGTGCTTTCTCCTTTTATACCGCTTACGCCTAGTCTGAATATAGATATCAGATATTCCAACCACTGACAACCAAGAACTACACATAGGAGGGGCTGGAGGAGCTAGACAAGAAAACTTCCAGTGCTTTCCAAGGTAACCTGGGTTCCCCAAGCCCCCCGCCCAAAGCGAGTCCCGTCACACATACACCATACTCTTCCTTTCTTTATTCCTCACTTAAATTATTTGAATACACCTTTAACATAAAAGAGATACCCTCAATAAACCTTTTAACCTTATACCTTATACCATCTGTTCCTACTTTATATGGACCTTTTTTCCCCCTACCCTCCTATCTTGTAACGCTAGTGGGTATACGTGTTTACATCAAACCAGGGTTTCCACAACTTTTTGTGTTTCTTAAATTTTCCTCTCTTTGTATATACAAACTTCTCCTTCCATATCGTGTCATTAATGACCTTTACCCACTCTATGCTAGTCAGGGGAGCTTGTGCCAACCATATCTGTGCAATCAACTTTCTTGCTTGAAATAGGCACATCATTTTGGGTCCAGGTCTAGAGGTGTCAATTTGCTACATTATAGGGACCATATAAAAAATGTTAATTGTGTCTAAGCAGTACACTTAAAAATATACCTGTTGTCTGGCATCCCCCTCTACATCTGCAGTATGAGATCTAAGCCTTTTCTGCCTAGGCTCATGAGATTTAGAGTGAGATTTAAAAATTTTACTATTGTGCAACTCACTGTTCTCCTCGCTGAAGGCTCACAGCCATAGGAAAGCAAAGCCCTTCCACTACCAAAATGACTGCCTCCACACAGAGACACAGTGTAGAACAAGGCATGTAAGTCAGTAAGGGGGGAAGATCAGCTGCCTCATGGATGTGTCGACCCAATTTAATCGTTTTTTTATATTGGCTTCAAGGTGTAATTATCACAGTGCTACACAACTCTACTTGCATATTAATCATTTAATACTGCCATGTCTGAGCAAAACTGCTCTTTCTGTAGATGAGCCAAAGGACAATGTAATGAATAATTTACCACACTGATTTCATTGGTAGTGTACATATTTCATAATATGCAGTACAAAATAATGACATTAATAATTTATCTTAGTCAATGAGCAATTAAATGAACAATGGACTGATTTAATTTTGTTAAAGATGTTAGAATAAACACACTATTATGTATTAGATGCCCCCAGAGACCACCATTTAAGAAGTGATCAGTAATTTGTTTAATGCTGAAACTTGGTTATGTTTATTGCAGATTTATACTTTTTTTTTCCCCAGGCCATTTTTTTCCTGCTACCCACCAGCCCTACTCATGCTACCATTTTTGTCCAAGATGGCTGTTTTGTGCATACTCCCTGTTTATATTCTTTAAATTGGCTGAAAGGATGTCTGCTCACTGTATAAACATGCAGGCTCAGCTCAAAACCTTTGTGTCAATATACAATGCCTTTAAAAATGATTCATACCTCTTGAAATTTTCCACAATTTGTCGTATTACAACCAAAAACATAAATGCATTTTATTTGGATTTTATGTGATAGACCAACACAAAGTGACACATAATTATGAAGTAAAAAGAAAATTATAAATGGTTTTCAAAGTTTTTTACAAATAAATATGTGAAAAGTGTGGCGTGCATTTGTATTCAGCTCCCTTTACTCTGATAGTCCCAACTAAAATGTAAAGGTTTGTTAGAGAACTTTCATGAACAAACAGTATTATGAAGGCCAAGGAACACACCAGACAGGTCAGGGATAACCTTGTGGAGAAATTTAAATTAGGGTTAGGTTATAAAAAAAATGATTCCAAGCTTTGAACATCTTATGGAGCACTGCTCAATCCATCATCCATCAAATGGAAAGAGTATGGCACAACTGCAGACCTACCAAGACATGGCTGTCCACCTAAACTGAGAAGGAGAGCATTAATCAGTGAAGCAGCTAAGAGGCCCATGGTAATTCTGGAGGAGCTACAGAGATCCACAGATCAGGTGAGAGAATCTGTCCACAGGATAACTATTAGCTGTGCACGCCACAAATCTGACCTTTATGGAAGAGGGGCAAGAAGAAAGCCATTGTTGAAAGAAAGCCATAAGAAGTCTCATTTGCAGTTTGCAAGAAGCCATGTGGGGGACACAGCAAACATGTGGAAGAAGGTGCTCTGGTCAGATGAGACCAAGCCAAAAAGTTTTGGCCTAAAAGCAAAGCGCTATGTGTGGGGGAAAACTAACACTGCACATCACCCTGAACCATCCTCACCATTAAACATGGTGGTGACAACATCATGTTGTGGGATGCTTTTCCTCAGCAGGGACAGGGTAGCTGGTCAGGGTTGATGGGAAGATGGATGGAGCCAAATACAGGGCAATATTAGAAGAAAACCTGTTAGTGTCTGCAAAAGACTTCCAACTGAAGTGGGGGGTTCACCTTCCAGCAGGAAAGCGACCTAAACATACAGCCAGAGCTACAAAATGATGGTTTAGATCAAAGCATATTCATGTGTTAGATTGGCCCAGTCAAAGTCCATAGCTAAATCCAACTGAGAATCTGTGGTAAGACTTGAAAATTGCTGTTCACAGAAGCTCTCCATCCAATCTAACAGAGCTTGAGTTATTTTGCAAAGAAGAATGGGCAAAAATGTCACTAGATCTAGATGTGCAAAGCTGGTAGAGATATCCCAAAAAAGACTTGCAGCTGTAACTGTAGTGAAAGGGGGTTCTACAAAGTATTGACTCAGGGGGGCTGAATACAAAAGCATACCACACTTTTCACATATTTATTTGTTAAAATGATAAAAACCACTTCTACAAAGTGGTATTAAATCCAAAACCAAATATGTAATTTTCTTCAACTTACCAGTCATCAGGGCCGTACCAAGGGGTTGGCGAGACCGGCGCACGCCGGGGGCGCAGGCGGGGGGGCGCAAGTGGGCAGTGTTCTACTGGTGCCACACTAGTCCCAACTCCTGCAGAGGCTCCTGCACAGGCCGCCTGCTGCACTGGCTCCTAACTCTCAGCCAGTGGCGTAATGCAAGGGTAGCTGGTGCGCTCGAGTGGTGCAGAAATCAGTGCCATGCTGCCCTCTCCAGAACACCAGTGGTTCCATCCTCCTGCTCCTCTTCTCCCCCGCGTCCCCCCCTCCTTTCGTGTCCCTGGTCTCAGTGTGCAGACAGTGAGGTGACAGGCGGCTCACGAAATGTAGCTGTCCTGTACTGTAAGCTGGAAGGAGATGATCCCCACAGGTCTCTTTCCACTTCCAGCAGCAGTATACCAGAGCTTCTTCTCCCGCCCCCCTCTCTCCCTGTCTGTGTGCTGCATCTGTCGGAACGTGGGGGCAGGAAGATTAAACAAGCCAACAGCCACGAGAGAAGCCTCTGACTGAGAGCATCCAAGTGAGTGAGCATTGTGACCAGACTCTGTCCCTGACTCCCCTCTTCTCTCTGCTCTCTATATCTCTGCTCTCTCCCTTCTCTCTCTATCTATATTGCTCTCTCTTTTCTCTCCTCCCCCCTCTCTCTCCATCTGCTCTCCCCCCCTCTCTCTCTTCCCCTCTCTCCCTCTCCCCCTCTCTCTCTCTTCCCCTTCTTCTCTCCCCCTCTCTCTCTTCCCCTCCCTCTCTCCCCCTCTCCCTCCCTCTCTCTCCCCCTCTCTCTGCCTCTCTCTCCCCCTCTCTCTACCTCTCTCTCCCCCTCTCTCCCCCCTCCCCCTCTCTCTCCATCTGCTCTCCCCCTCTCTCTCTCTCTCCCCCTCTCTGTCTCCCCCTCTCTCTCTTCCCCTCCTTCTATGCCCCTCTCTCTCTCTCCCCTCTTTCTCTCTTCCCTCTCTCTCTTCCCCTCCCTCTCTCCCCCTCTCCCTCTCTCTCTCCCCCTCTCTCTACCTCTCTCTCCCCCTCTCTCTCCCCCTCTCTCTCTCCCTCTCTTCCCCCTTTCTCCCCCTCTCTCTTCCCCTCTCTCTCCCCCCCTCTCTCTCTCCCCCTCTCTCTTCCCCTCTCTCCCCCTCTCTCTTCCCCTCTCTCCCCCCCTCTCTCTCTTACCCTCTCTCCCTCTCCCCCCTCTCTCTCCCCCTCTATCTCTCTTCCCCTTCTTCTCTCCCCCCCTCTCTCTCTCTCCCCCTCTCTCTCTCTCCCCTCTCTCTCTCTCTCTCTCTTCCCCTCCCTCTCTCCCCTCTCCCTCTCTCTCTCTCCCCCTCTCTCTACCTCTCTCTCCCCCTCTCTCTCCCCCTCTCTCTCTCCCTCTCTTCCCCCTTTCTCCCCCTCTCTCTTCCACCCTCTCTCCCTTTCTCTTCCCCTCTCTCTCTCACTCTCTCCCCCCTCTCTCTCTCCCCCTCTCTCTTCCCCTCTCTCCCCCTCTCTCTTCCCCTCTCTCCCCCTCTCTCTTCCCCTCTCTCCCCCTCTATCTCTCTCTTCCCCCTCTCTCCCCCTCTCTTCCCCCCTCTCTCTCTCTTCTCCTCTCTCTCTCTCTCTCTCTCCCCCCTCTCTCTCTCCCCCTCTCTCTTCCCCTCCCTCTCTCTCCATCTTCTCCTCTCTCCCCCTCTATCTCTCCCTCTCTCTCTTCTTCTGTCTCTCTCCCCCTCTCTCCCCCCTCTCTATATCGCTCTCTCTGTGCTCTCTCTCTCTATCTATCTGCTCTCTCTCTCTCTCTCTCCCTTCTCTCTCTTTCTCTCCCTCTCTTTCCCCCCTCTCTCTCCCTTCTCTCTCTTTCTCTCCCTCTCTCTCCCCTCCCCCTGCCCTTCTCTCTCTCTCCCTCCCCTTCTCTCTCTCTATCTCCCCCCCCTCTCTCTCTCTCTCCCCCTCTCTCTCCCTCCCCTTCTCTCTCTCTCTCCCTTCCCCTTCTCTCCCCCCTCTCTCTCTCTTCCCCTCCCCTTCTCTCTCTCTCTCCCCCTTCTGTCTCTCTCTCCCTCCCCTTCTCTATCTCTCTCTCTCTCCCTCCCTCCCCTTCTCTCTCTCTCTCTCTCTCCCTCCCCCTTCTCTCTCTCCCTCTCCCTTCTCTCTCTCTCTCTCTGCCCCTCACTCTCTCTCTACCCCCACCTCCAAAGCAAACATTTATCTTATTGCAGCTTTACAAAGTTTAGATGTGGTGACTGCACTTGTGTGTGGTTTTTTTTTTTTTAGATTTTCTTTCTTTTATTTTCACCTGCTGATCCTGCTAAAATTTCTGATGGCTGCCCTGCTCATTGGCGTAGTGAGGGGGGCCGTGGGGCAAGGCGCAACTTTTGGGGGGGCGACATTCCGCACCAGTAAGTGTATCCACCCGGTTCCATCCCCCTAATTTTGATCTGTGTCCCGCACTTTGGCCACCATGTTTAATTTCAGGCAGGCCCTTGGGAGTCGTGTTGCTGGCCCGGGGGATTGGACATGGTCTGGGAAGAGGGAGCAGTCAGTAAGTCTGGTCAATGTGTAGTGTGGTGGTCTGGTGAGTGTGTGTGGTGGTCTGGTGAGTGTGTGTGGTGGTCTGGTGAGTGTGAGTGGTGGGCTGGTCGGTGTGTGGGGTGGGCTGGTCAGTGTGTGGGGTGGTCTGGTCAGTGTGTGGTTGGCTGGTCAGTGTGTGTGGTGGGCTGGTCAGTGTGTGTGGTGGGCTGGTCAGTGTGTGGGGTGGTCTGGTCAGTGTGTGGGGTGGTCTGGTAAGTGTGTGTGGTGGTCTGGTCAGTGTGTATGGTGGTCTGGTCAGTGTGTAGTGTAGTGTAGTGTAGTGTAGTGGTCAGTGTGTAGTGTAGGGGAAGAGGCAGATTTAAGATAATTATATACAAATGATTACTCTTAAAAATGTAGACTGACAATGTATAATACAAAACAGATTACAGTGCACACATGCAAAAATTACATTTATCCTGCAAGGCTAGTTAAAAACACCTGAACATATTCAGAAATACAGGGGGTGACAATGTATAATGGGGGGGGGGCGCCGATACAGATTCTCGCCAACTCGAACTGTGAGAGGGTACGATAGGATCCCTCTAGTGACTGGAGGGAAATCCTTCACCTCAAGGACAACAATGTCATATGCCCTTATTGTTATACTTGATGGGAGATATTTAAGGCCGCTCGTTCCGGCTATTACATACTGCTGGAACCACAGGGACATGTTAGTTATTGCAAGACATCAGGTATTGGTTGTTTTTTTGTTGTGTACTTGTTGTAGAATTGTTTTAAGGCATTTTTTAATCATTGTTTAAATAAAATGTATATTTTTTAATATACCTCCTTGGATCAATTTATTAGTACATGCAACTCAAAAATCCCACAAGTATTCCTATATCTAAAAGCTTTACATTGGATTCACACAGATAAGCTCCATATCAGTATGTGGAAGCGAGTGTTCAATCAAAACCTACTCCAGTATAAACTTGCATATGAAGCAAAGTGATGTCCAGGGAAAGTCTACAAGATCTGGGGACCCTGGTAAGATACCCAAGACACCAGTGACTCACTCCTCTCTTCTCTTTAATCTCTGACTCCACACCCTAGCACACCCAGGGCTGGTGCAAGGATCTTTTACACCCTAGGCAAAACCAAATTTTGACATCCCCATGGCTCTGCCCCCTGACTCCACCCCCTTTGCCCTACACATGTGACAGGAGATGGCGCTATAAAGTAAGCATCATCTCTGCTTCCTCTAGTGCTGGCTCCGTACTTCACACTGATGCTCAGTGATGGCGAGTCAGGAACCCACAATCTGGGCTTGCCAACCCATCATCCCAGAGCAGGTGGTGGCGAGCCACATCAGAGGGCCAGCAGTTGTGCAACCCTGCTGTAAGTAATGCATTGTGTATAAGGCAGAGCTGGCTTTACTAGGTCAATCACCAGTGAGTCTTGGAGAGAAACAGACAGGTCAGTGACTGATGATCATAGAGGCACACAGCGGCGGGGCGTGTTTGCTTCCGCTCTGTTGGGAGATCCGGGACATGTCCTCCAGGCTCCAGTGCTGTGCGGCGCCTCTAATTACACTATCGGTTAGAGGGTGCAGCTGTCTGAGACTGAGTTACATGCTGCAGCCTGCTGAGCATGCCAGTGTGGAGGGAAACCAGTGACTGGGCGACCCTAGGTGGCTGCCTAGTTTGCCTAGTGGTAGCAACAGCCCTGAGCACACAGCTACATTCTGTTTGACAATGTTCTGTGTATTTCTTGATATTGAAATGTGTACAAAGTTTTATTTTTATTACTGGAGCTATGGCCGACTACAGAGTTGCCATCCCCTTATTCTGATTAAAGTGTAGTTTTGACCTAGGTGAACATAGTACTAATTTCTCTACTGTACCGTATGAGAATAGGTTTGTTGTGTTTTTTGCTTTTTTTCCTGCAGTTTTTCTTAATGATATGATTCTCTTTTGCATTCAAATATTTAATGGAAGTCTTTTTTTTTATGTCCATGTAAACTTAAACATCTGTTGTACCCTTTTTTTTTACCTTGACGGTTGTTCCGGTTGTGTACCTGGAATAATGCCTTATGAATGTAATACATTGTTAGATGAACATTTTCAATAAACCAAGTTAAAAAAAAAAAGTAGCAAAATACATATTGGCCTAAATTTATCAAGAAATTCGATTTTTTAAATTTTTTATTGGATATGTTTTAACAGAAAGTAAAAAAATATTGTTATTTTTTTCAAAATTGTTGTTCTTTTTTTGTTTATAGCGCAAAGAATAAAAAATGCAGTGGTGATCAATTACCACCAAAAAAAGCTCAATTTGCGGGGGGAAAAAGCCATACATTTTATTTTGGTAAAGTGCCTGCCAAATTTTTATTGCCATGTGTGTCCCCTTCTAGGTAGACTCACCATCTGTACTTGTCCTAGAAGAAAGAAGAAAAAGGAAGTTAATAAAAAAATAAATCCTGCCTCTTCTCTCTGCCGTGGCCCCACAGTAACACTGTTATTATAGATGATATAGTAACCTGACACTCCTGTGAATTACAGAAAAAATTCCAAGTGGCCCATGTACTAGTAGAACTATCCTGTCTTTCATGCTCAAATGCTAGTAGATATTCCAAAACCATGATAGTATCTAGCTCCCCCATGCATTCCAAACTAATTAGGATTTTGGAAGATTTCCAATGTCGAGGGATGATGGTCATGGCCGTCATCAGAAAATAACAAAGCAAATATTTTTTAAGTACTTGATGGAATCATAGATAACAGAGGCATTCTTGGGTTTGGCTGTATACGTGTGCCTGTTACTCTGTGATATATATTCAGTATAGTTTCCCAGACTCCTATCAACCACTTTCTGACCACCAGCAGTACATTTACAGCAGGGCACCACAACGTACTTGTACATCACAGTGCACATGCACACTAGTGTGCCCCACGCAGAGGTGTGATTTGCAGACACAGATCTTTATTGGGCTGCTGTGAGTGGCCCAGATACCACGTGATCCCTGTGTGATCACATGACATCTGGCAAACAATAGCCACAAATAGAATCCATTCATGACATTGTTGTTTACTACTGTGTGTAATCCATGATTGGCCACCAGTGATCGCATTTTATCTGGGCCAAACACAGCATACTGTACCATGTGATAGCTGTGGGCCAATCACAGCATCACAATAGTAAAAAACAAGTCATGAACGAAAGCCATTCATGAAAATTCAAACAACTGCTGTTACAGTGATCATCACTGTAACAAGCAATCAGAGTGCAAAAAGAAAAAACCCTGATCACCTCCCCAGTAGTACAGTAGTATAGTGTCACTATTGTGACACTTCACTACTCTGATAAGTGTATGTAAAAAAATTAAAAAAATCTTAAAAGAAGAAAAAGAACGTTAGAAAAAAATGAACAAAAAATGATCTCTTAGATTGTAAGCTCTAACGAGCAGGGCCCTATGATTCCTCTTGTACCAAATTGTAATGTAACTTTAATGTCTGCCTTCATTTTATTAAGCGCTGCACAAACTGTTTGCGCTATATAAATCCTGTATAATAATAAATAATAATAATTAAAAAAAATGTCTTGTGTTTTTTTTTTTTTTTTTTTTTTTTTACATATTGTCACAAGTTAGCATCCCTGATAACCACCACATCAGTCATATGATTACTGCACTGATGACAGAATGTAAAAAAAAAAAAAACTGAAAAAACTGATTTTATTTATTTTCTTAATTTTCCAAAAAATTTGTAACTTACTATATACCTTGATCTGTCTACTTTCCAAAAAGGGGTATTTTCCTGGGCTGTACTAGCATCTGAATGTTTATGAAAGAGAAAAAAATGATTTCTTCCAAAGCTGAAATTTGTGCCTAATTCTCTTTCCCAAGTGACTATAATCTGGGAGATTGGGGTGAGTAAGAGTGGACAATATTGAATAGATTAGGGAAACCGAGTGTGATGGGGAGAAGTCACATAACAAGAGAGCATGATGAGAATCTAGCTGCCTTTGTCTGACAAACATTTGATGAAAAAGGTGAGTTGCTGGTTCAAGTATCAAGACTGTAATCCAAGCGAATTTGAGATAATATTAAGACGGTCAGATGGAGAATGGCCAGAGGAAAATATCAACAGCACTTGAAAGGGGGAAGCTTTACACCAGGAACCAACTATTGACCTATGTATACCGATAAGAAAAGAAAGATTGTCAAATAGCAGTGTCATTGGGCCTACATATACAGAAATATTAGTAGTCACTCTACCTGTCACACAAAATTAAGGTTTGGTCTGTAATTGGCAATATGGAATCTACGTCCTTCCAATTATTTGGTAACATCCATTGCAGAGCCCAAAGATCAAGTGCGGATAAAGACTGTTTAATCTGGATCCACAACTTAAATGGAAAGATGTGGAACTAGTTCAGAAGCCTCACCAGGACCGACACTTGATATTAAAGTGAAATGTCTGGGGAACCTGTGTCTCCTTTTTCTTTAGGAATAGACAATGTTTTACTATTCGCTCCAGGTCATCTAAAACCCAGTTAAAAGTAATAAATAGTCTCTGCAATTTTTTAAGGAAGGGAGACAGGGCCCAAATCAGGATAATTTGAAAAAGATAAAAAAATCTGGGAATGGTGTCCATTTTAAAAGCATTTATACTTCTCAGCCAGGACAGCATCTATCTTTCACAATTTTTGATACCCAAAACACTTCTTTTGAAAGAAGGGTACAATATTCAGAGAAAGGAGGTGAGACCAGTCAGATGGAATATGACCCCCCCCCCCCCACGATATTTCAAGGATGAAGAGCAAATCCGAAATAGAAAATTTGTCTTCAAAAGCTGAATAGATGTCTCAGAAAAAGAATCATTGAGTATTTCTGATTTAGAGAGATTAACTTTAAAATTACCCAGTGGTCCAAACTCAAGTTCTTGAATTGAATGCATTGCTATATGAGTTTGAGAAACATTGTCTGTGAACAAAGATAATTTACTTGACCCACCAGGGATCCCAGGAAAATGAATATTATTTCTTAAATCCCCATCATGGTCCATCATTTAAATATAAACAGGGGATAAGGGACATATCTGCCAAGTACCATTGTTAATGAAAAAGAAGAGAGAGAGCCATTTACTTGAACCCTGGCTGGGTGGAATATAAAGCAAGAATACTAGATATCATTTTGAGACCTAAACCAAGTTGTATTAATGCATGTTTTGTGAAGCACCAACTCACCCTATTGGCAAATTTCTCATAGGGTTACCACCTGTTCGGAATTCACTTGGACAGCCCGGGTTTTGAATCATGTTTCCGTGTTTCACCTGAAACCCGGACACATTATTCAGACCGGACTGTGGCTCCCCATGCTCCAGGGGCCCGTGCAGCCTCCCTGTCATATCTCTTTTACAATGCTACAGGGGATTATATATAATTGCTGTGTGTTGCTAAAGTGTTCGAGTTTGGTTTGAAGAAAAGGTGGCAACCCTACTTTCTCAACATCAACTGCAGGGAAACACATGGGAACACAAGATGTTTGGACATATTGCATAAGTAAAATTGTTTTAATTATGTTGTCTTGAGCTGCTCAACCAGGCAGAAAGTCAACCTAGTACAGGTAGATAAGTTTAGAAATGAAGGTTGAAGTATATTAACTAGCATCTTAGAATTAATCTTGAAATTTACATCAATCTTGGTGTTTTTTGAGTAAAAGGGTGTATGCTGATGAAACACTTAGGAATCATTTCATGATCTACCATCTAATCAAATTATTGTAATGCTTTTCTCACTAACTTAAAGGTAATCTGTGAAAACAGAAGTATAAGAGCTTCCATTACTGCCTTGTTAAAGCTGTAGGCTATATGGCTGACATCATGCTCCCAGGTTCAATGGGCCAGAACACATATGCAGCAGGGGAGTTTAAACTTATTCCAGGTGTTGGCAGGTGTTACTGTAGCCATCTGATTTCTCAGTTGTAGTAAGTACCAGTATCCGTGAAATTAATTGCGTACAGTGGTGCGTTGGCTGGAGGCAAGGTCGCTTCCTGTTGTGAAGGTACATAGGGAAGTGTTCCCTGGGAAATGGCTCTCTTTTTGTTCAATGGGAAAAGGAGGGAAGACCATACATCCTAGAATGTGATCATTAGTGGAGAGAGAAATCCATCTGTTACGGGTTGGAGTTCCGAAGTGGAGAACTGTTGACCATGTATGCAGGAAATGTTTAAGCCAAAAGGTATGCACATCATTGTATAGTCTGCACCATTGTACAGCTTGATCCATCATCTAGCCTAGGTCATTCCCTAAACTTAAAGAGTTTTTTAACTAACTGCATTCCCTACATCAAAATAAAATGTCCCACCACTTGTTGTGCCCACCCCTCTTCCATACCTAAATACATACCTGATCCCTTTAACGTTCCAGCGATGGCCTGTCTGCAGCCCCACTGCTCTCTCTTTTTGCTTTTACAGGACACAGTGGGAACACAGTGGGAACCATAGGCCCCTGCTGCTGTTAGTCAAATCCTGTGAGGAGAAAGTAGGGGGGGCATGGCCAAGCTGCACTCATTTAATTAACCACTTGCTTACTGGGCACTTAAACCCCCCATCCCCCCCCCCCCCCCCCCCCGCCCAGACCAGTTTTCAGCTTTCAGCCCTGACGCACTTTGAATGACAATTGTGTGGTCATACAACACTTTACCCAAATACATTTTTTATCATTTTTTTTCCCACAAATACAGCTTTCTTTTGGTAGAATTTAATCACAGATGGGATTTTTATTTTTTGCTAAACAAAAAAAAAAGATGGAAAATTTTGAAGAAAAAAAAAAACGTTTCATAGTTTGTTATAAATTATTGCAAACAGATAATTTTTCTCCTTCATTGATATGCGCTGATGAGGCGGCACTGGTGGGCACTGATAGGCTGCACTGATGGGCATTAATAGGCACAGTTAAGGCAGCACTGATAGGCACAGATAAAGCAGCACTGATGAGGACAGACAAGGCAGTACTGATGGGCACAGATAAGGCGGCACTGATGGCCACTGATAAGATAACATTGATGGACCATGATGTGTAGCACTGATGAGCACTGATAGATGCCACTGATGGGCACTGGTAGGTGACACTGATGGGCACTGATAGATGGCACTGATGTGCAGCACTGTTGTTGAGACACTGGTTGTGGGCACTGATAGGTGACACTGTGGGCACTGGTAGGCAGCACTGTTGCCTACTGCTAGGTGGTACTGGCAGGGGGCACAGGTGGGCACTGAGGAGCTGGCGGCAGCTCACCATGATCGGGACTGATGTCCCTCTCACAGCTGCCGGTGATCTGCTTTTTTTTTCCTCCTCACGCTGTCAGCACGAAAAGAAAAAATAGCCGATTACCGGCTCTGTTGACATCACATGATCAGCTGTCATTGGCTGACAGCTTATCACGTGGTACATGTGGAGCATGTGTGATGCAGAGAGTCTCATGAAGGATCAGTTTCCCTCCTCGTCTCTAGGTGGATCGGATCTCCCTCTTTGCGTTCCAGCAACATTATTTGCAAATTGCCCTTTGTGATTGGCCCTGGATCACTATATATTTGGCTGCCTTTATTTTCATTTCTGTTGGATTTTGGAGCAGAATGGCCACAGCTTTGGAGACACCTATTTATTCTATTTTGTTACTTACTTTTTTCTTTTTGCTTGTTTATTACATTTATATTCTTTTCATTTTTGTTGTTCAATATATGGCTGGACTGTCTCTGCTGGTTGCCCCAGAATTTCCTTACATGCTCAGTCCTGTAATTTTTAGACTTGGTTTATACCTTCCAATATTGGTAATACTCATTTACTTGGACTCAGAGTTCTTTGTTACATTTTTAGGCAATGGCATCGCTAGGGGGTGGCTACTGGGGCTATAGCCTGAATCTGGGGCCGATAGGCAAGAGTCTCTTACCTAGGGTTGGCTCTGTGCTCCATTTGCTCTGCTGGTGGCTGGGGGAGGAACATGACTAGTTAATGTTATCAGGCACAAGTTGTTATCTATATTCAGCAGTTCTGACAACTTAATCATTGTCCGGGCTCCACATCTATAACAATCTGCCGGGCAATGTAATCGTTGGGAACCACAGCTCATGGATTACTTTCCCAGGACTATTTGATGATTTTTGGGCTCAGGCAAAGTAATCCTTGTGCTGTGGTTCCTGACAATTACATTGCCCAGTAGATTGGTATAGAAGTGGACATCGGGGCAATGATTAAACTGTCGGAACTGCTGAATATAGATAAGAACTTGTGCCTAATAGCATTAACTAGTCATATTCCTCCCCCAGCTGAGCAGATGGAGCCCAGAGCCCAGTCCAGTCTGGATCACCACAAACTATAAAAACTTGAGCTGAGGGCTTAAACAGTCCTGTTGGTTCCCCTGGCCCCCAGCTGAGCAGAAGTTTTTTTGATATACATGTGAATGCCCGCCCAAACGTATGACTTTCTTGACTTCACTGCTATGCGCTCTATGCGCAGATCTTTTGTAGACCTAGCAACGCCCCTGTTTTTAGGTAATATATATTTATACACATTACTTTTTGCTTTTCTGCTTTAGTGGGAAACTCCATTTGCTTCCTCTGTACACCAACATTTTGGACCTTTTTGGGTTGTTGGGGAATGGGCTCATTTACTCCAGAAATATGCTGTTTAAGTATCGCTCCTGTAGGTTGCTGATCATCTTTGTATGCAAGGTTTTCCTCCTCTGACATCATTCTCTTATGTTATATATGATGTTTTTTAAGTTTATATTGTAGAACTTGCCACCATTATAGTCATCGTCTCCCTGATGAAGATTCATATTAAGAATTGAAACATGTCAGGGTTTATATGCATTATCATGTATTAACTTGCGGTTTTGTCTATTTGACTATAGACCAAATCTTGAATATGTTTTTATATGCACAGTGTTTTTTTTACACTTTTTAAACCTAGTATAATAAATATTTTAATTTTAATTACTGTTTGATTGATTTTTGGTGCCCTAAAAATGTGTTATGTTTTGCTATTATCTTCCTGTCAAAGGGATCTGACTTTGCTTGATGCATGCTTGTTCTGAGTAGTTTTGTTTCTTTCCAAAGCACAGACAACCCTGAAAAGTGAATGTGGTTATACTGCAACTTTAAAAAAATCCATGTTGGTGTTTTTGTTCTTTTTTGTTGGTTTACAATGTGACATATGTGCCAGTAGAAGAGTTATATTTAAAATAAATAAAGTGACAGGAAATCCGAACACCTGTCTATACGAATAATACATGCGATTGCTAATTAATCTTATCTTTGAATAAATCTTCTATTATATGAATAGCTAGCAAATAATGGGCATGGAATTATGCTCCGCAGAAGCACCATCATGACTTGTACAGTTTGCAAGCATTCAACCTAAAATACATAATGATAGTATTCATTATGCAATGTCAGTGATGTTTTTTCCTTCTCCAGATACTATAGTCTCACTATAATTATATGTTCTTGCTTGTTGTATTACATGTCTTTCTTCTGTGCCTGAGTTAAATTGTCATTGCCAGTGCCATCTATCACCTGTGAAGTCAAACATTTAGAATAAATGTGGTCATTTCAACATTATCTGAGTGATAATGTATAACAAGATATACTTGCAACAGGAGTATAGGCCCCCAAGACAGAGTGGATGGTCTGCAAAATGTTTGATATCTTTTGATTTCAGCTAATTAAGCATAATATACCAATTCTGTTATTGCTTCTCAATGGGGATCTTGCCTAACAGGTTCTGTCCATTGTCACTGACCTATCTGACACACACTGACCTACCTGACATGCATTGACCTACCTGACACCCACTGACTTAAACTGACCTACACTGGCCTGAGAGGAGAGCCATCTGCCCAAACGCCAAGTGGAGATCTTCTCTGACCTACCTGACACACACTGACCATTACACTAACCAACCTGACCCACACTGACCTACCTGACATAAACTGACCGATACTGACCTACACTGACCTACCTGACATACACTGCCCTACACCGACATACACTGACCTACACTGACCTACCTGACCAGACTTCAGGTGACCTCCCCCTACAGCTCATCCGTAGTGTGCTGCGTGCCCATCACAGTAGACAGCAGACAGCCAGAGACAGAGCCAGGAGAGGAGAGGAGAGCCACCCGCCGAGTGGAGATCTTCTCATAGTGACACGGCCGTATTGTAATCCCCTCCTTCTGGAGCGCGCAGCGCCCATGATGGACATCACATGTCCCGTGGTGCCGCCATTGGAGCAGTGGGACGTCATAGGCGCTGCAAGCTCCAGAAGGCGGGACCTGCTAGGTCACTAGGCTGTGCTCCGAGTCAGATTGGCGCTTGGGCTCGGGGCTAATAATAGACTTGTGAATGCCCGAAATCTGGGGCTTTTTGGGGACCCACTCAGGGCTCCAGCCTCCCTCAGCCACCCTCCTGATGCCACTGATCATAAATGATAAATAAATTTGTGTCATCATGATAGAAAGTGCACATATGATGACATAGCTTATTATATGTATAAGCCATTTGTCAGAGTAGATGTGTAATAAATAAACTAAAATAGGTGACTCAAAGGAAGAGAACAAAAAGAGATAAATCGAATCACAACAGAATGGCTAACATTAGGACAATTGGTTGCAATGTGCACAGACATCAAAAATATGCAAGCAGAGGAAAAAACACCATCAGTAACTGACAAGCTAATTTTTAGCAGTCAGTGGAGAGATAACTGCCTTTGTCTGATAAAGACAAGTACATTCATACAGTCCTATTGAATTTGAATGTTTTAGTTTACTTGTGTTTAGATGACAGCAGGATAAATCACCTACTCATTACCTATATGCCTTGATACACTCCATGGTTATGTTTTCAGATCTTCTTTGCTTTTGTAAGATTTCACCTGAGTTATAATTATGATCTCTATAAAATGTTAATGTTATGCCCTAGAAAATAACCACAGATCATCTTGTAATCTTCCCGTTGGATTTTTTTCTTTTTCCCTGATGAGCATATGTAGCAGACCTAGAGAGAGTGTGATATGGCACGCAGAATACCAGGAATATCTAGCTAGGCAATTAATCCTCACTTCTTATGATTTTCCTTAGATATGTCAGCCAAATGTTGCCACGTATACAATATGATGACATTTTAGTGGGCAAATTTATCAGTGTACGTTGCAAGGTATAGGACATTTAGACTATGGGGAATGAATGGATGAGGAGGAGGCATGGGTGGAGGGGGTGGGGGTAATGTGACAGGAGGCACCAGCATTGTTGCTATTTACTAGTCACTAGGGTTCCAGCGTTTACAGTGTCTTAAAAATGTATTCATACCCCTTGAAATTGTCCACATTTTGTCATGTTACAACCAAAACTGTAAATGTATTTTATTGGGATTTTATGTGATAGACCAAAACAAAGTGGCCCATAATTGTGAAGTGGAAGGAAAATTATTGTTTTTTAATTTTTTTTACAAATAAATATCTCAAAAGTGTGGCATGCATTTGTGGGGCATGTACTCAACCCCCTGAGCCATAATTATGGCTCTCCTCGCTGACAGTGCTGTGATTGTCTAAGCATGGGGGTCATAGTGCATGCTTGGCCAATCATCAGCCAGCAATGCACTATGGGCCGCAGTGCATTATGGGCCATGAGCGCCACTCAAATTTTGCGTGAACGGCCCATAAAGTTCTGGTTTTGCCGAATGGGCGAACAGCCGGTGTTCGAATCGAACATGCGTTCGAGTTGAACACCCAGCTCATCCCTAGCCGTGAGTAGTTTTTTGTCTTTAGAAATGTCATTTTGCTGTCAGACTGTTGTAAACATGTGAAACATGAGCCCGTTTACAGGCATACTATAGACACCCCCCAGGTACGAAAGCATTATTAAAATCACTGCTCCCGAAAAAAACTGATGTTTTTAAAACTTTTTTTGCATTGATACATGTCCCCTGGGGCAGGGCCCAGGTCCCCAAACACTTCTTATGAAAATACCATGCATATAAGCCTTTAAAAGTAGCACTTTTGATTTGTCTCATAGACTTTTAAAGGGTGTTCCGTGGCTTTTTTGTATTTGCCACGAACACCCAAAATTGTTCGCTGTTGAGCGAACTGGTGAACAGCCAATGCTCGAGTCAAACTCATGTTCAACTCGAACATAAAGCCCATCCCTACTGACCAGCTTCCCTGTTCCTACTGAAGAAAAGCATCCCCACAAAATGATGCTGCTACCACAATGTTTTGCGGTGGGGATGGTGTGTTTGGGGTGATGTGCAGTGTTAGTTTTCTACCACACATTGGATTTTGCTTTTAAGCCAAAAAGTTCAATGTTGGGCTCATCTGACCAGAGTACCTTCTTCCACATGTTTGCTGTGTCCCCCACATGGCTTTTAGCAAACTGCAAACAGGACTTTTTATAGCTTTCTTTAAACACTGGCTTTCTTCTTGTCACTCTTCCATAAAGGCCAGATTTGTGGAGCGCATGACTAATAGTTGTCCTATGGACAGATTCTCCCACCTGAGCTGTGGATCTCTGCAGCTTCTCCAGAGATGCCATGGGCTTCTTGGCTGCTTCTCTGATTAATGCTCTCCTTGCCTGGCTTGTTAGTTTAGGTGGACGGGCATGTCTTGGTAGGTTAGCAGTTGTGCAGAGATTAAATTACACACAGGTGGACTCTATTTACTAATAAGTTGACTTCTGAAGGCAATTGGTTCCACTAGATTTTAGTTAGAAGTATCAGGGGGCTGAATACCAATGTATGCCACACTTTTCAGATATTAATTTGTAAAAAAAATTGAAAACCATTTATCATTTTCCTTCCACTTCACAATTATGTGCCACTTTGTGCTGGTCTATCACATAAAACCCCAATAAAATATATTTACATTTTTGGGTGTAACATGGTAAAATCAGTCCCTCCTTGAAGGTAGGGACTGATGTGAATGTACAGTGTATATGTAAAGCGCTGTGTAAATTGATGCCGCTATATAAGTACCTGAAATAAATACATTTAAAAAATTAATTATAATGGTGGGGTAAAATATCAACTGGCTGGTTGGGGGCCTTAGCATTTCAACCCCTCATATTCTGTTCTGGACCACCAGTGTGAAAGTGGCACACTTTCTCACAAGCAGTGGAAAAAACCTTTAAGAACATTTGTTTACCTAAAGTAATAGCCCTAATAAACGCTGTAGCTTGCTCAAAAAGCACAAAACAAAGAAAAATGCATTACACATTATTAATTTACTTGATTAGCAATCTTCTCCAGAATTCTGTACTTTGCAATCTATAGTTGTGTATTATTTATAGCTATGTATTTTAAATGCTGTCACAATATTTAAACAGTCGTGTTCTGTAATTTTTAATATGCTAGAAACACTTTTTTACTCCTTTCGGAGCAGTAATATAATTTCCACAGATTGTTTGTAATTGGAGTGTTAAGTCGTTTGATGAAGAAAGAAGTCGATGTAATTTTCATAATACTAAACTGAAAGAAATGCAGAAGTACATTAGCCTGCCCGGGGGAAAAAAAATGCACAATTCAGATTAAACAAAACCTTCAATTCCATAAAACAGAAAGCCATGCTATAAAACAAAGGGGGGAGATTCCAGCTCATAAATACAATGACAGGCAGTGCAGAATTTAAAGTGATAGTAAACTCACAAATACAAAATTTGCTGACAGGCAGGGTTTTCTTCATGAGTGGAAAAAGAAAGAGGAGGAAGGCGCGTGATCAACCACTAGGATCAAGACAATACAATTTATTCAAGTGCAAAGTAAACAAATGCATATATAAAACCATAAAAAGTTCCTAAGTTTTCATAAAAGATGGGTTACAAAATCTACACATTAAAAGTTTAAAAAAATAGACATGCCCATGCCAAGGCAAATACTCAAAGTGTGCTGACGCATTTCGGGGGAATTTCCCTCTTCATCAGAGCCTTGCAAAAAAGGAGTACTGTATAGTGCAGTAGACCAACATGAAAGGACCAGCTAGTTGGGAGGTATGTCACGTGGTGAGTGATCAGTTTTCCTACGCTCTAGACCTATCCACATCCCAAAGCTCTGCATGTATGGTATAGAAACATGTGTATTTCTCTTTCTGTGTGGGTCTGTCAATAGTACCTGCATCCAAGAATTTTGAGAGTGCTGCAGCCTGCATGCATCAGCGAAAATACAGGAGGCAGATACTTCTAAAAATGACTGAAAAGCCTCTTGCCAGAGAGTGCCTTCAGCTTAGGGAAAGTTTTCAGAGTTTCCAAATGTCTTCACCCTGAGAGACATCAGGGTTTTTTTTTTTTATAACAGAAGGAACCCTAGAGGTCTCTTCTGTTATAAATGTCCCAGTCAAGTGAAGATAGTAAACCTGGAAGACCAGTGGAACATGGGAGAACCTGGGACATGCAAGAACTGGGACAGCACAGTGCTGGATGGCTCCATGTGCCCGTAAGTCTACAGTGCATACTAGTACATTATGATTTAAACCTGCAGAGAGGTCTATTTCTTTACTTTTCCGAAGTGACTTTACTACCACATTAACAGGGCAAGAAATAAAAACAGTGTTTCGGAATGGCTTGTCCTTGTATTAGTACATTATGATACTTGTTTTACATCACTGTACACCATTTTGTGTGGCAAGTTTTCACCGATGAGCTATTCCATTATGACCACTGACAGGTAAAGTGAGTAGCATTGATTATCTTGTTACAATGGCTTCTCGAAGTGGGGGGGGGGGGGGGGGGAGGGGGATATATTAGGCAGCATTTGAACATGCTGTCCCTTAAAATGATGTGTTTAAAGTGTGGGAATTTGAGAGACTTTGACAAGGGCCAAATTGTAATGGCCAAAGAATTAGGTCAGAGCAACTCCAAACCGAAGCTCTTGTGGGGTGTTCCCAGTCTGCAGTGGTTAGGACCTACCAAAAGTGGTCCAAGAAAGGAGAACCAGCAAACCAGCAACAGGTTCATGGGCAGTCAAAGCTCCTCAATGCATATGGGAAGCGAAAGCTGGCCCGTGTAGTCTGATTCAATAGAAGAGCTACTGTAGCTCAAATTACTGAAAATGTTAATCATGGCTCCAAAAGAAAGGTATCAGAACACAAAATGCATTGCAGTTTGTTGCAAATAGGACAGACCAGTCAGAGTGCCCATACTGATCCATGTCTACAGCAAATGGTGCCTATTATGGGCATGTCAGCATGAGAACTGGACAAAGAAGCAATTGAACAAGGTGGCCTGCTCTGATGAATTCAAGAATGACTAGAGGAACACGAGTTTGAGGTATTGAGCATCTGTGAAATGTGCTGGAAAGCCAAGTCTGATCCATGGAGGGTCACAAAATACAGGAAATACAGAAAGAATCTGCTACTTATAGCCTGGTCCCAGACACCACAGAATGCCTTCAGAAGTCTAGAGGAGTCCATGCCCCAATGTTTTATTTTATGTTGTCAAAATGTTATGGTTTATCTGTTTATGGTCTCTTCAATGAAAAACTTTTGTCCTGATGGGTAATACTGTATATCTCACAAAAGTGAGTACTCCTCTCACATTTTGCAAATATTTTATTATATCTTTTTATGTAACAACACTGAAGAAATTACACTTTTCTACAATGTAAAGTAGTGAGTGTACAGCTTGTATAACAGTGTAAACTTTCTGTCATCTAAAAATAACTCAACACACAGCCATTAATATCTAAACCGCTGGTAACAAAAGTGAGTACATCGCTAAGTGAAAATGTCCAAATTGGGCCCAAAGTGTCAATATTTTGTATAGACCCCATTATTTTCCAGCACTGCCTTAACCCTCTTGGGCATGGAGTTCACCAGAGCTATACAGTTTGCCACTGGAGTCCTCTTCCACTCCTCCATGATGACATCACGAAGCTGGTGGATATTGGAAACTTTGTGCTCTTCCACCTTCCATTTGAGGATGCCCCACAGATGCTCAATATGGTTTAGGTCACCTTTACCCTCACCTTTTTTAGCAAGGCAGTGGTCATCTTGGAGGTGTGTGTGGAGTCGTTATCATGTTGAAATACTGACTTGCGGCCTGGTCTCTGAAGGGAGGTGATCATGCTCTGCTACAGTATGTCACAGTACATGTTGGCATTCATGGTTCCCTCAATGAACTGTAGCTCCCCAATGTCGGCAGCACTCATGCAGTCCCAGACCATAACACTTCCACTACCATGCTTGACTGTAGGCAAAACAGACTTGTCTTTGTACTCCTCACCTGGTTGCCACCACCCACACGCTTGACACCATCTGAACCAAACAAGTTTATCTTGGTCTCATCAGACTGCAGGACATGGTTTCAGTAATCCGTCTCCTTAGTCTGCTTATCTTCAGTCTGTTTGCGGGCTTTCTTGTGCATCATTTTTAATAGAGGCTTTCTTCTGGGAGGACAGCCATGTAGACCAATTTGATGCCATGTGCAGTGTATGGTCTGAGCATTGACAGGCTGACCCCAGACCCCTTCAACCTCTGCAGCGATAATGGCAGCACTCATAAGTCTATTTCCCAAAGACAGCCTCTGGATATGACAATGAGCAAGTACACTCAACTTCTTTGGTCAACTATGGTGGGGCCTGTTCAGAGTGTAGCCTCTCCTGTTAAAGCACTGTATGGTCTTGACCACCATGCTGCAGCTCAATTTCAAGGTCTTGGCAATCTTCTTATAACCTAGGCCAGTGATGGCGAACCTTGGCACCTCTGATGTTTCGAAACTGCATTTCCCATGATTCTCAACTAAATCACAGAGTGCATGTAAAGCAACAATTTTTTTTCTGATCCACAGAGAGCTCTTTGCCATGAGGTGCCATGTTGAACTTCCAGTGACCAGTATGAGAGAGTGAGAGCGATAACACCAAATTTAACACACCTGCTCCCCATTCACACCTGAAACCTTGTAACACTAATGAGTCACAGGACACCGGGGAGGGAAAATGGCTACTTG
The DNA here is from genome assembly GCF_037356315.1 of Lithobates pipiens. Lineage (NCBI taxonomy): Eukaryota > Metazoa > Chordata > Amphibia > Anura > Ranidae > Lithobates > Lithobates pipiens. The sequence goes on along the minus strand of NW_027507903.1, from coordinate 252,815,050 downwards.
GGCCCAATGTGGACATTTTCACTTAGGGATGTACTCACTTTTGTTGCCAGCGGTTTAGACATTAATGGCTGCGTGTTGAGTTATTTTGAGGGGATGGTAAATTTACACTGTTATACAAGCTGTACACTCACTACTTTACATTGTAGCAAAGTGGCATTTCTTCAGTGTTGTCACATGAAAAAATATTTACAAAAATGTGAGGGGTGTACTCACTTTTTTGAGATATATATATATATATATATATATATATATATATAGTTTTTTACAGTTTTAATCACAGTTAGCCACTAAGACTAATCTTTTTTTGTGTTATTAAAATGTATCTGATCGTTTTATAGTAAATTTACCCATATACCTCTGCTTGCTAGGATCCATTTACTATCCTATACCCATAAACATACACTTCTTATCAAAAATCCTATATGGGCTTGATAATTCAATTGTTTCTATATGGGTCACCAGAAGCAACACTTACATTTTTATTTTTGATGAAAATCTACAGCCCCATTATAGAAGCCTCCCAAAAACTGGAAATGCAGAGAAAATGCATTATTAAGTTAATAAATATTGCAGCCCACTACAATACAGCAATTGTACAGACAGCTATGGATAGCTTTAATGTAAAAATCATGTCATTGCAACTCTTCATTTGTATGATGGCTTTTAACTTTCCAATCAATAAAGTCAATTCCCCTAGCTATGATAAATGAGGGACTTGTAAACAGTTTATATATGACTATAGTATATTATAATTATATTGTCTCCAAAGATGACCTTTTCTAAATTGAACTGACAGTTGTTTTTTGTGATATGGTGATAGGTGCATACATTCAGTGGCGTAACTAGAACCTTCAGGGCCCCGATGCAAGAAACCATGAAGGGCCCCCTGAACCCCAGCCAGGGCCCTTCCCTCCGAGTCCAGCGGTGGAACTGCAGGGTGTGGTCACAGGTATGACCTTTGTGAGCCCTGTAGTTCCACCACTGGTATCAGTAGTTTTTTTATTCGTTTTTTTTTCCATTTTTAGGTGCCCCATTGGGGGACTGTCCCTAGGCAGGATGGGGTCCCCATCCCCAGAAGAGATGAGGTCCTTTTCTCCATGGCAGATGAAGTTACTGCCCCCAGGTGAGAAGGGGTCCCTGTCCCCAGGGGAGGTGGGGGTCCCTGTCCCCACGTGAGAAGGGGTCCCTGTCCCCAGGGGGAGATGGAGGGGGTATGTAATGGTGTGTGGGGGATGGGGTCCTCTCACTCACCATGACCAAGCTGTAGGCCGCGCACTCATCCTTATTGGCCTGGGCTCCATCCAGTGTGCTGGATGGGCGATCAGCATATCTCCCAGAAAGACCTTTCATCATCTGTGTATGAAGGGGGAGGAGAGGGGCTGGCAGACAAGCCTGCAGTGTCCTCCGGGGAGCCGTCTCTCTTAGGGCTACACTGTATCTGTGTGCTTAAAGTTTGTTTACCCAGGAGAAGTATGCAGTGCAGTGTGGGCCGGACTCGGGGGGGGGGGGGCGGGACTCTGGCTGGGGAGAACAGACATCGGACTGAGCGGCAATGCATGGAGCAGGAGAGGGGTACTCTGGGGAGCCGGCCGAGGACACAGGTCATGCAGAGAATGCACAACTAAAGAGCAGCCAGTGCGATAGTCGAACATGGAGCTCTACTAGTCATCCTCCACATCCAGCCACCCATGTGCATGGTGCACTGGTACCCCTAGCTGCCTATGCTGCTGCCGGCCATATGTAGAGGCTGCATGGGCCCCCTGCATCACAGGGCCCAGTTGCGGTCACGACTGCTGCACCCCCTATAGTTACGCCCCTGCATACATTATCAGATGTTTAATGCACATGTAAATGAATTCAAATACAAGATGACTAAAGTTATTGCTATATTCACCACTGTGAAGATCAAGGTATAAGAATAAAAAAATGGTTGACAGTATATTTCTTATTAATGCTTATCTCGTCTGTTTTCAGTTGTTTTAAAGACATCATTCTTAAAGGCCGGATGGGTGCCGTCACATCCAGTCACGTACACACAAAGAGGAAGCCAGGTCATAAGGGTCAACTAATGCGTCAGCTTTAAGAACAGAAGACATTGCCTTTTATAGAAATTGTTTTGTTTTAACATTTTTAACGTCTGTCTTTCCTTTGTGTATATAAGAGCCGTGTGTGATAATAAATCTCAGAGTAAGCAAGTGCGACGGTCTGAGCAGATATACTGAGAAGTTTTCCGTGTCTCCTTGCTTAGATAAGACTCTAATAATAATTGGGAAACGGTAACATAACTTACAAATAGGTGACTTGCAGTAGTCACACCTAACATTTTTGGCGCACGAACAAGGGACTTCGCTAAAGAAACTACAAGAGGCGAACGAACATAAGGACGGAACAAAAAGGTCGGGCATATCAGGAACCACAGACAAATCCTGCGCAGGTAAGAAAAGCTTTATTTTCTTATAAACTCTGTGCTTCTTAGATTTGTGCCCACCCGATCTGTCTGTATTGTTCTTCAGGTAAAACCAACCTCTGTAGTAAGCGGGTCTTGAATTTAATATTTGACTTATGTTACCGTTGTTTCTTGTCTGTCTCCTTGTCGTCTGTCTGTTGTGACTGAGATAAGCCCTGTTTGTATGGTGTGAATTGAAACATATATCATCCCAATGGGTAACGGAATGCGCCCTTAACTCGTAAGAGTACTTGGGGGTCCGACACTTAAGTTTGATATACGCTTTTTGATTCATGAGCCTAAAAACGGGTTGAAAGTATAAGTCCTGACTGCCTCAATAAAGCAGGAATAAGAAACGATTGCTGAGAGATTCCATGGTAATGGGACGGGAATAAGGTCTCCACAAAGCCCGGAGATCTAGTTATATGTGTTTGGCCACCAAAGGGAATGCTTGTATATGTTGTAGCTGTCAGTCTGGTCATAATATTTGTCAGTTGGCTAGCATATAAAGTAATTCGATTTCAGAAATCTCATCCAGGAGAGGTTTTTAGTATTTTGGCACCCTAGGAGGAGAAGGCAACGAGACACTTAGTAAGTGATCCAAACGCCACCTAGGCAGGACTGTCAAAATGGGCCAGACACATGGTAAACCCCAGGAGGAATCTCAGAAATGTTATGCTGTTAAAGACATAATTACAATGTTGTATGGGAAGGACAAGGCACAGGGCACGAATAGGGTTCTCAAGAAATTTGGAATGGATGGAGAAAATGGGCTAAGTGTAGAAGGTTGGGAGAATATAAAGAGAGACAGACAGGGGGAGGTCCTGCAGAACAGATGGGTATCACAAATACAATGTTTAATTAAGGTTTCCAACAGGGCTAAAGAGGAGGGATGGAAGTATTGTCATGAACAGGGTGGATGGGATATGAAGGTCCGACGTAAGAGTCTCCCTTCTGCTCCCGAGGATGGAGTAAAAACGGAAGGTACTCCACCTCCTTATACCACTACCACACCAGGTAGCGAAAGACCAAAACTTTATCCTTCCTTAAGAGGAAGAGGATGGGTATGCCGAGTATGCGGTACCCAGAATACAGACTGGGCACAGGAATGTGTACATTGCGGAGCTCAAAGACCAGAGTCCGTAGCTCCAGTCCACAGTCGGACTAGGGTAATACAAGTAAATAATCCAAATGCGGGTCAAGCAGGACAGCCACCTACAGTGACTCGACAAGTCGTTCTGAGGACATGGACACCTTGGTCGGCTGACACTCTTATGGCATTAATACAGAATGCTCCTGATCCCGTAGCAAAACCTGCCGCATTCTGTAGATTCGTGACACAATTACTAGACACACATGAAGCAACTTGGCAAGATGGGGAAGATTTGTGTAGACATAAAATGACACTAACGATGTTTAATCAATTTATGAATGAAATTGCTCCACATAGACCACAAGGGGATCCAGCGACAGATCCACCAGGAATACACCCCCGTCATATAGACTCTAGACCCCTGTTTATTAATCAGTTACAAGAATTTTGCCAAGGGAAACAGCAGGAAAGGGGTTCGACAGCGCCCATAAAACAGGCCCCAGGTCAGACTGTTACAGAATTTTACCTCAACATGGAAAGCATGATGGCTGACGAAGGTCTAGATTTAGCCTCACCCGTCACCATTAGGGCTTTCAATCGACAGTTTATGGAAGGACTAGTACCCCAAATAGGTGACAAACTGAAGGCATGTACTCCCGAATGGAGAGCCATACGGGACAGAGGAACATTGTTGCAGAAAGCACAAGGTATAGAGGCTGATTTAGCAGAAACTAAACCCAGAAGGACACCGGGAGTTAACACTGTTGCCCGGGTCAATGAAGGAGGGAATTCCTCCCGTAAACCTCTTACCTGTTATTACTGCAACAAGGTGGGACATATAAAAAGAGACTGTAGGAAAAGAATAAAAGACGAACAGGAAGGAAACACGGACAGAGACACGAGGGACTACAGACAGAGGCGTACCAATGATAGGGACGATCCGACCGCATGACTTGCCCCAGTCCTAGCTGAATCAGAGAATAAAATGCTCCACATATTGATGAAGGTGGAAGGTAAACATGTTCCTTGTTTAGTTGACACAGGAGCATCACGCAGCTTATTATCTGATTCAGTAGTCCCTCCACACATGACATCCCGTGACACCATACCCATAAGTGGTTATGACGGTCTTTTGTCCGATGCCCCACTGACTAAACCTTTAAAAGTAAAAATAGGGAATCACATGTTTTTGTCACGCTTTTTGATTTCCAGAGGAGCCCCTACTAATTTATTAGGAGCAGATATTCTTCAGAAAATAGGAGCAAACATTACTTATCATCCAGATGGTATGGTCACCTTAGCAATAGGAGACGACCCAGAGGGTATAGAAATCTGTAATAAAATACAATGTTTGGAAGTAGAACCAGAACTGTCCAATACACCCTCGCCGGAAATAGATCAAATTCTGTCTAGCCTTCCGGAAGGGCTATGGGAAACACATCCAGCAGACGTTGGACTTTTGCCCATACCCCCGGTTACTCTACAGCTGATTCCAGGAGCAGTTCTCCCCCAGCAGAAACAGTACCCACTCAGTGCGCCCCAGGAAGCAGCTATAGAACTACAAGTGGAGGCTCTACTCAAAAGTGGAGCATTAAAAGAAATACAGTCACCAGCCAATACCCCATTGTATCCGGTCAAGAAAAAGACATTGGGGGATGGCCCAGTAAAGTATAGAATGGTACAAGACCTAAGGGCGGTAAACAAAATATTGGTCCCAATAACGCCACTAGTACCAAACCCGCATACTTTACTTTCAGAAGTACCATCAGATAGCTCCTCATTTACTGTTATAGACTTGGCTAATGCTTTCTTTTCTGTACCCCTGGCGGAGGAATGTCAACCGTGGTTTGCGTTCCGTCTCAAAAACCGCCAGTTGACCTGGACACGCCTACCGCAAGGAATGGCGCATTCGCCAACTCTATACTCGCAAGCCCTACAGACAGTGTTGGGGGAATGGCAACCACCTGACACTTGTGTATTGTTGCAATATGTAGATGACCTATTGTTATGTTGTCCGGATAACGATACTTGTTTAAAAGCCACTCTATCATTGTTACAATTCCTGGCTGAAAAAGGGTGCAAAGTGAATAGAACTAAGTTACAGGTATGCCAGAAAAAGGTTGTCTTTTTGGGCCACTGTATATCCCAGGGTACTCGACACCTCACTGAAGAACGAGTCCAGGCCATAAGACAAATGAATGTCCCACGCAACTTTAAGCAACTTCGTATGTTTCTGGGAATGGTATCATATTGTAGACAATGGATACCACATGCCAGTTCTCTGATGCAGCCATTATATGATTGCTTGAAAATAGTACCCTATGTACTCACAGAAGCAGGTCATAAGTCTTTTAGCACCTTAAGAAAGTTACTAATTTTGGCACCTGCGATCGGGATCCCTGACTATACCAAAACATTTCATTTGTACATTGCTGAAATCACGGGACACGCAACAGGGGTGTTGACACAACAACACATCAAACAAAGGCCGGTAGCATATTTCTCAGCGGCTCTCGATCCTGTCTCTAGAGGATCACCGTCCTGTGTACGAGCAGTCGCAGCAGTGTCAATTATCATTGACAAATCCTCAGAAATTGTCTTAGACAATCCTGTAGTGGTACATACCACACATGACATACACGCCATCTTGTCACAAGTTCAGCCAAAACACATATCAATGGCGAGGCAGCTGCGTCTGCAATGCACCTTGCTCCTACCTCCCAATGTTACCTTCCAGCGATGCACTTCCTTTAACTTAGCACAACTTCTACCCTTACAGACAGATTTGACAGGGGGGAGTAATGGTGAAGGCACAGCACAAGAAACTCAGGATTCTGACACACTTTCATTTCATGACATAACATCTGATGAACACGATTGTTTTCAACTTATGGAACAAGAGATCACGGGGTTCCCACATGTCACAGACACACCCATTGCAAATGCAGAACACACACTGTACATAGATGGTAGTAGATTTGCCGATGACAAAGGTAAATATCACACAGGTTATGCTGTGGTAACGGACACACAGGTAATTGAGGCAAAGTCATTACCAGCACACATGTCGGCACAAGAAGCGGAACTAACGGCCTTAGAAAAAGCCTTAGAACACTTAGAGGGACAAGAAGGGAACATTTACACTGACTCTGCCTATGCTTATGGTGTTGCACATGATTATGGCCACATATGGAAAGCTAGAGGTTACCTTACAGCAGCAGGCACACCTGTTAAACATGGTGAAGGAATCAAAAGAGTCCTGAACAATCTTCAAAAAGTTAGAAGAGTAGCCATTATGAAGATAGCGGCACACACGAGCGCAAAAACAATTGAGGCAAAAGGAAATGCATTTGCAGATTTAACTGCAAAACAAGCAGCTCTAGGGGAAGTAAGCCCTGAGACCTTAGCTACGGTAAAGGTGAGCATCCCAGAACCGACATGGCAGCAGATGAGTAAACTACAGGAGCAAGCAGGAGAGAGCGAGAAAGATAGATGGGTAAAAATGGGAGCAGCACCAGGCCTTGACAATATATGGAGGGAAGGAGGCAGAATATGCCTACCTGCCTCTCTATACCCAGCAATGGCAGCGGCTGTCCACTTGCCCACTCATGTCAGCTCCAATTCTATGTATAGGATTGTAAGCCAAGGATGGCTAGCCCCTGGATTCAGTAGTACTGCAAGGAACTACTGTGCTGCATGCCAAATCTGTCTGTTAAATAACCCAGGACAGAGAGTGAAAACCCCACGTAAACATCAGGTTCGGGCCCAGTATCCCTTTCAGAGACTGCAAATTGACTATATCCAAATGCCTAAGAGCGGCCCATTTGAATTTTGTCTCGTGTGCATCTGCTTATTTTCAGGCTGGCCAGAAAGTTATCCAGTGAAATCAGCTACAGCGAAAGCCACAGCGAAGAAACTGATTACAGAGTTAATACCTAGGTTTGGTCTTCCTGAAACCATAGAATCAGATAGGGGAACACACTTTACAGGAGAAATCATGCAGAATGTAATGGCTATGTTAGGGGTTCAACAAAGTTTCCACACCCCTTACCACCCACAGAGTTCAGGATCAGTAGAAAGAGTAAATGGGACAATAAAGTTAAAAATACAAAAAGCTATGCAAGAGTTAAATAAACCTTGGCCAGAATGTCTGCCTTTAGCTTTGTTCTCCATAAGGTATACTCCAACGGGAAAAACAGGGTTATCCCCATATGAAATACTTTTTGGGAATGCACCCAGACTAGGTTTATACTTTCCACAGAGTATGCAATTGCAATGTGATAGTTTGACTGCATATGTGATACAATTACAACAGCATCTAACTAAGATCCACAAAAGTGTGTATTCTTCTCTTCCAGACCCTAACTCAATAGCAGGTACTCATTCACTGAGCCCCGGAGATTGGGTCTATGTAAAGAAACATACCAGAAAAGCTTTAGAGCCACGGTTTGAAGGACCATATCAAGTACTGCTGACCACTCCCACATCGGTCAAGTTGGAGGGTAAAGCAGCCTGGATCCACGCTTCACACTGTAAAAAGGAGCCAGTTGGCAAATGACAACATGTATCTTTTTATTCTTTTTGTTTCAGTAATCCTGACCAATAGTTTGGTTACCTCACAGAATGAAATTCACAAGGATGAAGGATTTTCTAAAAAAAATTTATTACTGAAGTTTAAATATGCTTATGCTCGGAAGTCAGGATATGAGAAATGTTGGATTTGCAGTAAATTACACCCCAGTACAGCAAACATACCACTGATGGCAGTTCCTATAAATTATACTGACCTTGCTAACAGTAGCATTAACATAACTGGAACAAATACCAGCAAGACAGTAATGTTTAAATCAAATGGTCTCGCCTTTCCCCCTGCCTGGTGTTTCAACTTAGGGAACACAACGGGAGGAAATGGAGAATGCCAAGACAGCAAGTTTAATTTGTCCATTGTCGTATTAAATGGAAGCTTCTACCCCAGTAATTCCAGCACACACCAGACATTATCTGACTTCCTCACTAACATTGTGGATAATAATGTTAGGTGGTTAGTATCCAACTTATCCCTCTATGGATACACCTCTCGTTATAGAAATGATATCAGTTCAAGATCAGTAGCTCTAGGAAACAATATATACATCTGTTGTGGGGATAAGTGTTATACCTGGATACCTAGAAGGGCTCAGGGATGGTGCTACCTCGCAAGTTTGGTACCAGTAATGGGAGTAGTGGGTGATGAACGAGGTGATCACCTACTAGAAGCTAGTATGCACCCCAGATATCCCCTCAGATATCGTAGCAAGAGAGAAATATTCTTAGAGCAGGACATGGCATGGGCTTGGTTCCCGTCCTGGACAGGATGGGGTATAGACTTAATGAAGCGACTAAATAACTATACTGGAATAATTAATGATATTTTGGAGAAAAACTCTGATGACATTACTAAGTTAAATCTAGAGACCAGAGCCATCACAAAACAAATAGAATTACATGAGTTAGCGATTGAAAGTATGAGTGCAGCATTAACAGGACTCTGTGAGACCACAGAAGACTATGAATGTTGTACTTGGATACATAACACCAGCATCGAAGTACCCGATTATTATGACATCATTGCACAACACCGCACGGAAGTAAAGGATCTACAGGAGAAGGCCCGTAATATTGGCCGTGACTGGGATCCTTTTGGTGGAACTTTTAGTTTCTCAGGGTTATTTTCTTGGTTCAAGAAGGCAGCAATGACGATTATAGTAGTGCTTATATTCATATTTCTCATTTATTTGTGTTTTAAGTTGTTTATGTGCTTTTGCAAGAAAGCCAAGGTAAATGCTGTAGAAAAGATGGAACTTTTGTAAGTTGATAAGTTGGATAAGATAGGTGGATTTAGTTTCTTGACATCACCCATCTGTCAGAAAAGCCACTCTTCCTGAATTTTAGATGTTGGTACTATCCAGGGGGATGGGTGTATACCCCTCTGACAACTCGCGGTCAGGGAGAGTACTTTGGACATAGGCCGACTAGAACTTGTTCAGGTGGACCCAGGGTAAGAGGGAGGGGTGATGTCAAAGGGGGAAGTTGTGAAGATCAAGGTATAAGAATAAAAAAATGGTTGACAGTATATTTCTTATTAATGCTTATCTCGTCTGTTTTCAGTTGTTTTAAAGACATCATTCTTAAAGGCCGGATGGGTGCCGTCACATCCAGTCACGTACACACAAAGAGGAAGCCAGGTCATAAGGGTCAACTAATGCGTCAGCTTTAAGAACAGAAGACATTGCCTTTTATAGAAATTGTTTTGTTTTAACATTTTTAACGTCTGTCTTTCCTTTGTGTATATAAGAGCCGTGTGTGATAATAAATCTCAGAGTAAGCAAGTGCGACGGTCTGAGCAGATATACTGAGAAGTTTTCCGTGTCTCCTTGCTTAGATAAGACTCTAATAATAATTGGGAAAAGGTAACATAACTTACAAATAGGTGACTTGCAGTAGTCACACCTAACACCACAGTGTGTGAAAATATTTATTGGAGACAAAATTTCATCCATTGTCCAAGGACAATTTGATACAGTTTTCCGCTATGGCTCAGTTATCACATCTCATCACATCTTCACACTGGTTAATCCCAAAGAAAGAGGGGATCAAACAAAGAGAGCAGTATAGGAGGTAGCAGAGGAGGAATTCAACAAGGCAATGTCCATGGGTATGCAGGGGCCAGGAAATGAAGTATTTGTTCAAGCAGCCACAGTATACAGTATATGATGACTAAGTATGGTAGTAAGTATATAAGTACATAGGTACCTGCAATAACTAACAATACAAGGCACATCTACAGAATACTCATTATATTAAAGAAAACAACCTCCACACTCCCTGGAATGATTTGCAGAATTTCACTCACTTTATTAAAATGAGGATGATTTTTTGGGGGGATTTGCAATAGAAGCGAGACATACAGATACCTTCTGTTTAAGAATGCTTTCTTGTGCTTCAATCAATAGAATAAAAAGCTATGGAAAACAAAATTGGCAGAGATGGAAAACACCAAGTTGCGCTCCCATAGGCTAATGAATCATTATGAATTTGTGGCCCTTTTGAACCCATTTGCCCACAATTTTTAGATTTATTAAACAATAATTGCACAAACCTTTAGTAGGACTAATCTGTTTTAGTGTGTGACTGGAATATGCAAAACAGCATCTGGTAGATTATATAGTAATTTAGGAGAAGAAAATGCTCTATGACCTAGATTCTGCTTTATTTCATGGTTTTATGCATGAAGTAAAATAGAATTAATTAATTGCCTTTTCCTGACATCCCATCACTGACAATGATAGGAGACCTAATTTATGGCACTTTCTGAGGGAAAAATTTACTCAGGCAGCTTACAGCAACCAGATTCAAACCTGCAGTAAAACACATAAATAATGACTTCAGTAATCTATTTAATGATTTACACAAATGTACAAAATATTTTATCAAAACATATAAAATCCAATTACTGTTCTCCAGAACTCACAGAACAGTGAGAATCTACCTGAAACATACCGAACACATGGTGATTCCCATTTTTCGTGATCAAATTTAAAGCAGCTTCCAAAAAATTGAATAAGTCCTATATGATTGGAGCCCATCAATGAACTTGCATGGAAAAGTGCTTACCTCTCACAGCCTCCACAAGTAGAAAACCTCATCCTGATGTCTGCAGTCCTAAGCAGACTGATATCCAGGAACAAAATAGAGATTCCAAAAGTAAAAAAATATGTCAAATGTTGCATTCCAACACCATTAGTACTACAGGTCACCAACACCATTGGTACTACAGGTCAAATATTACACTGCATGATTGGCCCGAGAAAACCTTGGACCTACAGTTGAGTTTAGTGGCATTTTTTTTTTAATGCAAAAAATTGCATTCAGGACAGAAGTTTATTGGCATTTGAAACGCCAAATGCTTGTAACAGCGTTTGGCGTTTTTAACTGTCGGTTACTAGCTGTCTGAATGAGGGCCACAGCGCGGATGTGTATTCCTAGGAGGCCGTCATATGATGGCCTCCCCCGTGAATGGTGCGTGCTGTGATCACCGAGTCACTGAGACTCGGATGATCACCGATCTGAGTAAGGGGCCGGTAAATGCTGACAAGGGCCACCTATCTATGCCCACAAGTGCCACCTATGAATGCCCACCAGTGGTACCAATCAGTGCCACATAGAAGTGCTGCCGATCAGTGTAACCGATAAGTGCCCATCACTGACACCCATCAGTGCCCATCACTGACACCTATCAGTGCCCATCACTGCCGCCTCATCAGTGTACATCAATGACGGGCAAGAATTACCCGTTTTAAAATTTTATAACAAAATAAAAATTTAAAAAAATGTTTTTTTATATTCTGTCTTTTTACATTATTTTTAACAAAAAATAAAAATCGCAGAGGTGATCAAATACCTCCAAAAGAAAGCTCTATTTGGGGGAAAAAAATGATAACAATTTCATTACAGTGTTGTATGACTGCGCAATTGTCATTCAAAGTGCGACAGCGCTGAAAGCTGAAAATTGGTCTGGATAGGAGGGGGGTTTAAGTGCCCAGTAAGCAAGTGGTTAAACATCCCGTGTACATGAAGCCTTAAAGTGCTAAAACAGTTTTCCTTTGCTAAACTACTTAGACCCACCTATTCATATATTTCCACAAAATAAAGGCTAATCATTTTGTGGCTGGCTGAAACATTACCCCCCAGTATGTATGGTCAGTGGCTGGCTGGAACACAGCATTGCAAATGGATGGTACACAGTGGGTAGCACAGCCCAATGGGTGCAATGAGTGCATAGCTCGCATCTGTCTTGGTGCCGGTGTGCGCTACATGCACTGCACATACTATGGATACACCCCTGGGACTAAGGATCATTAAAAAATACTCTTTCATTACATTTGCAATCCACATTCCAGTAACACTGTTAGAAAATGTTATGCATAAGTAATGACGTTTGCAGTCTGTTTAAAAGAACTCCAGAACAACATACTCAAAAATGCTGTGGGAACTTTCAAACTTGCATATAAACTCATATGAAAGAAAATTTCAAACAAATTTAGAAACTCTGGCAGCTCCCACACAGCAAAACTTCCCTCAATGGTCACCTAGAAGTAGCTCGAAACACAGAAATATAGGAAGGAGCACCAGAGCAATACTTGATGGTAAATAAGGCATATAAAAACATCCAATGCAATTTGGGGGCAATAACATTCCTCCCTCATCGGGGCTCAACACAGGATAAAACATGGGTGGACTCAGACGCAGTTGCTGGACTGTCAGTTTTCAACTTCCATAACTCCAGTGTTAAAACTAACCCTAAGGGCATAGCCCTAATAGTTCTAACGGTAGCCTTAACCCTAAAGGTGACACTAATGGATATAAATATATATGGATATAATGAATATTAGGATATAGAAACTTTACAAGAAAACCTTAATAAAATAATGGGGTGGGCGACTACATGGCAAATTATCACAGCGCTTTGATTTGGATGGTGGTGCCGCCAGGAGGTACACGCCTCTCCTACTTTATCTTGCCTATGCGTGACGTTGGGAGTTACCTACTCCTTCGGAGCCTCACCCTATGTTACCAATTCAACACCATGGAGAATCCATTACCTGGGGATCTCGCGCTTGGATGTTCACCCTGCGTGCAGTGTAGCTTCCTCAGCTCCCGTGACCGACAGCCTATATTAGTGGCTCCTTCCAAACTCCAGTAGTACATACCTTTCAATCCCAGCTCCATAATAGTGGATGCACCCGCTCCTGATGAAGTGTCTTAGTAACACGAAACACGTCAAGCATGATGGGATGCGCAATGTTTTTATTCAATTCAACAATCATTGCTGTATGCACTCTATATTCTCTGCTACTTTCTAATCCTTATATGGAGTATTTACTCCATACCTGGGTTGCTGGATTGTGCTGCTATTTCGCTTTTATGTGTGTATACGAACTGTGTGGAATATGTAATTACAGCCTTATTTCTATGTATTTATGAATTGTACTTTATCCATTTGTGTGTTTATATTCAATGGCTCTGCAATATATTTCATACTGAGTGCGATTTTATACCCTCTTTATGACAAATAAACAAATCGCTAAGCCATCTGTATGTATATTACCCTATTTTGTTGCCACCTGCCTCACACCAAGTCCCATCTCCATCTCCATGTTCAATTGAATTAGGGATGGAGACACATAGTACACAGTATGGTGCCTCACGCAAAGTCCCAAACCTCTTTCTCCCTCCCTCTTTCTCCCTTTTATACATAGCAAATTAGGTTTAAAGTTGAAAATTGTAAAGTAATTCACTTGGGGGCTAAAAATATAAATGCAAATTACTCACTAGGGGAAGAACCTCTGGGGGAATCCAGAATGAAGAAAGATCTGGGAGTCCTAGTAGAAGAGAGACTGAGCAAAAGCATTAAATGTCAAGCCGCAGCAAGCAAAGCCAGCAGAATATTAACGTGCATTAACCACTTCAGCCCCGGAAGGATTTGTCCCCTTAATGACCAGGCCATTTTTTGCGATACGGCACTGCATCTCTTTAACTGACAATTGCAAAGTCATGCTACGCTCTACCCAAACAAATTTGATGTCCTTTTTTCCCCATAAATAGAGCTTTCTTTTGGGTATATTTGATCACCTTTGCGTTTTTTTTTGGGGGGGGGGGGGTTGCACTATAAACAAAGAGCGACATTTTTTTTTTTTACTTTTTGCTATGATACATATCCCAAAAAATATATAAAAAACTAATTTATTCATCAGTTTTATAACACAATTGTGGGTCGCCGGCGGACATCGAGTCCGCCCAACCCATGCAGCGTGAGCGAGTTCCGTCATCAGCAGCTGTGAGCTGTAGCGCCAGCGCGAGCCGCTGTACAGATATGGCGATTTGCGCAGGAGAGACGACCTGCTGCCGGCGGCTGGTCGGCAAGCGGTTAAAAAGGGAATTTTTCCCAGAGATAAAACTATAATCCTGCCACTTTATAAAACGCTTGTTTGGCCACATCTGTAGTGTGCTAGTCACCAATCCTCAGGAAGGATGTGCTGGAATTGGAAAGAGTCCAGAGAAGGGCAACAAAATTAATAAGGGGACTGGAGAACCTCAATTATGAGGAACGACTACAAGCACTAAACGTATTCTACCTGGAGAAAAGACGCTTAAGAAGAGATATAATAGCAATATACAAATACCTAAAAAAAAAATACCTCAGTGGGAATCCAAACATTGGTAGGAAACTATTCAGTCTCAGGGAGTGTAAGAGGACATGTGGCCACACAATGAGACTGAAAGAGAAGCAGTTTATCCTTAAGCTGCGTAGGGGGTTTTTCACTGTCAGGGCGATAAGGATGTGGAACTCTCTTCCACAGTTTGTGGTGTTAGCTGGAAGTATTGATAGTTTTAAAAGACTCTTGGACGTGCAGCTTAGTAAACAAAATATACAGCGATATGGAAATGATTATCAACATTGACACACATACACCTACACAGGTTTAATTGTTTGGACTAGTGTCTTCATTCAATCTTACCAACTATGAAACTATAATGGTAGCCCTAACTCTAAAGATAAGCCGAATGGCCCATACACACAATCTGAATATCGTACTACAGATCGTACGACTTTTTAAACTTAATAGTCGCAAGTAGAAATTTAATAGGTTACTAAAGTCACGAAAATTACCATACAACAGAGAAAAAAAAAGAAGTGATGTCATGTGTTGTAATGTATTTGTATTGTATTTTTGGACGACAAATGTACTGACTAAATGAAAATTGTACTATCTGGTATCGTACGAGGAAAATTTTCATGCTTGTCCGATTGAATAATATCGGATGAATTATCGCGATCGGCTCTCGAAAGCTCCATACTAACGATTCGATTATCGTATGATCATGTCGAAAGTTGTATTTTTTGTCCACTTTTTGGATCTCGTGTATGGGCCATTAGGCCTCGTTCACACCATGGTGTAGAGACGTCAGTTTTTCTGCACACGCTCTGCAAGGACACAGGAAAAAAAAAATTGTGCCCTGTTTACACCACAACGTGCGGATTTCTTATGTGCAGGAATGTGCAACGTGTATGCAGTTTTCTGCACAGGAAGAAAACTGACATGACAACATTGGTGTGAACATGGCACATGACTGACGCGCATGAAAACTGATGTCAACTGATTTGAAACTGATGTCTCTGCAAGTGAAATCTGCACCGTTTTTCCTTCTGTTCCCGTCAGTTTTCCTGCACTAAGGTGTGAACAAGCCCTAGTACTAACCCTAAACATAAACACAATCTTTTGTTTGTAAAAATAAAATCATGGGATCTCTGTGACATGATTACTGAGCTCTGCCAACTGTTATCCACCTGTCCAGTGAGAAGGCTATACTGTATGGTGTCATGGTGCCCTGGATTAGCAGTTGGCCAGGTTTGCCTGTGTTACTCAGAGGAAGTAAGGCCCCATAAGCCAAGTGAAATTTAATCAGAAGAAATTTTCTGGGGGATAAAGCTGATAGCAGCCTTCTTGTGGCATCTGCTGTTTGCCAGAACTTTTACATGAAACTATAAAATGGTCTATACTCCAAAGATTCTGCACTTAAAGCAGTATTAAAGTCCTTAACCACTTAAGCCCCGGACCATTCTGCTGGCTTAAGACCAGAGCACCTTTTGCGATTCGGCACTGCAACACTTTAACTGACAATTGCGCGGTCGTTCGACGTGGCTCCCAAACAAAATTTACGTCCTTTTTTTCCCACAAATAGAGCTTTCTTTTGGGGGCATTTGATCACCTCTGCGGTTTTTATTTTTTGCACTATAAACAAAAAAAAGCAACAATTTTGAAAAAAACGCATTCTTTTTAACTTTTTGCTATAATAAATATCCCCAAAAAATATATTAAAAAATGTTTTTCCTCAGTTTAGGTCGATACGTATTCTTCTACATATTTTTGGTAAAATAAGCAATAAGCGATTATTGATTGGTTGGCACAAAAGTTATAGCATTTAAAAAATAGGGGATAGTTTTATGGCATTTTTATTAATAATTTTTTTTACTAGTAATGGTGGCGATCAGCGATTTTTATTGTGACTGCGACATTATGGCGGACACATCAGACATTTTTGACACATTTTTGGGACCATTGTCATTTATACAGCAATCAGTGCTATACAAATGCACTGATTCCTGTGTAAATGACACTGGCAGTGAAGGGGTTAACCAGGAGGTGGCAGTATAGAGGTTAAGTGTGTCCTAGGGGCCTGTTTATAACTATGGGGGTGTGGCTTGGATTTACAGAACACTGATCTCTGCTCCAATCACAGGGAGGCAGAGATCAGTGTCACTTGTTGCTTGGCAGAACGGGGAGACGCTGTTTACATCGGCATCTCCCCGTTCTCCCTCCCCGTGAGACGATCGCGGGTAACCCACGGCGATCGAGTCCACGGGACCCGCGGTCGGACTCACGGAGGCCCCGACCGGCACGCACGATGGCACGGGGCAATTTTAAATGGACGTACCTGTACGCCAATTTGCCTGCCCATGACATTCTGCTGACGTACATCATCGTGCATCAGTCGGGAATAGGGATGAGCTTCGTGTTCGAGTCGAACATACGTTCGACTCGAACATCGGCTGTTCGCCCGTTCGGTGAATTCCGAACATTATGGGCCGTTCGCGCCACATTCGTGTGGCGCTCACGGCCCACAATGCACTGCGATGGCGCAGTGCATTGCTGGCCCATGATTGGCCAAGCATGCACTGTGACCCCGCATGCTTGGCCAATCACAGCGCCGGCAGCGAGGAGAGCCATGATTGGCCACAGGCAGGATGCCTGTGGCCAATCATAGCTCAGGCTGTGTAGTACACGCCCCACACTATATAAGGCCGCCAGGGCGGCGGCCTTGTGTAGTGTGTTGGCGTCTGAAGCAGTTAGTGGGTGTTCTGTGTACCTTCAACACAGTATACACCGATCGTTATCGGCCGATTTTTCGATCTTGCTCTTCTGTAGTGGTTGATGTCTGCGTGCCCTGACCGCAGTATACACCGCTATATTCACCTCACCTATATAGCTAGCGATATATCTATCTTTTATAATAGAGCTTGCAGTCAGTGTTAGGAGCTTGTGTGTGCTGTCTGCGTGCTCTGTACCCAGTACACACCGCTATATCCACCTACATAGCTCTTCTCTATTTGAGCCATCTGCCATCTGCAGGAGTTATTGGAAGTTGTGTGTGCCTCCAGCACAGCACAGTATACATCTGTATTTACCCTTTATTGCTGGTGTTCTATAATAAAGGCATCTGCAGGAGTTAGTGGGTGTTGTGTGCCTCCAGCACAATATACACCTGTATCTACCTTTTATTGCTGTTCTCTAATAGAGCCATCTGCAGGGCTTAGTGGGTGTTGTGTGCCTCCAGTACAGTATACCCCTTTATCTACCCTTTATTGCTGGTGTTCTATAATAAAGGCATCTGCAGGAGTTAGTGGGTGTTGTGTGCCTCCAGCACAATATACACCTGTATCTACCCTTTATTGCTGTTCTCTAATAGAGCCATCTGCAGGGCTTAGTGGGTGTTGTGTGCCTCCAGTACAGTATACCCTTTTATCTACCCTTTATTGCTGGTGTTCTATAATAAAGGCATCTGCAGGAGTTAGTGGGTGTTGTGTGCCTCCAGCACAATATACACTACCCAATTGCTGTTTTACCCAACTCCCTTCAGGCCATTACCATGTCTGGAAGGCCAGCAAGGAGAGGCAGACAGGCGCGAGCCGATAAAAGAGGGCAAGCAGGCTCTGTGTCTAGAGACAACAGTGCTGGTCGTGGACGCGGTGCATTGTCATCAGCACGTGGCCATGGGACACGCTTGTCCTTCTTTTCGGCAGCTGGACATGTTGAGCCGCAACATACCAATGACTTGGTAGAGTGGATGACCAAGCCCTCTTCATCCTCCTCATCCTCTCTCACCCAGTCTCAGGGTACTAGCAAAGCAGCTGCAAACGCATCGTCTTCCCTCGTCTCAATGTCATCATCAGTGACTCCTTCCCTAGACCCACCATGTCCTCCTGAGGAGTCTCCTGAACTCTTTGAGCACAGTGTTGGGTACATGCTCCAGGAGGATGCCCAGTGTTTTGTAGGCTCTGATGATGACACTCAGCTAGAGGAAGGCAGTGGCGTGAATGCAGAGAGAGGGGATGCTCAAGAAGGACAGCAATCTGGCAGTTATGTTCCACAAGCTGCAGCATACTGCCAGGTTTGCTACAGCAATGAAGAGGGAGGGGATGATGAGGGCACTGACTCCACGTGGGTGCCTGGTAGGAGAGAGGAGGAGGAGGAGGAGGCACATGTCCAACGAGGCAGGATGCCCTCCGGGGGCCAGCTTAGGGGCAGCACACCGACTGAATTACACCGCAGAGCTCCGCCTGTGCAGGGCGCTGCCTCTGCGTGTTATTCTAAAAGTTCTTTGGTGTGGGCCTTTTTTGAGACGAGTGCATCAGATCGCACCGCTGCTATTTGCAACATATGTCTCAAGCGTATCTCGCGTGGCCAAAACATCAGCCGCTTGGGCACCACATGCTTGACCAGACATATGTTGACCTGCCATGCAGCTCGTTGGCAAGCGTACCTCAAAGACCCACACCAAAGAACAAAGCGGACCTCTCCTTGCTCCTCAACAGCTGGCATCTCCAACCCCACTAGACCTTCAGTCCTCTCTGAAACCTGCTCTGAGAGGAATGAAGGTGTAGAATTAGGTGTGTCACAGCCAAGTGCTTCCGGGCACTCTGCTAGCAGTACACCCACGTCCGATTATAGCAGGCAAATGTCCCTGCCCCAGCTGCTGGACCGGCGAAAGAAGTTCACTCCCAGCCATCCACATGCCCAGCGGTTGAATGCTAGCTTGGCTAAATTGCTAGCACTTCAACTGCTGCCTTTTCAGTTGGTAGACTCGGCCCCCTTCCGTGAGTTTGTACAATGTGCGGTTCCTCAGTGGCAGGTCCCCAAACGCCACTTTTTCTCACGGAAGGCGATTCCGGCTCTCTACCGGCATGTGGAAGGCAATGTCCTTGCCTCGCTGGACAGGGCGGTCAGCGGTAAGGTGCATATTACCGCTGACTCATGGTCCAGCAGGCATGGACAGGGACGTTACCTGTCTTTCACGGCCCATTGGGTCACTCTTCTGGCAGCTGGGAAGGATGCAGGACAAGGTGCAGTAGTGTTGGAGGTTGTTCCACCACCACGCCTCCAAAATGCTACTATTGGTTGTGACACATCTCTCTCCTCCACCCCCTCCTCTTCTTCTTCCTCCATGGCCTCTTCCAGTGCTCTGTCCTCAGAACCAGCATCGCTCCGTAGGCGTTCCAGGGGCTACGCAAGTACACAGGCAAAACGATGCCATGCCGTGCTTGCGCTGGTTTGTTTGGGGGACAGGAGCCACACTGGGGCGGATGTTTTGTCAGCTCTGCAGGGGCAGGCCGAGAGGTGGTTGACGCCATGCCAGCTTAAGCCAGGAATGATGGTTTGCGACAATGGCACCAACCTCCTCTCCGCCCTCCGACAGGGACAACTGACCCATGTGCCCTGTGTAGCGCACGTCCTTAACCTGGTGGTGCAGCGGTTCTTGGGCAGGTACTCAGGTTTACAGGATGCCCTGAAGCAGGCAAGGAAAGTCTGTGTGCATTTCTGCTGATCATTTAATGCCTGTGCTTGGCTGGCTGAGCTCCAAAAGGAGTTGACCCTGCCCAAGAACCACCTTATATGTGACATGCCCACCAGGTGGAACTCAACGTTGGCCATGCTGCAGCGGCTGCACACGCAGCAGAGGGCCATCAATGAGTACCTGTGCGACTACGGCACCAGGACAGGGTCAGGGGAGGTTGTTTTTTTCTCACCACGCCAGTGGGGCATGATCAGGGATGCATGCACTGTCCTGTCACCGTTTGAGGAGGCCACAAGGATGGTGAGCAGTGACAGTGCATGCATCAGTGACACTCTACCACTTATCCACCTCTTGGAGCATACGCTGCGTGGAATAATGGACAGGGCACTTGAGGCAGAACAGAGGCAGGAAGAGGAGGACTTCCTTGCCTCTCAAGGCCCCCTTTATCCAGACAGTGTTCCTGCTGTGCCACCCATCACACAGGAAGAGGATGAAGAGGAGGAAGAGGAGGAGGAGGATGATTGTGTCAGCATGGAGGTGGAGGCTGGCACTCAGCATCAGCAGCAGCAGCAGCAGCAGCAGTCTTGTAGGGATGATTTACAGTCCCAAGAAACCCGTGGACTTGTACGTGGCTGGGAGGAGGTAGCTGCGGATCATGTTGTCCTTAGTGACCCAGAGGAGTCCGGACCGAATGCCTCGGCTAACCTACGCTGCATGGCCTCCCTGATCCTGCAAAGCCTGCGGAGAGATCCTCGTATTCTTCGGATCAAGGAGAGGGACCATTACTGGCTGGCCACTCTCCTTGATCCACGGTACAAGGGTAAGGTTGCCTACCTTATCTTGCCATGGCAGAGGGAGCAGAGGATGAGACATCTCCGGGAGGCCTTGCAGAAAGGTCTGTGCAACGCGTTCCCAGAGACTGGGAGGTTACAAACTCCTGGTCCTGGACAACATGTTACTGAGGCATCGGTCAGAAGGAGCGGTGGAGAAGGTGGCCGTCTGACTGATGCTTTCAGGCAATTTTTTAGTCCGCAGCCCCAAGGTATGATCGGTTCCAGCAGCCATCGCCAGCGTCTGATTTACATGGTGCAGGAATACCTAGGGGCAAGGTCAGACTTGGACACCTTTCCCACCGAAAATCCTCTGGCTTACTGGGTCTTGAGGATGGATCACTGGCCAGAGCTTGCACAGTATGCAATTGAGCTACTGGCCTGTCCTGCATCCAGCGTTCTTTCGGAACGCACCTTCAGTGCTGTTGGTGGCTTTGTTACCGATCACAGGGTGCGCCTGTCCACCGAATCAGTTGATCGACTGACCTTCATCAAGATGAATCAGGCTTGGATAACCCACAGCTACCAAGCACCTGAAGCTGATGTAACCGAATAGTTTTTTTTTAAATATCACATCCCTTCAAGACTGCCTATGCTGATGCTGAGTGACTGTCCTGTTGTGTTGATTGTCTATCCTCTTCCTCCTCAACTGATATGTTGGAAGAACATTTCTGGTTCTGGGTGATGACATCAGCCCAATTTTTCTGCCCCTGTTTAACAGGGGCGTTTAATTACAATTTTTGATGCAATGCTTTGCAGCAGGGCTAATTCATGCAATAAAACTAGAGTATATGGGAGAGGTTGCAGTGTCGTGGCACCAGCACCAGTGCCTAAGGCCCAATTTTTCTGCCCCTGTTTAACAGGGGCATTTAATTACAATTTTTGATGCAATGCTTTACAGCAGGGCTAATTCCTGCAATAAAACTAGAGTATATGGGAGAGGTTGCAGTGTCGTGGCACCAGCACCAGTGCCTAAGGCCCAATTTTTCTGCCCCTGTTTAACAGGGGCGTTTAATTACAATTTTTGATGCAATGCTTTGCAGCAGGGCTAATTCCTGCAATAAAACTAGAGTATATGGGAGAGGTTGCAGTGTCGTGGCACCAGCACCAGTGCCTAAGGCCCAATTTTTCTGCCCCTGTTTAACAGGGGCGTTTAATTACAATTTTTGATGCAATGCTTTGCAACAGGGCTAATTTCTGCAATAAAACTAGAGTATATGGGAGAGGTTGCAGTGTGGTGGCACCAGCACCAGTGCCTAAGGCCCAGTTTTTCTGGCCCTGTTTAACAGGGGCATTTAATTACAATTTTTGATATAATATTTCACAGGAGGGCCCGTTCCTGTGCCCACCCAGAGTAACTGTGAGGACTTATAGTGTTGTGGCACCAGCAGCACAACCACCAAAGGTAAATTTTTCTACCACTGTTCAACAATGACATGTAATTACAATTCTTGATATAATCGTTCACAGCAGGGCGCTCCAGCGCCCACCAAGAGTCACTTTCAGGGCTTACAATGTTGTGGCAAAACCAACACCTTGTTCCGCCATTTCTGCAGAGCATATAGGGCAGGCCCCTACTTTCAAACATCCAACTTGCAAACGGAAGGAGACAACAGCAAGTGAGATGAAAAAAGATGTACGACAAAACAAATTATACAGGGGTGATAACCCTTCCCTATGTTTTCCAAAAAGCTTAAAAAATAGTTTTTTGGACTGGAGCTACACTTTAAAAATGTACCAGTTGAAAATTACAAACAGATTCAACTTAACACAACAAACCTACACAGTCCCTGTCTTGTTTGCACCGCCTGTATACTGCTGTTCTGAGTATATAGGGCCTGGGGGCCACACACATTTCCTTTTTTTAATATGGGTACGGGGTTCCCCTTAATATGCGTACAAGACCCAAAGGGGCTGGTAATGGGCAGGGAGGGCTACCCATGCCATTTTTCTCAATGATTTTCAACCATATTGCAGGAACCAGATATAACATTAAAACCGCAAGCAGTTTTAAATGATGTTATTTCCGTTTAATGTCATTTTGTGCAGGGACTGTTCTAAACACGGGAAACACGTGGCACTTCACAGGCATACTACAGACACCCCCCAGGCACCATATTTAAAGGAATATTTCACTTTTTTTTTTTTCACTTTAATCGTCATTAAAATCAGTGCTCCCGCCAAAACGGCCATTTTTAAAAACATTTTAGGCATTGACCCATGTCCCCTGGGGCAGGAGCCAGGTCCCCAAACCCTTTTTAGGACAGTATCTTGCATATTACTTGTTAAAATTAGCACTTTTAATTTCGAACGTTCGAGTCCCATAGACTTCAATGGGGTTCTAAAGTTCGTACGAATTTGGGGTCCGTTCGAAAGTTCTGGTGCGAACCGAACCGGGGGGGTGTTCGGCTCATCCCTAGTCAGGAAGCGGTTATAGAACAAAAAGAAAAAAGTCCACCTGCAAGTTAATGTTATAATGTGCTACCATGCACCGAATACTAGTGCATCATGACATACTTGCCTTAAAACATGGCCCTACAGAGGTGTGCTGTCATCACTGCCAGGGCTTCAATCTTCACCCCGTCTTCCTTTACAGGTTCGCAAGCTCCGGCTGTATGAATGGCCAAGCCAGGATGATGTCACTCCCGCACATGCATGCAGGTGTCACATCTGCGGCCCGGAGCTCTAAAGGTACAGCACAGGTATGCCATCCCTTCAAAGCACATGCTCCAGTGACGTCATTGGCTGCATCTCATGTGAATATCTCTCAAACAGTGCAAGTTAAGGAGATATTCACTGTACACACAGGTAAATCTCATTAAAGGCTTACCTGTAGGTACAAGTTAAAAAGCAGACCAATTTAAACAAATTAAATATATCACACTCCTACAGAGCAGCTGTTAAAAAATATCAGTGCAGATTTTCAAATAAACCCAAAGAAACACAAAGTAAAACAGCGCTAATATATATCTACCACCCTGTTAAATAACAAATCCTATATAATAAATATAACTAATATTACCTATAAAATGTAGGTGCAAAAAAAGGGGAAAAAATTTAATAATCTAGTACATGAAATCTCAAAAAGAACAATAAATACACATTTCCTTATGTATGGGGTAGATTATGTATGGTAAGAGGCACAGAATCTGGTGCAGTTGGGCATAGTAACCTATTAGCTTCCAGCTTTTATTGTCAAAACATTTAGGGCCCTTTCACACATGCAGACCGTTTGTCCGTTTTTCATCCATCCATTGACAGATGAAAAACGCATATCAATGTATCTCTATGGTAAAACGGATTCACATCTGTTTACATCCGATTTTGCCAACATCTGTTTTTTGGAACGGATCAAATCTCTATTTTTCTTCTGTTAAAAAAACGGATTGGACAAAAAACAGATATAAAATGACATCTGGTTTGTTTTTCATCCATTTTTGCAATGGTAGTTGATAGGAATGTAGATTGTCTAGGAGTGAATTTTAACCCTCGATACCTCTGTATAAAGTGTGACGTTCAATCCCCACAGGCGTGTGAGTTTAGCCCATTGAGACAATGACACAAGACAACAAATTCTCTCCAAGCAAATCTAAATCTTTATTCTTTGGTGTGAATATTTAGGGGGCTTTCAGAAAGTACAGCCCTTTGAACGTGTCATACAAGTTATCCAATAATATACAAGTACAGTCTATGACAAAAGTGAAACAAATGATTTCTAAAAAATCATGTGGTTTACAAGAAACGAAACAACAAAAGAAGATAACAGTACCATGAAAAACTAAACTTGATTTCCAGTATGCATCTAGTAATATATAAAATGGAGTACAATAAAGACAAACAAAATGGAAGCTATTTATAAGAAAGCTAAATATCCCCTCAGTAGTGGATGTAAAAAACTGATGAGAAACAGATGAGCAGCTGATGAAAAACTTATTAGCAGCTGATGAAAAACTGATGAATAGGGATGAGCTTCGTGTTCGAGTCAAGCCCATGTTCGACTCGAACATCAGCTGTTCGACCGTTCGCCGAACTGCGAACATTATGGGCCGTTCGTGCCAAATTTGAGTAGCGCGTCACGGCCCATAATTCACTGCGGCATCGCAGTGCATTGCTGGCTGATGATTGGCCAAGCATGCACTATGATGCATGATTGGCCAATCACAGCGTGGTCTGTCTTGCGAGCTGTAATTGGCCAAAGCCAGGGTGGCTTTGGCCAATTATGGCTCAGGAAGTTTAGTACACGCCCCACACTATATAAGGCCACCTGGAAGTCGGCCTTGTGTAGTGTGTTCCGGCGTGGTGATAGAGAGAGAGATAGACAGTGTGATTTCATTTCATTTGAGTTAGATAGAGGCAGGAGGCTAGTCAGTTAGCTGTAGTCAGTATATTATGTTATGTATATATATGCATCCTAGGTGTTGTGTATATATATATATATATATTTATGGTCAAAGCCCTATGGCCGATACGGATATGATCAAGTAGCCTCTACCATAAGATTAACCACATGAAATGGACCTGAAGTGTGCCCTGGTCTGATGGTCGGTATACCAAAATAAGGGGGCATACCCTAGATTAGAAATTAATGTATGTGAAGAGAAATGAATTTGAGAAATGCCCTGAAAAGGGGAAGGGAGGGTGGGTGCCGCGCACCGGAAACCGACAAAGACCACAGGCGAGCGGGCTGGTTAAATACCCTCCGGGCTCCTCCCATAAATTCAGGCCACCACACTGGCCTTCTTACTTATGGTCAAAGCCCTATGGCCGATACGGATATGATCAAGTAGCCTCTACCATAAGATTAACCACATGAAATGGACCTGAAGTGTGCCCTGGTCTGATGGTCGGTATACCAAAATAAGGGGGCAAAACATTCAGGTAGGGGTGCAGTTTTATTAGTTTTAGCTTAATTAGTTGAGCGAGTTTGGTGAACGCTTGTGCCATTTCCACCCGAGGATTGGGAATGTACCGGGCGAGGTAGGCAGGGTCCCAACTGCTTAGTCTTTCAATGACGTGACTTGGGACCCACGCCAACATGCTGCCAAGGGTGCTCAAATACTAAAGAGTGTCCACGGTATGGACCGGGGACGAGGTGTAGGCTGTGTAGAAGAACTCCATGTGTTTGGGAAACTGGCAGGTACACAAGTGTTGGCACGAAAGCAATAGGGAACTAGAGTCTACGCGTTCCGGTAGGAGTGACAGTAGGTAGTCAAGTACGGTTACTTGATACCAAGCCCTGCTTCTCTATAGAAATGGACGTCCATCCTGGAGTCAGATTTCTGGGTTTTAGACACTGCAAGGAGGAGGATGAAATGAAGTTGGTAGCGAGCCAAGTAACGACTATGCAGAACTTGGCCTGCGGGATTGCTGAAGGCCTGGAATGAACATACAATGGACATTAAACTGGTGCCACCGGGCTAACTGCAGCGGTCTGCGCAGGAAGGACACAACCGAGAGCGGTCCAGACCTGGCTTCAATAACAAGATGAGCCTCGGCCCAGTTGTCGGTGGTGAAAGCCACAGCCTGTCCTGTCCTGACATGACCCCAGATACGAGAGGCTGTCATGACCGGGTATAGCCTGAAGAGGGAGGAAGTCCAGGTAAACCGGGGTTTTAGGAGTATCCCTGATGCCATGGTCCTGTAAACCAGTGGTGGCCAAAAATTTCCGCGAAGCCTGTGTAGGCTGTGGCATCTGTCACTACCAGGGGCGACAGGGGCATCGTAGACGGTCTAAACACCGATACATCAATCCATGCAGTAAGGAACCTTCCGACATTGACAGGTCTGCTATTGCCATGGCATCCAAATTAAGGATCTAAGAAGGGTCCTGTGTCCGTGAGAGGAGGACTAGGAGGCGTGACATAAAGATCGATCCTGGGGAATGGCCCGTATTGCAGATTTGAACATTCGTCAAGTAGTGTCTGTGTAGAACCTGGCTGCCAGTGCTACCAACAATAAATTGGCTAGGCCATGGAAAATCACAAAGGGCCAGGTAGATGGCCGCTTGGATGACTAGACTGGAGAATATGCGAGGATTTCATGTCCCTAAAGATGGCAGTTGTGATGGGCGAGCGTTTTCCGTTGGCTATGGGTGATGCCTCTGGATGCCTCGAAGTGGGGATCTTGCTGTATAAGCCATAAAGACAGGTGGCTCTCCGGGCCCTGTAAGGATGAGAAATGCTGAGCGCTGGCTAGGTATAGCCTGAGCGTGTTACAGGAAGAAGCCAGTTGCGTGTGTCAACACGATCCAGGTGCTGGATGGAAGTTGAACTCAACTATCCTAAGGGAGAGACCGACAGACAGGAAACGGTGAGTGGCTTGTAAGAAAAGCCACAGGAGACAAGTGGCCAACTAAGTGCTGCTGAAAACGACGTGTAGCCAGTTTGTGTGCCACTGAGAATGTGTGCTTGCAAAAGAATGATTGCAAGACGTTATGCTAAGTCGCGAGCCTTGGCACGATTGCAAAAGTAGTGTTTAAACGTGTGCTTGCGACAATTGCGTGGGAGTTTGTCACTGGAAATGTGTTCATAGTGACTGTGAGAAATTCGTGTTATCGCATGTGCTTTGCGAAAACTGCAGGAGTTGTGCTTGAACATGTGTTTGGGTGCGTGCTTGCAACGATTGCAAGATGTTATGCCAAGATGCGTGCTTGCAACGATTGCAAGATGTTATGCCAAGATGCGTGCTTGCAACGATTGCAAGATGTTATGCCAAGATGCGTGCTTGCAACGATTGCAAGATGTTATGCTAGGATGCGTGCCTGCAACGATTGCAAGGAGTTACACCAGGATGCGTGCTTGCCATGATTGCAAGATGTTATGCTAGGATGCGTGTGTGCAATGATTGCAAGAAGTTATGCCAGGATGCGTGCCTGCAACGATTTCAAGGAGTTATGCCAGGATGCGTGCCTGCAACGATTGCAAGAAGTTATGGTAAGATACATGGGTAGCCAGGTCGGAAAAGACAGAAGTCCATCCAGTCCTAACCACAAATCAAACAAATAAATATCGCACAACCCGACACACCCAATTCTACACCCACAGCTGATCCAGAGGAAGGCAAAAAACCCCAGCAGAGCTTGGCCCAATTTGCTACAGCAGGGAAAAAATTCCTTCCTGATCCCCGAGAGGCAATCGGATTTTCCCTGGATCAACTTTACCTATAAAATAAGTACCCCGTTACAATGTACATTTAGGAAGGTATCCAGGTTTTTCCCAAAGCAATCTATTGAGCCAGCCGGAACTGCCTGCTAGCAATGATTGTAACAAGTTTGTGCCTGGACATCTGCTCGCAATGATTGCAAGAGGTCTTATGCTCGAATGCGTGCTAGCAATGATTTGCCAGAGGTCTATGCCTGAATGTGTGCTTGCAATGATTGCAAGAAGTCTATGTTTGGATGCGTGCCTGCAACGATTGCAAGAAATCTACGCTTGGATGCATGCTTGCAATGACTGCAAGAAGTCTACGCATGGATGCGTGTTTGCAATGATTGCAAGAAGTCTATTCTTGTATGCGTGCTTGCAACGACTGCCAGATTTCCATACTTGAATGCGTGCTCGCAACGATTGCACGAAGATTTATGCTTGATGCATGCTTGCAATGATTTGCAAGAAGTCTATGCTTGGATTCGTGCTTGCAACGATTGAAAAAGTCTACGCTTGAATGCGAACTTGCAACGACTGTACGACGTCCATGCTTGAATGCGTGCTCGCAACGGTTGCAAGAAGTCTACACTTGAATGCGAGCTTGCAACGCTTGCGAGAAGTCCAGGCTTGTATGCGTACTCGCACCAACCGCAAGACGTCCATGCTTGACTGTGTACTAGCAACGATTGCAAGAGGTCTATGCTAGGATGCGTGCTTGCAACGATTGCTAGAAGTCTACGCTTGGATGCGTGTTTGCAACGATCGCAAGAAGTCTACGCTTGTGTGCGTCCATGCTTGGATGCGTGTATGCAAAGATTGCAAGAAGTCTATGCTTGAATGCGTGCTTGCAACGATTGCCAGAAGTCTGTGCCTGGGGATGTGTTTGCATGTCAGATGCGACCGACTCGAAACGGGGCACTGTATACTACGGTCCATTTAATGAAAACCTGTTATGACAGAGGCATAAGCCGGTCATGCCGTGATTGTGACTGATGATGAACCGGACTCTGGAGCATGCACTGAAATGAGGCTAAAGCACTGGGGCACACCGTAACGAATCGGTGCATGTATGCAACTGGATTCGAAACGGAGCGCGGTACGTGGCGGTGAAATTTTTTATTTTTTTTTTTTGATTGCCATGACAGAGGCATGAGTTGGTCGTGCCGTTGTTGCGACTATCCGTTAATCGTGCATGCTGTAAAGCAAGTACTGGAATGTGGCTGAAATACCTGGGGCGCCGGGACGAATCGGTGCGTCGTAGATGCGACTGGATTCGTATCGGACGTCCTACGTGACAGTGAAATTGATTTCCCATGACAGAGTCATGAATCAGAGAACCGAAACCTGCAACCAACAATGAATCCTGACTCTGGAGCATGTACTGAAATGAGGCCGTAACCAACTGGGCACACCGAAACGAATCGGTGCATCACAGATGCGACTAGATTCGAATCGGAGCGCGGTAAGTGACAGTGAAATGAGTGACAAAAGTATGCCATGACAGAGGCCCGAATCGGTCGTGCCGCGATTGCGACTGACGACGAACGGGACTCCGGAGCATGTACAGAAATGAGGCCGAAAATACCTGGGGCACGCCGGGACGAATTGGTGCATCGTAGACGCGACTGGATTCGTATCGGAACGTGATATGTGACAGTGAAATGATCCCATGACAGAGACCCGATCGCTTAGCAACGAGCGGGCTCTGGAGCATGTACCGAAATGAGGCCAACACAACTGGGACACGTCGATCGAACCTGTGCGTTTTCCTGAGGAATGCGACTGGTTTCGACTCGAACGTACTAGGTGACAGTGAAATGATTCCCATGACAGAGACCCGATCGATTAGCCACGAGCGAGCTCTGGAGCATGTACCGAAATGAGGCCAACGTAACTGGGACACGTTGATCGAACCTGTGCGTTTTCTTGAGAAATGTGACTGGTTTCGACTCGAACGTACTAGGTGACAGTGAAATGATTCCCATGACAGAGACCCGATCGATTAGCCACGAACGAGCTCTGGAGCATGTACCGAAATGAGGCCAACGTAACTGGGACACGTCGATCGAACCTGTGCGTCCGAGAACTGCGACTGGTTTCGATTCGAACGTACTAGGTGACAGTGAAATGAATTCCCATGACAGAGACCCGATCGATTAGCCACGAACGAGCTCTGGAGCATGTACTGAAATGTGGCCAAGCAGTTAGGGGCACACCGGAATGAATCTGCGCATTTAGCTGATGCGACTGGATTCGAATCGGAGCGCCGTGCGTAACAAAATGAGTGAAATGATGAAATGACCTACGTGAGCCAGCCATGGCAGAGGTAGGAGTCGTTGTGCCGTGAGACGCGACTGGCAACGATTTTGACTGTGGAACACGGTAACGAGACTATAACAAGTACTAAAACAGAGCAATTTTTCCTACCAGCAATATCTACCGAAATGACGCCCGTGAAATGAAGGGCGCTGCGAAATTGGAGCGTATTGAGTGATAACAACCGGTATCACAACAAACGATTCGATATTTCAGGTTTTAACGACACTAAAAATAGTACAGGAAGGTCAATCGAGACCCTTACCTGCGGCAGTCGAGCTGGCGACATTGTACAGAGCCGGCGACGTTGTACAAACGAACGGGAAAGAAAACCACGAGAGAGACGTTTTGTCCGAATGGAAACGAAACACGAGCCGTCGGCCTAGTGACGTAGTGCCGCGCACCGGAAACCGACAAAGACCACAGGCGAGCGGGCTGGTTAAATACCCTCCGGGCTCCTCCCATAAATTCAGGCCACCACACTGGCCTTCTTACATATATATACTGTATTCAGTTTAGCTAGTTTAGTTCCTGTGTACTGTGTCCTTTGCACAGTGTGCACCTAAAGCTACCCCAATTGCTGGTGTTCTGCTGATCCTATTCGCAGGCAGCTGTAGTAATTACAGTGGGTGTATTGTGTCATCTGTACAGTGTGCACCTAAAGCTACCCCAATTGCTGGTGTTCTTCTGATCCTATACTACAGGCAACTGCAGTAATTACAGTTGGTATATTGTGTCATCTGCACAGTGTGCACCTAAAGCTACCCCAATTGCTAGTGTTCTGCTGATCCTATCCACAGGCAGCTGCAGTAATTACAGTTGGAGTACTGTGTACTCTGCACAGTGTGCACCCAAAGCTACCCCAATTGCTGGTGTTCTTCTGATCCTATACCACAGGCAGCTGTAGTAATTACAGTTGGTGTATTGTGTCATCTGCACAGTGTGCACCTAAAGCTACCCCAATTGCTGGTGTTCTTCTGATCCTATACTACAGGCAGCTGCAGTAATTACAGTTGGTGTATTGTGTTACCTGTACGGTGTGCAGCTAAAGCTTCCCCAATAGCTGGTGTTCTGCTGATCCTATCTGCAGGTGGCTGCAGTAATTACAGTTGGTGTACTGTGTACTGTGTGCAGTGTGCACCTAAAGCTACCCCAATTGCTGGTGTTCTTCTGATCCTATACCGCAGGCAGCTGCAGTAATTACAGTTGGTGTACTGTGTACTCTGCACAGTGTGCACCTAAAGCTACCCCAATTGCTGGTGTTCTTCTGATCCTATACTACAGACAGCTGCAGTAATTAAAGTTGGTGTACTGTGTACTCTGCACAGTGTGCACATAAAGCTACCCCAATTGCTGGTGTTCTTCTGATCCTATACTACAGACAGCTGCAGTAATTACAGTTTGTGTACTGTGTACTCTGCACAGTGTGCACATAAAGCTACCCCAATTGCTGGTGTTTTCATACTAATAATACTACAGGCAGGCAGTTGATTCTGCTAGCTGCAGTATAATCAGTAAATACGTCCCAGCTTTGTGCAGCTACATCTCCCTGCAGGCCATTAGTATGTCTGGAAGGCCAACAAGGAGAGGCAGACAGTCACAAGCCAATAAAAGAGGGAAAGCAGGCTCTGTGTCTAGAGGCAACAGTGTTGTTCATGGACACAGTGTATCCTCATCAGCACGTGGCCATGGAACATGCTTGTCCTTTTTTTCGGCAGCTGGCCACATTGAGCTGCAACATACCAAAGACTTGGTAGAGTGGATGACCAAGCCATCCTCATCCTCTCTCACCCAGGCTCAGGGTACTGGCAAAGCAGCTGCCAACGCGGCCTCTTCCCTCGGCTCAATGGCATCAATCACTCTTTCCCAAGCCCCACCATATCCTCCTGAGGAGTCCCCCGAACTGTTTGAGCACAGTGTTAGGTACATGCTCCAAGAGGATGCCCAGCGTTTTGAAGACTCTGATGATGATACCCAGCTAGAGGAAGAAGTACAGCAATCTGGCAGTCATGTTCCACCAACTACAGCATACTGCCAGGTTTGCTCCAGTGATGAAGAGGGAGGGGATGATGAGGTCACTGACTCCACATGGATGCCTGATAGGAGAGAGGAGGAGTAAGAGGAGGAGGCACATCTCCAATGAGGCAGGATGCCCTCCAGGGGCCAGCTTGAGGGCAGCAAACTGACTGAATCACACCGCAGAGCTCTGCCTGTGCAGGGCGCTGCCTCTGCGCATTATTCCAAAAGTTCTTTGGTGTGGGCCTTTTTTGAGACGAGTGCATCAGATTGCACCACTGCTATTTGCAACATATGTCTCAAGCGTATCTCATGGGGCCAAAACATCAGCCGCTTGGGCACCACATGCTTGACCAGACACATGTTGACCTGCCATGCATCTCATTGGCAAGCGTACCTTAAAGACCCCCACCAAAGAACAAAGCAGACCTCTCCTTGCTCCTTATCAGCTGGGATCTCAAACCCCACTATACCTTCAGCCCTCTCTAAAACCTGCACTGAGAGGAATGAAGATGTAGACTTGGCCCCCTTCCATGAGTTTGTGCAGTGTGCGGTTCCTCAGTGGCAGGTTCCCAAATGCCACTTTTTCTCACGGAAGGCGATTCCAGCTCTCTACCAGCATGTGGAAGGCAATGTCCATGACCCATGTGCCCTATGTGCCTCACGTGCTTAACTTGGTGGTGCGGCGGTTCTTGGGCAGGTACCCGGGCTTACAGGATGTCCTGAGGCAGGCCAGGAAAGTCTGTGTTAAATTCCGCTAGTCATATAATGCCAGTGCTCGGCTGGCTGAGCTCCAAAATGAGTTGAACCTGCCCAAAAACCGCCTTATCTGTGACATGCCCACCAGGTGGAACTCAACGTTGGCCATGCTGCTGCAGCAGCTGCACATGCAGCAGAGGGCCATAAATGAGTACCTGTGTGACTACGGCACCAGGACAGGGTCAGGGAGCTCTTTTTTTCCCCATGCCAGTGGGCCATGATCAGGGATACATGCACTGTCCTGTCACCATTTGAGGAGGCCACGAGGATGGTGAGCAGTGACAGTGCATGCATCAGTGACACTGTACCTCTTGTCCACCTGTTGGAGCACACACTGTGTGGAATAATGGACAGGGCAGGGAGAGGAGGACTTCCTTGCCTCTCAAGGCCCCCTTTTTCCAGACAGTGTTCCTGCTGTCCTGCCGATCACACAGGAAGGGGAGGAGGAGGAGAAGGATTGTGTCAGCATGGAGGTGGAGCCTGGCACTCAGCATCAGCAGCAGCAGTCTTTTAGAGATGATTTACAGTCCCAAAAAACCCATGGACTTGTACATGGCTGGGAGGAGGTGGCTGCGGATCATGTCGTCCTTAGTGACCCAGAGGACTCCAGACCTAATGCCTCAGGTAACATACGCTGCATTGCCTCCCTGGTCCTGCAAAGCCTGCGGAAGGATCCTCGTATTCAGCGGATCAAGGAGAGGGATCATTACTGGCTGGCAACTCTCCTTGATCCACGGTACGGGTAAGGTTGTGGACCTTATCTTGCCGTCGCAGAGGGAGCAGAGGATGAGACATTTCCGGGAGGCCTTGCAAAAAGGTCTGTCCAACGGGTTCCCAGAGACTGGGAGGTTACAAATTCCTGGTGCTGGACAACATGTTGCTGAGGCTTCGGTCAGTCACAGAAGGAGCGGTGGAGAAGGTGGCCGTCTGACTGATGCTTTCAGGCAATTCTTTAGTCCGAAGCCCCAAGGTATGATCGGTTCTAGCAACCATCGCCAGCATCTGATTTACATGGTAAAGGAATATCTAGGGGCTAGATCTGACTTGGACACCTTTCCAACCAAAAATCTTCTGGGTTACTGGGTCTTGAGGATAGGTCACTGGCCAGAGCTTGCACAGTATGCAGTTGAGCTACTGGCCTGTCCTGCATCCATCGTTCTTTCGGAACGCACATTCAGTGCTGCTGGAGGCTTTGTAACTGATCACAGGGTGTGCCTGTTCACCGACTCGGTTGATCGACTAACCTTCATAAAAATGAGTCTTTGATCACCACCAGCTACCAAGCACCTGATGCTGATGTAACCAGATAATTTTTTTTAAATGTCAGATCCCTTCAAGACTGCCTATGCTGATACTTAGTGACTATCCTGTTATGCTGAGTGACTATTCTCTTCCTTCTCAATGATCATGCTGATAGCTTGTAAGAACATTTTTGGTTCTGGGCACCGCCACTAGTTGCTAAGGCCCAATTTTTCAGCCCCTGTTGCAGGGGCGTGTAATTACAATTTTTGATGCAATACTTTGCAGCAGGGCTCATTCCTGCGCTCCAACTAGAGTATCTGTGAGGGGTTGCAGTGTTGTGGCACCAGTACCAGTGCCTAATGCCCAATTTTTCAGCCCCTGTTTAACAGGGGCATATAATTACAATTTCTGATGCAATACTTTGCAGCAGGGCTCATTCCTCTGCTCCAAGTAGAGCTTCTGTGAGGTGTTGCAGTGTTTTGGCACCAGTGCCTAAGGCCCAATTTTTATGCCCCTGTTCAACAGAGACATGTAATTACAATTCTTGATATAATAGTTCACAGCAGGGCTTACAGTGTTGTGGCAACACCACGACCACCACCAAAGGCCCAATTTTTCTGCCCCTGTTCAACAGGTGCATGTAATTACAATTCTTGATATAATATTTCACAGCAGGGCCCGTTCCAGCGCCCACCAAGAGTAACTGTGAGGACTTATCGTGTTGTGGCACCAGCACCACCACCACCAAAGGCCCAATTTTTCTACCACTGCTCAACAATGGCATGTTATTACAATTCTTGATATAATAGTTCACAGCAGGGTGTTCCAGCGCCCACCAAGAGTAACTTTGAGGGCTTACAGTGTTGTGGCAACACCAACACCTTAGGCCCAAATTTCTGCATTGCATATAGGGCAGGCCCCTACTTTCAAACATCCAACTTACAAACGTCTCCTACTTGCAAACGGAAGGAGACAACAGGAAGTGAAATTAAATCTACCCCTAGGAAGGGAAATTCTTCCCTGTAAGAGTTAATATGGGAAAAACATGTCTCCTCTCCACTGATGCTTTATCATTACAATCCTCGTTTCACCAAAAAACCCACATTTTTCAAGTGAGGTGAAATCTACTGAAGAGGTGCACAGACAGCAAAAAAAAGTTACAGTAGTGATAACCCTTCCCTATGTTTTCCAAAAAGCTTAAAAATAATTTTTTTGACTGGAGCTACACTTTAAAAATGTACCAGTTCAAAATTACAAACAGATTCTACTTAACAACAATCCTGTCTTGTTTTCACCTCCTGTATACTGCTGTTCAGAGTATATAGGGCCTGGGGGGCCCACACCTTTCCTTTTTTTAATTTGGGTGCAGGTTCCCCTTAATATTCATACAACACCCAAAGGGCCTGGTAATGGACTGGGGGGGGGGGGGGTACCAATGCCGTTTGTCTCACTGATTTTCATCGATATTGCCGGTACCAGACTGAAGTAACTGATAAATACAACCTATTATTATTATCAGTTATGTATTACTTTGTCTAGTCCCTATAGATTAGTTAGTCTATCTATACTCTGAGCACATGCTATCGTTAATATCACAATACTATAACAATTAGCTATGAAACCAAATACACGTTCTAGGATCAATCAAATCTCATTTATTTCCCAAGGAAATAAGAAAGCTTGCATAAGGTATCAATAGAAGTTACAAGAGTACATAGCATACAATCAGAATACAATACAAGCGATACTTAGCAGATCTTCGCGGCTGAGCCTCATGATGGAGAGAGAGAGCTCTCTTTGATGAAAACCCTTTTTGATAAACACACCACAGCCACACCACATTCCATTGCCCACCCCCTTTGCTTGTGGACCAATCAGCGTCTCTGGGGCGTCCCCTCCCCCAGGCTAAATATCTCTGACAGTCCTGCCTTAATTGGCCTCTGGGGGGCAGTGTTTGCCCAGGAATTGCAACTGCTCTGACTGGGTTCACATCTTGTGATTCGATCTCGGACGCCCTTCCCGCACATTAGGTCCCTTTTTGTCCTTACAGACAGACTGGAGCCCTCATTGTCCTAAATCTCTTTGAAGCTTCGTGCACACCAGGTGGGCTGAATAGAACTCATTCTGCTATGCAGATTTTGTTTGGTGACTTGGTTGTACCAACAGATATGTAGAAACTTTAGATGTATCATGTTCAATTCCAACATTTCCCGCTTTGCGCCTAAAAGGCGCATACCACCCTTCTTCAAACACGGCTCCTATTGAACAGACCATAACCGTCTTAACGCGTGTCGATCCCCAACCTGTGTCTCTGAACCAGTACCTGTGGCACAGTCCTTAGCTTGTGTAACGTGTGGTTGTTTTCAACGAGTGCTCCAGAGACATCTCCCATGGAACAGTACACAATTGTCTTACCGCGCTGTGCTTTCAACATGTGCAGAAACAGGTCCTATGGAGCAGTCCATAATTGTTTTACCATGTGATGCTTCCCAACACGTGCCGCTTTGCCACTGAGTGACACATCACCACCATTCTTCAGGGAAAGGCTTCCATGTCACCATTCTGTATCTTCGGTATCTTCAGGACGGCAGTACAGGCAAGGGGTGTCCATTCATTCACCATTCACCAGCACACATTCAGAGTAACATATCACCCAGCTCTCAACTACCGAGTTTCGATGAGGGCCTTTCTTGCCCATATTACTAACCTACACTACACATAGGTCACACTCTACCACAGAAATAAATCAACTTATTACCATAATATATACATACATATGTGTCCCCTCCAATTATGCACCCCGCTCCCAACCTCCTATAATCTCTTAGTGTAAATATGGGTCGTGATTCGGAAAAATTGCTCACAGCGGTGTTGCAAGGCTCTGACTTGGCAGCAAAGTCTCTAACTTGTACACAGAGAGCTTACCGTCAAATCGTCCCTCAACTTGCATAGACAAATGGGAGTCCCTTCTAGATAAATATCGCTTAACTACACATATACATTTACAACAATGACCAAACCCACATAATTCCACCCCTGTGCCTGTATTTCAGAGATCATGCCCATGGTATACCATGCACCTCTACCTATGGTTAGGTTCAAGGAACCCTCTAGTTCCATGACTAACACTACACCGGTATTCTTTAGGACAAAGAAACAAACTCGCCTATGCCCTAAATAATACCCGGGTGCCTCCTTCCCAGCAATGATCTCTCCATCCAGAACACAGAGAGAAATAACTTCCCAACATTATTCGTTCATCCCCATGTATTGTGCTGGCATACAAAGGACATCATGGTCATGCTTCCGACAAAGGGAAATATCCACCTGCCTCCAGCTTTCATCTTCTCTGATCACATGTGTGATATAGCCTCAAATGCAACAAGATAGAATCCCCAGTCAGTAAGCCCATTGATGCCACCAAATATACAGACCGAGTCTGCACTTCTGTATATGGGAACATACAGCATAACACCTTTCACAATCCAACTTAGTACAGCCCATACAGGCATTCGACCACTACTTTGGATTAGTGTAAGCAACGTGTTTTGGCAAAATCTTACTGAGCGGTGATGCTAACTCATCAGGCCACTGCCCCTCATACAGAGACGGTACAATCAGCTTGATGTTGGCTGATATTTCCACCTGCCACAGAGTGCGTGCCATAGCCAATGACAGGTTTCTGTCCTCTCTACCAACCTCTCAACATGGTTGACAAAATCCGGAGCCACTCTACCCTGGGTGTTTCTGTGACTTCGTTGAATGTTATCAAGGACGCCACCAATCTCTCTGGGTAACAAAGTCACGCTCCTTCTCTGAAGCTATGGCTGTGAGTTTGTTCCTCAGGAGGCTGATGTCCACTCCATTCACAACACCCATCCCAGCTATTATTCCCCTCCAATATAGTGCTGAATACATCCCTCCTCTTTCGGGTTACTCCTCAGAAATAAGCATCCTGCATGGACTTCATTGCATCTCTGGGAGTAAGTCACTGGTACAATGACCGCACTTAATTCAGTGTATACTCAGCACATATAGGGTGATAGGTTTTTATCAACCACCGTGAGATGTAGCAGTGCCATGTGGTGAAGTGATACGGTACCCTGGTAGCCAGCGTTTGTTCCCTTTATTTTAACGGAGCATGCTCCTGTGTGTATTCAATGGCATTATCTGTGCAGGGTTTCAACCTCTCAGGTGAGACACCAATCAGGCGTATCTTCTCCATGTCTAGTTCTGGTGTCCCGCATGTCCAGTAACCGAAAGCTCCTCTCTAGGACAGCTAGGATTGAGACACCACCCCTACGAGGAAGTTTTCACCCCATTGATGTGTCATCTGGCACCCTTTAGTCTGGCCAACAGCTAAGTTATTATGCATAAGTGCCAGCCTGCCTCCTGGGTACCTGCACCATATTAACTCCGTTACATCAATACACGTCATATGTTAAAACCTTCCTTTTTTTCAGTTCCTCCTTCCAACAAAAAAAACACATATTTTACATTTTTCATGTTCTGACGGATTGGATGTGTCATATCCCTTCCCCAACCTCCAACCCATTGCACATGTATTAATAACATGTTTGCATTCATCAGGAGAGACTTCAGCAAAAATATTTCACAAGCTCTGTTGTTTCAGATTCAGCACTCGCACCACTTTGTCCATAAGAAAAAAACAAGTATCAATCTGAATCTTTCAGTTTTTTTTTTCTCTCTCCTGATGTTTATAAGAACAAATTTGCGGTGTGGTGTGGCACAGACAAACTGCCAACCCGATGATCATCTGTCATCCATGTTCCAGAAGCCTCTCCAATTCTCGCTCCACCAGGATTCTGGAAGTGAAAAACAAGAGCAGTATCAAATTCTTATCCACAATATCTGCTTGCTTACCATGTTTACTTATAGTTCCCTCCTTGGAACCCAGGACCTTAGTATTCCTGACTTCTGCAACTCTGACCAAACTATCCAAACAACCCTGACCTCTTTAGGCTGAACCCACTGTAAAATGGATCCCCATGGTATGATCAAAAATGTTTAAAACTGAACGTCAGTGTTGCTTCTCAAAAACTTCAAATTTTACAAACTACAAAGACAATGCATCTATCTGTATCTTTACGATGTATGCACTACCCCCTTTCAGGTGGACAAAGCCTAAACCTTTTGGAACTCTTTTCCACCTGAATGAAAACATAACAAAGAAAAACACTCCAGCGGCTAGACTGGTTCTAACTGAGGGCATTGTGAATTACCCCCCTTTCAGGTGGATTAAACCTACTACTTTTTCCACCTGAACAAAAATAAACATAAAATAGAAGACTAAACCAATATCGAAAAAATTTAGAGAGAATTTTTTTTTTTAATAAAAACAAAATGTACAAAAATTAAAAATTTGGCCATTATCACACAAACAACATAAGACAACCACCATAAAACAATGACAAACACTCAACTTTTAGTTAACAACATCCATGGACTTTTCTCCTGAGAAGAGTGCTCATTCCAATCTGAAATACAATTAGTTAATGGGTAAAACAAAAAAACAAAACAAAGCATATGAATCTCATCACAACATTGTAGCTTCATTTATAACTCTTTAGTACTATTTATTTTTCATTGTTTGCAAACAATTACTAACTAATGAGCTCATGGTACCATGTGATAATCGATTATGCCTTTACAATAACCTAACCCCTATTCTGCTATATTTTTCCCACTGTTCTCACTTTGACAGACCTGCAAACAAATGCAAATGTCAGCATCCAAACCAGTTTAACTTCTTCCCTGGTCTCTGGAAAAAGGAACACACAGACAGTGATTACACACAATTCTTACATTAAGCAGCAGTACTGGATATTACTCAGGAAAAGTTTACAAAGACTGAAAATAAGAGAGGAGTAAAGAAACACACAAAAACAATACTCATAACAGAAACATCTTTTAACCACACACAAAAAAAAAAAAAAAACACAATACCAATTCAGAGGTTTATCCCTGAAAATACAAAAAAATGGATATCTATATCAAGGTCCTCTATCATATCCTGAACCTGAAACTCACATCAAACCTTTTTCATAGCAGGGAAACATTGACCAGAATATTCTTACCATGCCTGCAGCTCACTAAGTTCTGCTAACATTGTTTCCCCCAGTGCTATATTTGAATAACCATGCGTCTACCTCCATTTTGACTTTACGCAACTGTCCTACATATTGCTTTTCAGTTTGTAGACCCCACATTTGGGTCTTACATGGGAAATGAGTTTGATTACTATGGGTTCCATGCTTTGGATGGCTACCCCACCTGGCTGAATAACACACATAATGCCTTGGGGTCGTTTTCAGGTATGATTTCCTTTTGATATCATTATTCGCCGCCCGACAATATTTTGCGATGTGACCCCCCTTTTACACAAAAAACATTTTAGCTCTGGTTTCCCTGCATAGGCCCTTCTTTGAGCATATGGCGCTGGAAACCCACATTGCTGGATAATATTACTGTGATTGGAATGAACAGACTTTACACTTTCATCGTCTGAGGAGTCATCAGACGTTTCAACTCCTGAATCAATTTCAAATGCAGTTATCTAGTATTATAAAGTTACCTTTATTTACCTCTTCCACATTGATTCCCATCACAGTAATATCATTCGCAGTGATAATAGCATACGGGTTTTCTTCATGTTTCACTTCTAGCTTTTCTGTACACTGAGCATGTGCGGAGGGTACCTCCACCATTGCACATTCAGAGGATAACTCCATTATGACTGCTTGTGCCTTAAGCATTGTGATAACCTGCAAATTATCAGCCTCCCTTTGATTCAAAGAGGCAATGCAACTTTCTCTTAATTTGCACGTTTGTTCTAATTCATCTAATCTCTGTTGCAATACACATTTTTCAGTCACTAACTGTTCAATCCAATTACGGGCATCTGCATCAGCCTTTTCAATCCCCATTAATATATCTCTTACCTGTTCCATCACTTTTTCTCTTTCAGCAAACCATTCTAATTCTTTTTGTTCCGCAATTTCTTTCATTCTCATTAACATGCATAAGGCATTGGCCATTCTCTGTTTCCTGCCTTTTTTTGACTTATTACTTATGAGATCGTTATGTGTATTACATTGTCTCAAAAGTTCACCAAATTGGTGTGTTAAATGACCCTCTTGTGTAGGTTGAAATCTAATACTACCATGCTTGCTAATGAAACCTTCAATGGCTTCCATTGATATGCTAATTAGCCTACCCACACTAAAGTTGCTCAACCAGTTGCTTAGACCATTGACACAGACAAACAGATAGATAACCCCCACAAAGACACAGATACAGCTGTTTAAAAGCTAGCTTTCACCTATAGTCCCACCAACAAACAAAACAAAAAAAAACAGATAAGAACCGTTTAAATCTACAGTGACTTGTAGTTCTACAGCATACAAGACACAAGGCACACTCTTAATCAATGCCTTAGGTTGCAGGCCATCTTCTATTGGACCAGAGCTATTTCACTCTCACGTGGGTAGAAATAAAAACCTATATTTCCCCCACTTTTTTGTTTTTTTCCTCAAAGATGTATGGTAATTCCTGTCAATCTCTAACCAACACTTTGCATTAGCAATACACTAGACAAACAGATACCAAGCACACACAAAGACACAGATGAAGCTGTTTAGAAGCTAGCTTTCACCTGTAGTCCCACACCAAACACAAAAAAAAACGCAAAAGGGAAAAAAAAAACAAATACAAATCCGTTTAACCACAAATTTCTTCAGGAGAACACACTCTTAATCAATGCTCTCCTCTCCAATTGCAGGCCACAGGGAATTTCTATTGGGCCAGATTTCCACTTTTCCCTCAAAATTGTATGGTTATCCTGTCAATCTGCGGTTATATCACATAACCAGGGATGGTCAGTCCCTATCTCGCCAGTGCGCCAATTTGCCCTCTGGTTACAGGTCTGCAGCACAATACAACATTAATGTACATACATATATCAGCCACAGTTCTCACCAGGTTCTACGCGTCCGTTTCACCGGTGAAATATCTCACAGAATTTTCATGTTCATCCAAGCGTGGTTTCAGAATTCGCGAGCCAGCGCCAATCTTGTCCACACTAGAGATGATTTTCAGTTCTGGGTGTCTGAGGATCTGTGCTTACAGGGACTCAGAAACAAAAATACATTCGATTTTTGTGGATTCTGTGTA
This sequence comes from Lithobates pipiens, assembly GCF_037356315.1. Lineage (NCBI taxonomy): Eukaryota > Metazoa > Chordata > Amphibia > Anura > Ranidae > Lithobates > Lithobates pipiens. The sequence continues at coordinate 252,772,336 of NW_027507903.1, read as the reverse complement.
AAAATACCTTTTACACACCTTTCTGGGGTGCCAAATGAAGTAACTGATCAATACAACCTATTATTATCATCAGTTATGTATTACTTTGTCTAGTCCCTATAGATTAGTTAGTCTATCTATACTCTGAGCACATGCTATCGTTAATATCACAATACTATAACAATTAGCTATGAAACCAAATACACGTTCTAGGATCAATCAAATCTCATTTATTTCCCAAGGAAATAAGAAAGCTTGCATAAGGTATCAATAGAAGTTACAAGAGTACATAGCATACAATCAGAATACAATACAAGCGATACTTAGCAGATCTTCGCGGCTGAGCCTCATGATGGAGAGAGAGAGCTCTCTTTGATGAAAACCCTTTTTGATAAACACTCCTCAGCCACACCACATTCCATTGCCCACCCCCCTTTGCTTGTGGACCAATCAGCGTCTCTGGGGCGTCCCCTCCCCCAGGCTAAATATCTCTGACAGTCCTGCCATAATTGGCCTCTGGGGGGCAGTGTTTGCCCATTAATTGCAACTGCTCCGACTGGGTTCACATCTTGTGATTCGATCTCGGATGCCCTTCCCACTCATTAGGTCCCTTTTTGTCCTTACAGACAGACTGGAGCCCTCATTGTCCTAAATCTCTTTGAAGCTTCGTGCACACCAGGTGGGCTGAATAGAACTCATTCTGCTATGCAGATTGTGTTTGGTGACTTGGTTTTACCAACAGATATGTAGAAACTTTAGATGTATCATGTTCAATTCCAACACAGACATTACATTAAAGCCGCAAGCAGTTTTAAATTACTTTTATTCCGTTAAAAATGTCATTTTGTGCAGGGACTGTTCTAAGTACGGGAAACGCGCGCCACTTACAGGCATACTATAGACACCCCCCAGGTACCATATTTAAATATTTTTCACTTTATTTTTTTCACTTTATTTTTTTCACTTTATTTTTTTCACTTTAGGCATCATTAAAATCACTGCTTCTGAAAAAAATGCAGTTTTTAAAACGTATTTTTGCATTGATACATGTCGGCTGGGGCAAGACCCGGGCCCCCAAACCCTTTTTAGGACAATAACTTGCATATTAGCCTTTAAAATTAGCACTTTTGATTTTGAACATTGGAGTCCCATGGACTTTAACAGGGTTCTAAAGTTCGCATGAATTTTCCGTCCATTCACAGGTTGTGCTGCGAACCGAACCGGAGGGTGTTCGACTCATCCCTACTGATGAATACTTTTTGATGTGACTGAACTGATGAAATGAACGCATGTGTGAAAGAGGCCTAACTGAACAAGTTGAAGTTAGAAACTATGCACAGCTGCACAGGATTTTGTAAATCTCCCCATATGCATTACAAATCCATTCCAATAGTGCAGAAATTCAAAGAAAAGTCCAAGTTCTCAAAAAAAAATCCAACACCTTTATAGAAATTTTCCTTTTTTATTCTCTTATACTCTCTTCTACAAAAGAATCGAATGTAATTTACGACCCTCTATTTCATTAACTTTATAAACACTATTCTTAAAGATTTTTACACAGAAATAACTTGGCTTTTGGAATAGTAACTGCTTTTGATAACAATAGGACAGTATTGGATCTAAAAGAGACCAGCAGATTGGTTGCTTTATCACCAAAATGTTTTCCCGCAAGCGTTCACAGAAAATCATACTTGCTATCCCAAGGCCCATGCATTGAGGGCGTGCGGGCGCCGCCCCCTATCACTGCCACAGCCCCACTATCCATGCGCCCGGCCCCTTTCAGGGCGCCGGGTGCATGGAATCCTATGGCGGAGTGTTTTTTTTAAGCACCTGATTAGGGCCAGAGGCTCTAATAGAGGCTCTAATAGGCCTCAAAAAGGCCGCAGAGAGTACGCCCCGATCCCACCCAATTGTGTGACCATAGCAAATGAATTTTTGCTATTTTGACACTAAAGTTCCTCCCCGCCAATCAGGAGGCAGGTCATGAATCCTGTTTCCTGATCTGCCAAAGGACCAGGCGATCATATTGGATGTCTAGGGCTTTGGCGGAAGATGAGACACAGAGCGGAGGAAACATGAGGAGCAGACACCTCCATTGCCGCTGCTGCCTACTACCCACACTGGGGAGGAGACAGTGACAGGAGGAGAGGACACCACAGCCTGGTAAGTGCTGGACCTCCCGCGGGGGTTGCCTTCAGAGTGACGCAAGCCCTGCGCGTGGGGGAGTTGGAGGGGTGCTGCAAGTGTCACAAGCCCCTGCTGAGCTGTGTACCTTCTTCTGTAATACTGGGCTATATACAGTGGTGTGAAAAAGTGTTTGCCCCCTTCCTCATTTCCTGTTCCTTTGCATGTTTGTCACACTTAAGTGTTTCGGAACATCAAACCAATTTAAACAATAGTCAAGGACAACACAAGTAAACACAAAATGCAATTTGTAAATGAAGGTGTTTATTATTAAAGGTGAAAAAAAATCCAAACCATCATGGCCCTGTGTGAAAAAGTGATTGCCCCCCTTGTTAAAACATACTATAACTGTGGTTGTCCACACCTGAGTTCAATTTCTCTAGCCACACCCAGGCCTGATTATTGCCACACCTGTTCACAATCAAGGCATCACTTAAATAGGAGCTGCTTGACACAGTAAGGTCCACCAGAAGATCCTTAAAAGCTACACATCATGCCGAGACCCAAAGAAATTCAGGAACAATTGAGAAAGAAAGTAATTGAGATCTATCAGTCTGGAAAGGGTTATAAAGCCATTTCCAAAGCTTTGGGAATCCAGCGAACCACAGTGAGAGCCATTATCCACAAATGGCGAAGACATGGAACAGTGGTGAACCTTCCCAGGAGTGGCCGACCGCCCAAAATTACCCCAAGAGCGCAGCGACGACTCATCCAAGAGGTCACAAAAGACCCCACAACAACGTCCAAGGAACTGCAGGCCTCACTTGCCTCAGTTAAGGTCAGCGTTCATGCCTCCACCATCAGGAAAAGACTGGGCAAAAATGGCCTGCATGGCAGAGTTCCAAGGAGAAAACCACTGCTGAGCAAAAAGAACATCAAAGCTCGTCTCAATTTCTCCACAACACATCTTGATGATCCCCAAGACTTTTGGGACAACATTCTGTGGACCGATGAGACAAAAGTGGACCTCTTTGGAAGGTGTGTGTCCAAGTATATCTGGCGTAGAAGGAACACTGCATTTCATAAAAAGAACATTATACCAACAGTAAAATATGGTGGTGGTAGTGTGATGGTCTGGGGCTGTTTTGCTGCTTCAGGACCTGGAAGACTTGCCGTGATAAAAGGAACTATGAATTCTGCTGTCTACCAAGAGATCCTGAAGGAGAATGTCCGACCATCTGTTCGTGTACTCAAGCTGAAACGAACTTGGGTTCTGCAGCAGGACAATGATCCTAAACACACCAGCAAGTCCACCACCGAATGGCTGAAGAAAAACAAAATGAAGACTTTGGAGTGGCCTAGCCAAAGTCCTGACCTGAATCCTATTGAGATGTTGTGGTATGACCTTAAAAAGGCCGTTCATGCTTGAAAACCCTCTAATGTAACTGAATTAGGACAATCCTGCAAAGATGAGTGGGCCAAAATTCCTCCAGGACGCTGTAAAAGCCTCATTACACGTTATCGCAAACGCTTGGTTGCAGTTGTTGCTGCTAAGGGTGGCCCAACCAGTTATTAGGTTTAGGGGGCAATCACTTTTTCACACAGGGCCATGATGGTTTGTATTTTTTTTCACCTTTAATAATAAACACCTTCATTTACAAATTGCATTTTGTGTTTACTTTTGTTGTCCTTGACTATTGTTTAAATTGGTTTGATGTTCCGAAACACTTAAGTGTGACAAACATGCAAAGGAACAGGAAATGAGGAAGGGGGCAAACACTTTTTCACACCACTGTACCTATCTGTAATACTGAGCTAGTTACCCTATCTATAATGCTGATCTATATACACTATCTGTAATGCTGAGCTATATACCCTATCTGTAATGCTGGGCTATATACCCTATCTGTAATGCTAAAATATATATCCTATCTGTAATACTGAGCTATATACACTATATGTAATGCTGAGCTATATAATTATTCTATCTGTAATGCTGGGCTATATACCTTACCTGCAATGCTGAGCTATATACCCTATCTGTAATGCTGAACTATATACCCTGTCTGTAGTGTTGGGCTATATACCCTGATCCATGAGGCTGAGCTATATACCCTATCTGTAATGCTGGGCTATATACCTTGATCTGTGAAGCTGAGCAATATAGCCTGATCTGCATCATGCTGAACTATATACCCTGATCTGTGAGGCTGAGCTATATACTCAGTCCTGTAATGCTGAGCTGTATACCCTGTCCTGTGGTTCTGGGGCTGTATGGTCAGCCCTGTGATGCTGAGCTGTGTACTCCTGATACTATGGGTGGAAGCAAGTGGAATACAGAGTACAGAGTGGGTGGATTATATAAGGGGTGGAGCTTATGAGAAGTAGGATGGGCCAAAAAGGAAGGGCGGGGACTGGCGCCCCCCCATCCTAAAACTTCACCAGCCGCCATTGCTGGCTACGCAATGTCTTTTGTTTAAAAATAACACGTGCTCTTTTTGTGATAAGAGTAAATGGCTCTGGATTGTATTCCACAGTTTCTTTTACTTTTAATACACAGACTAAGCTCAATATTTTGCAATTTGCTTGTCAACCATCAGGTTACACTTTGATAAAAGAAGCAGCCATAAAACATGTCAAAGTTCTACAACACAATTTCTTTTTCTCTTCAATACCATAGGTGATACTGTGCTGTAGTCCACGCTAATTACTGGTCCATTCAAAAAAAAAATGGTGAATTGATTCAAATGTATAAGGGATTGTTATTAAAAACTCTTTGGCCTCTTTCACACGGACGGACCATTCAGGTTCGCCTTTCAGTTTTTTAGGCAGACCTAAATGGACGCTCCATAGACCTCTATGGAGCGACGGATGTCAGCGGTGACATGTCCGCTGACATCCAACCTGCTCCGATTCTAAAAAGTGTGATGGAGGAAAACCCTATTTTTCCATCCATCTGTGGATTGGATCGGATGAAAACAGACAGGCAATCCTCCATAGGGGAGAGCGGACTCTCTGACATGTCTGTCCCTGCACAGAGTGCAGAGACGGAATTGTCATCTGCCCGCTCAGCAGGGATCAATGGAGCTATCCCCTCTGAGCAAGTGGAGTACTAAAAACAGACGGCCCCATGTGAAAGGGCCTTTGATAAAAATAAATCAACCAGTAGACCTCTGGTAGAGTTCATCATTAGACCTCATGCAAAATGGGGTCTTTTTGTGGGTAATTACACTGTCCTGGTGCTCGAGGACCTTCAAAAGTGTGATAGATAGGAATGAAATGAGATGTGTAATTTATGCTCCTAGAACGCCTGAAGGTACTATTTCAATGTTGGTCCTCTGTATGTAGCCAGGCTCTGTAAAAGTCTCACACATGTGGTATCGCCATACTCAGGAAGAGTAGCAGAATGTATTTTGGGGTGTCATTTTTGCTATATACATGCTATGTGTTAGAAATATCTTATAAATTTACAACTTTGTGTAAAAAAAATAAATAAATGCGTTTTCATTCTTTTTCCACATTTTCCAAAAACTTCTGGAAAAAATGAACCGTTCAAAAGACTAATTTTTTCCAAAAGCTTTCCAAAATGGGGTCATTTCGTGAGCAATTCGAATTTCCTAGTGCTCCAGGGCCTTCAAAAGTGTAATAGGTGGTTGAGAAATGAGATGTGTCATTTATGCTCATAGAACGCCTGAAGGTGCTACTTCAATGTTAGACCTCTGTATGTGGCCACGCTGTGTAAAAGTCTCACACATGTGATATCTCCTTACTTGGAAAGAGTAGCAGAATGTATTTTGGGTGGCAATTTGTTGTTTGCATATGCTGTGTGTGAGAAATAACCTGACAATTTTGTAAAAAAGAAAAATAAAATCTTCATTTTGCAAAGAATTGTGGGGAAAAAAATGACAACTTAAAAAAACTCACCATGCTACTTACCTAATACCTTGGAATGTCTACTTTCTAAAAGGGGGTCATTGGGGGGGGGGGGGTTGTACTTTTTCTCTTCAGATTTACCATAACCATGTAGTGCAAGGGCCTGCCTGATTGCATACAAATTGAAACTCCTAACATTTGACCTCATATTATATGGTTTTTGGTAAATCTGAAGGAAAAAATAAGCAGAAAATCATATAGTGTGTATGGGGATTTAGTGTCTCAAGAAATGAGATTCACCTGAAATACTGAAGGCCTGATCAGATGTGATCAATTTTCAGAGATTGGCACCATAGTTTGTAGACTCTATAACTTTCACAAATAATATAGACTAATTTGAGTTATTTTTACCAAAGATATGTAGCAGTATAAATTTTGGCCAACATGTATGAAGAAAAATTACTAATTAGCAAAAGTTTATGACAGAAACAAAGAAAAGGGCATTTATTCACAAAATGTACGCTCTTTTTTTATTCTTAGCACAAAAAATAAAAAGCCCACTAGTGATTAAATACCACCAAATTACCACTCTATTTGTATGAAAAAAAGAACGCAAGTTTCATATGGGTACAGTGTTGCATGACTGAATAATTGTCATTCAAACTGTGAGAGTGCTGAAAGCTAAAAATTGGTCTGGGCAGGAAGGGGGTGTATTGAGATGTTAAAACTTTGTTTGTAAGGCCCCTTTCACACGACAAGCCCACTTGGATCAGCCTGTCCGTTTTTCAGGCAGATCCGAGCGGGCCATCCATTGACTCCTACGGGGAGACGGATATCAGCGGAGATCTGCCATCCGATCCGCTAAAATCAGACGTATGGCGATACGTTCCCCATCCGTCTTGGCGGATCGAATGAGATCTGATGAAAACAGACATGCTGTCTGTTTTCATCCGATCTCTCTATAGGAATCAGCAACGCTCTGACAGGCCCCTCCCTGTTCAGTGAGCAGAGACGGACCTGTCATCCACCGGCTCAGCGGAGATCTACAGAGCTTGTTTTTATTAGTGTTTGTGTCTGTTCATCATTGTTTTAAACATACATTTGTGGTTTATCCAATAAAATGGTTTGCTATTTTTGATACATGCAGTGGGCTATTTCTATTTTTATGTTTTTGGTGGGCTCATTGAGCCGAGACAGGTTTTTTCATTCTCAGTTTTAATTATGCATTTACTGAAGGCTCCCACTCTATTCATTTTCCCATTTGAGTTTGACAAATCTCAATAATTCAACTAAGTTCATTTTCTTTAGAACATTTGTGATCACTATAATTTTGTGTTAGAATTTACCTTGAGGGCTCTTTCATTTTGTAGTGTTTCATTAGTCCCTCTGCATTCCACTCTGTTTGATGCTCTGGAATGGAGGGTCAGCAAGCCCTGCCAATCACCTGGCCATGATACTGGTTGTTGACCCCCCACCCTAATACAAGTATTAAATGGAGAATTGAGTGTGGGAAAGACCTTGTGGTAGTTTGTAAAATACATTCTTGTTGTTCCAACAATCATCTATATGAATTTGAGGTCTGTGAGCCATCTGGTACCTAAGACCAGTTCCTATAGATAAATAACTATGGGCCTGATGGAGAAGAAGAAAGGGGTGCAGATTGGTCCTGGAACTCCAGACATGCAGGTTTAAATGGGCAGCTCAAGAAATCAGAAACATATAGTAAACTGCAACTTTTTTATCTTATTTATTCTATTTTCCATTAACCAAAGAAAAAAAAACATACCTTTCACTCCCCTACTTATTTGATACTTAATTTTAGAATTGCCCTTTAGGCACAGAGAATACAATGTCATATAGTGATCCAGAAATCAAATGAGCCCTTTAAAAGCTGTAACAATAATACATGCTGCTCTATGCATCTTTATTTCCTTTTAACTTTTTTTTTATTTTTTATTGCTGTAATGTAGAAAATAGAAGTGGAAAAAAATGTAAATGTATGTAACCCATTTTATCCAGTTTTTGACCTACAGACACATTGGAAGCTCCAAACCTTTATTATAGACCATTAATAAACACCTCAACAAATGCACTGCCGTCATCAAAATAATTCTGCATTCGTTTACCCAATTGTTTCCTATTTCAGTAGTGACCTTTCTCTTTTGCAAAATAAATTTTCAAATAATTGTTTAGGAAATTATATGTTACATTTAAAAGCCTGGACTAATGGACGAGAACATTGCGATATGAACATGTACAATAAACAAGGATAAGAGAGTCATTATAGCTCCTACGGTTTTTATTTTTATAGACCAATATTCCAGCATGTATCACCTTCATTAATTTATTCTTTCAAAGGAATGTACAGTGCTTTTGTACAGTATATACATTCTTTTTTATTTTATTTTTTTAAGGGCTAACCAATTATAAGACATTCTTGCGTAAGAATATTTCTGCAGGAATGTGCACATTCCCAAGAGCCACTGCGACGCCATCTTAGGTTTAGTATCCATTTTTTCAGTATGCATATAGTCAAATATTGCTTGTTTAAATCTTAGGTATTCACCCACGCAGGTTCCCATGAAGCTGTTCCTCTTTATCAGTTTGTTCTGAGATTACACTGCCCTCAAGACAGTGTGTCTGCAAGTTTGTTATGTACTATAAGTATTGTTATGTGTTATATGTCTGGAACATAATTGTTTTGCATAACTGTGAAAGGTCCCATGACACACATGGGGTGTAGCTATAATATTGTATTATCATCTTTTGTCTATATAACAGAGAGACCAATAAAAGCTTATCAGATTTACTCTGACCAAACCACAGCACTGTCTATCTGTGTAATTGTTTGTAATGAGTATATCTCCAGGCCTGTCTGTATAGAATGAAGGGAAATCAGGACTGCGGTCTATAAATAGTTAACTCTTACAGAACTGGCGTAGTCGGCAGGATGTTTGATTCGGTAAAGTATTCCTTGCCGTAATCAGACGTTCAGTGTTATAAAAAAAAAAGGGGGAAATTATAAGTATAGACTTATAGTCCATAGAGTACTTATAAAGAGAATCCTTGGGAAGGATTCAGGAAAAGGGGATCTTGGGAAAGATCACTATAATAACAAAGGTTCTTAGAGAACTTAGAAAGGGAATCCTTGGGAAGGACTCATAAACAGAACGTTCTTAAGCCCCATACACACTATCAGATTATCTGCTGAGTTTTTCCTTCAGACTTACCAAAACCATGTAGTAGAAGGGCTTGCCTGATTGCATACACATTGAAACTCCTAAGGTTTGTCCTCATATTATATGGTTTTGGTAAATTTGAAGGAAAAACTCAGCAGATAATCTGATAGTGTGTATGGGGCTTTAGAGAACTTGTAAAAAAAATCCTTGGGAAGGAATCAGGAAAAGGAGATCTTGGGTAAGATAATTATAAATAAAAGGTATACCTACTATAAAAGGAGAAATAAAATATTGGGTGGTTTGACAGAACTAAGTCCTATACCGAAATTATTGCTTTGGGGCTTATTAAGTGATTAGCTTCTGCTGGTGTATTTATCTGTATAAAGTTGAATAAGAATTTTAGGCCTCTTTCACATGGCCAATCCGTTCAGGCCCGCCTGTCAGTTTTTTCGACAGACCTGAACGGATGCTCCATAGAGGTCTATGGAGCGTCAGTTGTCAGCGGTGACATGTCCGCTGACATCCAACCCGCTCCAATCTGAAAAAGTGTGATGGAGAAAAAACTACTTTTCCATCCGTCATCGGATCGGGTGACGACGGACTCTGCGGTCCGTCATCATCCGATCTCCCATAGGGGAGAGCGTTGTTCTGATAGGTCCGTCCCTGCTCAGTGTGCACAGACAGACCTGTAATCTGCCTGCTCAGTGGGGAACGACGGGGTGATCCCTGTTGAGCAAGCGGATATCCACAGGGTGGATCATCACTGATCCTCCCCGTGTGAAAGAGGCCTTAGAGTTTATAAGGAACCCTGGATTGGTGAGTATCCAGGTTAATTTCTTTTATGTACTAAACAAATTTCTCATAAGTGTCCTGATTGTATTACTGGTTTGTTATTCTGTTATACTGGTCCTCGGACATATCTTGTAGCCAGTGGCCCGGGAGGTTATCATTTTAAACTAGGAAAGGGACCCTTCTTTAGAGAAAGCAAACCACGGGTTCAAGTTTTAAGATATAATATACATAATAGTTTTGTGTTCTAAGAAGGTCTGACAGTGAGGGGAGTAATAAGTATTATTCACAGAAGGGGGGAAACTTATCAGGTCTGTCCCAGGTCTTTGATACATTGCGACATCAGAGACGTTATAACATTTTTTTAGGGTAATACATAAAATGGTGAGGATAACTTTTGATCAAAACATGCTATTTGAATAATTCCTTTTGCTACTGACATCTCTTGATCAGGGGAGGTCAGGTGCAAAGTGTGGATATTTGGCTTTTTGCCAACAAGGGTTCAAGTGCTAATATCTCACTAACCGTAATAGATAGTGGGGAATTGTTTCCGGCATTAGTACTACAGCAATTGAAAGTAATGTTTGAACCTGTTGGCACTTTGCCAAGAAATTTGAAATATAAATAAAAATTGTTTGGTTGTAAGAATAAAAAAAAAAATAACGTACAAAGCTTGCTTATGATCAGGGGAACCTCTGGTCAAATGGAGTGTTTTTTGGCATTTTTCCAAAAAATAAAAAATAAAAAAAGGGAAAAAAGAATGGGTTCCAGGATAACTAAACCAATTCCACCCCCGAACCAGGAGAGACATGCAAGGGTTATGTTGCCCGAGTCTGTGGGACAGATTATGTGTACATTAATCCATGGGTAGACAATTTGGCCGGTTGGACCGGAGCCATGGGTAGCTGTGACCCCTTCCCCAGGGAAGGACAGAATTATACCTTCCATACGGATATGGTAAAGGACTTATGTCTGGGAGACAAGAAAGCCTTTCGGCATTTCTCAGGTGATCCCACCTGCGACATGGATTATATGAAAAAAAGGGGGGGGGAATTGGTTGATTTATGCACCCTATAGGTATGATAGGTCAGATAAAAAGGTGAGAAGGAACCACCCTAATCCCAGAAACAAAGAGGCACCAGGACTGCATGCCATGGAGCAAAGGAGACAGACGTGTCCTCCTACAGCTCCATGCCTTGCATCTATCCCTCTTTTTCCCCCGCTCCCTATCCCTCCTCCCGTATATTATTCAGAAATGGGAGGTGTAAAGGGGAGACAAGGGGAAGCTAGTGGTAGCAATCCCCTCTTCCTCTATCAGGTTTTTTACCAGAATCCTTCCATCCCATCAGTCCAATAATAAAAAACATTAAGAAGCAGAACACTCAGCATCACAGCAGCACAACAGTATCCCTTCTTAACTGTAGGAGACACACTAGTAATCAAGGTATTGGAATTACATGAGATGAATGATATAGTCAAAAATTGTCCCAAGCCCACTACAGCCCCTGGGGGTACATTGAGTTACCCAAAAAAAGGCCTGTAGAGGCAGGAATTTTACCTAAGAGGACATGAGATTAAACATAGATGGTATAGTGGGAACTACATCCCAATGAAATTGGGCACACGTCCCCAGTATTAATATCCCTATTGTTCCTAATACACCAGCTACTGATTATCCCTTAACCAAAGAAGATGGGAGGAAGATAATGTGGGAGGAAATAGAAAAGGAACTTAGTAGAGTATTTAAAAATAAATCCTCATTGCTCACTACAGTAGCCTGCAGACATAAACCTGGGGAATCAGTACTTGAGTTCTGGCCCCGTTTCAGTTCAGATTGGTCAGAAAAGACACATAATGCATTTGAACAGGCTTTAACAGGAAAAGATGGAGCAGGGTGTTTCAAGGTGCCCAGAGAGAAACCAATAAGTACCCACTTCCAAACAGACATATACCAGAAGGGTAGGGGTAGAGGAAGAGGCAGATTTAGGGGTCAAGGACCTTATTCAAGATAACCATATCCTAATAAGAATACACAGCCACAACAGGTGGGATGTTTCAATTATGGGGACCCTAATCATCGGAAAAGGGATTGCCCTCACGAGGTGAGGCAGCCACGGGCAAGTGGGGGTTCCAAATTTGAACCCAAACAGATGCCAGGTTCCACAGAAAGACCTCCAAGGTTTCAGGTTGACTGGGGGACTCAAGTCCCACAATGAAGTTGCCCAGAAGGTGCGGAACCAGCTTTTCCTTTGATTTCTCTCCACTACAGGGAACAACCCATGATATCCCTTGTGTAAATGGTAGGGATATCCCATTCCTTGTAGATAGTGGGGCTACTTGCAGCACACTATCACAGGAATTTTGGAATGGAGAGATGATCCAAGCTGAACCTTCTATGGTAATAAATGGCCTCCCCACTAAAACCTTCGAAACCCCTCCTTTAGAGGTAGACCTGGGAGAAATGAGTCCTGCAATAATCCACAGTTTCAGAATATTACCCAAGTGTCCAGTTAGTTTGTTGGGTAGAGACCTTATGGGGATATTGCAAATCTCAGTAAGAGCTACCCCCTCAGGAGGACTTAAGGTGGAATCACCAAGAATAGACATCCTCTGCCCCGAAAATGTTATTTTCTTAGCAGAAAAGGATTCATTAGATGTCCAGGAAATAACAGTAGATCCTAAGGGTGTGGTCCAAGGGCCCCCTAGATGTGAGTCTTATAAACTGCATGCCTTACAAGGCTAGAATGAAACCAGATATTGGCACAGTCAAACAGAAACAATACCCTTTATCAAAAGTAAAGATAGAAGGGATGCAGATAATTATTGCAGAATTCTTGTGCAAGGGAATTATAAAGCCCATTATTTCACGCTATTGCAAACCTGTTAATACAGTAAAGAAATCTTATGGATCTTACAGGTTTGTGCAAGACCTTAGAGCCATCAATAGTCTAGTCATCCCTATTGCATCAACTGTACCTGATGTGCCTTCTTTACTGACAGTCATACCATCTGATGCTTTACACTTCACAGTGATTGATTTGTCAAATGCATTTTTTAGCATCCCAGTAGACAAGGAGACACAACCCATCTTTGCATTTCAATTTTGAAACCAGACCTTGACCTGGTGTAGAATGCCTCAGGGCTTTGTGGATTCACCAGTAGTGTTTTCCATCATTTTGAAAACCACCCTCAAGGGGTGGGCACCTGAATTTGGTTCATCCCTGCTGCAATATGTCAATGACATCCTCATATGCAGTCCCTCAAAGGAGGCCAATGTCTGTGACTCAGTAAGTCTTCTCAATATTTCTATGAACGTGGACACAAGGTGTCAAAGAAAAAGTTAAAATGGTGTCAGGAAAGTGTTGATTACCTTGGTTTTGTACTCTCAAAGGGGGAAAGGAAAATCAAAGGGGGAAAGGAAAATCAGTCACAAAAGAGCTGCAGTGCTCGTGGGTCTAGCCCGCCCACAGACCAAGAAGGACATGCTAACCTTCTTGGGGGGTCATTGATTACTGTCGCCAATGGATCCCTGATTGTTCCTTCTATGACAACTTTCTGAGACAAGCCACGGGTTCTGAAATGTCAGATATTGTATCATGGTCACCAGATATGTTAAACGCATTCTTGTACTTGAAAAATGCTATGGTTGTAGCTCCAGCACTTAGTCTTGATTATTATAGAAAAAGGTTTCATTTATATGCAAGGGAAAATTGTTAAACCACGGCAAGTGTCCTCGCCCAGGAACATGGTGGCAAGCTCCGTTCTATAGCTTTTTTCTCAAAGGTGGTTCCAGTCCGGCTTCAAGGCATGCCTGCGTGCCTTCGAGCATTAGCATCCTGTGCGATGGTTGTAGAAATGGCCACATCACTTACACTAAATAGACCAACCACTTTGGACACTACACATAATGTGACCCTCTTACTTAAAAGGATCCATACCCAACACATGTCTTCACAAAGGTTGAGCAGATATGAAGTAATCCTACTATCCAATAGTGATTTGGTTATCAAGTATGCTGCCCCAACAGCTGGCCCAGCTCCAATTTTGAATGCCCTGCTAGGTCTTAAAGGTGAGGAAGATGAGGTAGGGGATGAACATGAAATGATAGTGTTTTATTCCTGCGCTACCACTGGTGATCTATCAAATGTCAAGGGCTGCTGCTACTACCGGAATGGATCACACCATATCCACTTAATATGAAACTTAAGATATGTTGGTATTGCACTGCCCCTATATTAAATAACCCTCCGAGGGTGATAAGTATAATGCCTAGTTACATAAATCAATAGTGTAATATAAAAATATATATATAAATGTCTACTGAATAATATCAAAAAGTGCAAAGTGCTACATTAAATAAAATAAAATAAACACACCACAGAGGTGATAGAATCCAAATAAATGAAAATCAAATGAACAAAGGTAAGTAACTAAAAACAGTCTCTTAAAAAATTACTATTTTGATAAAGTGCAGAGAAAATGCAAAAAAAAAAAAAAAAAAAAGTAAATGCACTACAGAGTTGTTTAATTCTAAAGTTTATTTCCATGTGATCAGGAGAGGGTACCCTTTTTCTGGTCTAGGTATACTCTTTCTTATTTTCTTGTATATCATTTGTTTATTATTAGGGTGGTTCACTTATATCACCTCTGGAGAGTGTTTACTTATTTGCACATTTATAAGACGCACTTGGCACTTTATGATCAATTCACTTGTTTTTTGGCTTTGCACTCAATTGAAGCAGTTGTGTTTCCGTGGAGGTTTTCAATTGACTCTGTAGTGCGTTTACTTTTTTTTACTTTTTTTTTTTTTCTTTTTTGCATTTTCTCTGCACTTTATCAAAATAGTAATTTTTTAAGAGACTGTTTTTAGTTACTTACCTTTGTTCACTTGATTTTCATTTATTTGGATTCTATCACCTCTGTGGTGTGTTTATTTTATTTTATTTAATGTAGCACTTTTTGATATTATTCAGTAGACATTTATATATATATATATTTTTATATTACACTATTGATTTATGTAACTAGGCATTATACTTATCACCCTCGGAGGGTTATTTAATATAGGGGCAGTGCAATACCAACATATCTTAAGGGGATGAACATGACTGTATGCAGATTGTTCAGGAGGAAACTTCCCCTAGGTCAGATTTAGAATCAAAACTGATAGAGGGAGTGCAAAATGTGCAGATGGTTCTTGTTCAAGACCAAATGACAACACATATCATGCAGGATATGCAGTAGTCCACTTGCCAGACATAGTGATTGAGGCCCAATCAATACCTTACCAATCAGCCCAGGCAGCAGAATTAATAGCCTTGACAAGAGCTTGTCAACTTTTTGAAGGCCAAGATGTTAATATCTTTACAGATTCCAAATATGGTTTTGGGGCCGTACATGACTTTGGGGTCATATGGTCAAAAAGGGGATTTGTAGCAGCTGATGGCAAGGGGATCTCACACTCAACGTTGGTAAAAAATCTATTGCAGGCCATACAGTTACCCAACAAAATAGCCATCATCCACTGCAGGGCACACACTAATGACACCACTGAAATAGCAAGAGGAAATGCTTTTGCTGACAAAGTGGCTAAACTTGCAGCCACTACACAAGAAGCACAAATTGCCATGCCAATGTTAACACAGGAAATCTATCTCCTAGACCACTCATTGATAGAACTCCAGAAACATGCCACTGAACAAGATTTGAAAGAGTGGGTTAGGGAACTAGAGTCAGAGGATGAGAAGGAAGAGGAAGAGGACAGGTGGGAAAAGTCCACAGGTGGACTTATCCTCAAAGAGGGGAAGCCATGCATCCCTGCAGGGAGTGCACCATTGTTCATAGCTCAGTACCATGGAGTTAGCCACAGAGGGTGGAAAACCACATGTGAG
The DNA here is from genome assembly GCF_037356315.1 of Lithobates pipiens. NCBI lineage: Eukaryota > Metazoa > Chordata > Amphibia > Anura > Ranidae > Lithobates > Lithobates pipiens. Next base: position 252,756,501 of record NW_027507903.1, on the reverse strand, counting down.
GTATTACTGAAGGACTTTTACATTTCAGGTTTGCCCAAATTAGTAAGAGACTATGTAGCTCGCTGCATTACATGCATTAGAAACAACCCAAATATCCCCCACAAGGCAAAACATCTTCCATATCCCACTACCCCCTTTACACATCTACAGATTGATTTTACTCACATGCCCAAGAAAGGCACCAAACAGGAATATCTTTTGGTCATCGTGGACGTATTCTCACAATGGGCAGAGGCCTTCAGAACCACAAGAGAAGACACCCAAACAGTGGTCCGCATACTCACAGAGGAAGTGATTCCTAGATGGGGATGCCCACTACAGATAAACTCAGACAACGGCCCAGCTTTCACATCAAAACATTGTCAAGAATTAGTTAAATCATTAAAAATACAGTGGAAGTTTCACATCCCTTATCACCCACAGAATTCAGGGATAGTAGAGAGAGTGAATAGAACCATCAAGGATAAGCTTAGGAACGCCACAGGAGGTACTTTCCACAAATGGCATAAAATGCTGCCCATAGTGCTAACAGAAATCAGGATGATACCCTAGCACAACTTCGGGATATTCCCTGTTTGAAGTCTTAATGGATAGGCCTTTTCCTACACCCTGGGTTAGAACACCTTAGTTTTGGAAACAGGAGATTTAGACCAAGTTAGAGAAAATTATGTCTGAAAACCTATTAAAACTTTAGATCAAATTGAAAGACATGTTGCTCACACCTCTCCTCTTTCTCCACAGGATCTACCTACACATCCATTCCAGCCCGGTGACTGGGTCATGGTGAAACAGTTGGCACAGACCAGAAAAGGAGGATACCCGGTCAGACCAGAATCCAAGGTGGTGGCCGTGATGAGTACTACAGTCCTGGTGGAAAACCAACAAGCCTGCATCCATGCGAGCTGACGAACCCTTATATAAGGAGATGTGAAGCAAGCTGCTAGAACGTGAGCTGGCCCAGAGATAAAAGACGAGGAAAAAGGAGGCACAGCAGGTGATTTTAGCCCTCGAAGAGCGAGTGAAGCAGGGGTTTTAGACTCTGAATCATCAAAATTACCCTGCTCATAGCCAAGGACACTGGCAAACTCTGGATGTTGCTCTTGACAACCGTAGTCGTTATTTTTGTCTCTGTCTGGGTCATAACGAACTGGATCTACCACCCTGATGATTTGGGTGCCATCCAAAGTATCTGTGGGAACACACATACACAGGAGAAAATTACAATGACACGAACTAGAACCAAGAGAGAAATTGGAGATATTTTTATTGATAAAATGCTTTTGCTAAAATTTAAATATGTCTATGCTCAAAGTCAGCGTATGAAAAATGTTGGATATGTAGTGAACTCCATCCTAACACTGCCAGGATTCCCCTGATGGCAATAGCTCTAATTTCCCCCCCCCCTTCTTGATGGCAGACCTCCTGTCGACCTTGCAAATGTCATAAGAATGCTTCCAAATGATGCTCTTACTTTTCAGATCATTGGTAGAAGTCACTCTCCAGACTGGTGTTTTAGGTTAGGAAATTCTACCAGGGGAGCGGGAGTTTGTCAACAAGCTAGAATTAATTTTTCAATTACCTCAGTTAAAAGCCCTGTCTTTCACACTTCAGACCCTGCCCTAAACACCACTCTAACAAACTTTCTTAACTCCAGTTCCACCTCCACAGTAGGAAAATTGTTGTCAATTTTAACTTTTTCCAGTCTTTCTGACGAAATGATGGCAATATACAATAAACTACCATTAGCTCTAGGAAACTGTACTCATAGCTGCTGTGGGAAAATGTGTCACGCTTGGATCCCCGCTGAACCACAAGGATAGTGCTATCTTGCAGCCCTAGTCCCCATCATGGGCATAGTAGGATATAGCAAGGGAGGACACCTCCTCGAAGCTAGCATGCATCCTAGGTACCCCCTTAAACAACACGAAAAAAGGGAGTTATTTTTTTGAAAAAGATATAGCATGGGCCTGGTTCCCATCCGGTACAGGGTGGGGAATAGATTTAATGAAGAGAGTAAATAATTACACTGGGATCATGGATGAAGTCATGGAGAAGAATTCTGATGATATTTCTAAATTAAACATAGAAACCAGAGCGATTAGAAAACAATTGGAACTGCACCATCTAGCCATTGAGAGCATGAGTTCAGCCCTTACAGGATTATGTGAGATGACCGAGAATTATGAATGTTGTATCTGGGTACATAACACATCTGTTGAAATACCTGATTATTATGATATCATTGCACAACACAGAAAGGAGGTAGACAAATTACAACAAGAAGCTAGGAACATTGCAATATCCTGGAGCCCCTTTGGAGCAGAAGGTTTTGGTTTTGGTGGAATCTTCTCACGGCTCAAGGATATTGTACTAATTATAGTGATGATTATGATTCTCATCCTGATACTATATCTGTGTTATAAATGCTGTATGTGTCTAACGGAGAGGGTGCATCAATCACGTAATGTCATATTGCCCTACATCATGTATATGAAAGACTATAAGACAAGTAGGGGGATTAACCCCAAATGAACCATGTAGGGTATTTACATCTTTTCTTTTGTAAACATTAGATAAGCTTAGAGAAAACATATAGATTAATGTTTTAAGAGGGGATTGAAGCAATATGTACATTCCCGAGAGCCACTGTGATGCCATCTTAGGTTTAGTATCCATTTGGTCAGTATGCATATAGTCAAATATTGCTTGTTTAAATCTTAGGAATTCACCCACGCAGGTTCCCATGAAGCTGTTCCTCTTTATCAGTTTGTTCTGTGATTTCTTAGAAATAGATACTGATTACACTGCCCTCAAGACAGTGTGTCTGCAAGTTTGTTATGTACTATAAGTATTGTTATGTGTTATATGTCTGGAACGTAATTGTTTTGAATAACTGTGAAAGGTCCCATGACACACATGGGGTTTAGCTATAATATTGTATTATCATCTTTTGTCTATATAAGAGAGAGACCAATAAAAGCTTATCAGATTTACTCTGACCAAACCACAGCGCTGTCTATCTGTGTCATTGTTTGTAATGAGTATATCTCCAGGACTGTCGGTATAGGACGAAGGGAAATCAGGACTGCGGTCTATAAATAGTTAACCCTTACAATTTCATATTAATAATTTACAGCCAGCAGGTGAAGCACTAAGCTCCTTTTCACAAAATTATCAGGCACATCTAAGCCCTTGTACATGCGGTCGAACATTCCGACAACAAAATCCGACGGATTTTTTTGGATGGATTTTCTCCGAAACTGGTGTTGCATACACACGGTCGGACAAAGTTGTCGGAAAATCCGATCGTTCAGAACGTGATGACGTTATTTCATTACGACGGGACTACGTTCAGGCTAGTAGCCAATAGCTTTGGTCCCGTAATTTGATCTGAGCATGCGTGGCACTTTGTCCGATCGGAATTCTCTACAAACGATCGGACAAAGTCCTATCAGATCATGTTGTCGGAAAATTTTATATCCAGCTCTCAAACTTTGTTGGTCGGACATTCCGACTGAAAAAGTCAGATGGAGCCCACACACGGTCGGATTATCCGACAACATGGTCCGATCGGATTTTTTTCCCTCTGAACTTCCGATGGTGTGTATAAGGGCTTAAACAATCATGTTGTTTACAGCACCCACTAGATGAAGTTCAGATTACACACACAGCTGAATGACTCAAACAAGTGACTTTTCTTCTTTCTTTGCTAATCAGAGCGCTTAATATAAAATTGTTTTAAATTAAAACCTAACTCTGAGCTCAGAATCTCTGCCTCTTCTCCCTTGGAAGCAACAATGCATCCTTTAACCACTTGCTTACTGGGCACTTAAACCCCCCTCAGTCCCAGACCAATTTTCAGCTTTCAGCGCTGATGCACTTTGAATGACAATTGCGCGGGCATACAACACTGTACCCAAATGACATTTTTATCATTTTTTTCCCACAAATAGAGCTTTCTTTTGGTGGTATTTAGTTACAGCTCGGAGTTTTATTTTTTGCTAAACAAACAAAAAAAGATGCAAAAAAATAAAATAAAAAAATCATGTTTTAATAGTTTGTTATAAAATTTTGCAAACGGGTCATTTTTCTCCTTCATTGAAGTGCGCTGATTAGGCGGCACTGATAGGCTGCATTGGTGGGCACTGATGGGCTGCATTGGTGGGCACTGATGGGCTGCATTGGTGGGCACTGATAGGCTGCACTGGTGGGCACTGATAGGCATAGTTAAGGCGGCACTAATAGGCACAGATAAGGCGGCACCGATGGGCACAGATAAGGCGGCACTGATGGGCAAAGATGGGCACAGATAAGATGGCACGGATGGGTGGCACGGATAAGTGGCACGGATGGGTGGCACGGATGGGCACTGATAGGTACCACAGATAGATGGGACCGATGGGCACTGATAGGTGGCACTGATAGGTGGCTCTGATAGGTGGCACTGCTGGGCACTGATGGGCGGCACTGCTGGGCACTGATGGGCGGCACTGCTGGGCACTGATGGGCGGCACTGGGGTGCAGCACCTTTGAGGCAGATTTTGGGTGGCACTGTGGGTGGCACTGCGGGTGGCACTGCGGGTGGCACTGTGGGCACTGCTGGGTGGCACTGTGGGCACTGCTGGGTGGCACTGTGGGCACTATGGGCACTGCTGGGTGGCACTGACAGGGGGGCACTTACTTTATTTCAGGATGGCACTGCGGGTGGCAGGTGGGCACTGGCAGGGGGCAGGTGTCCGCTGGATATGCTGGCCGTGATCGGGACTGATGTCCCGAACACGGCCGCCGGCGATCGGCTTTTTTTTTTTCTCCTCGCGCTGTCAGCGCGAGGAGGAATACTAGCCGATTACCGGCTCCGTTTTATCACATGATCAGCTGTCATTGGCTGACAGCTGATCACGTGATAAGGGGTCGGGATCGACCCCTTACACGGATCGGTGATCAGGCGAGTCTCACGGACTCGCCGATCACAGAGCGCGCCGCGCGCGCCCCTCAGGGGGCGCGCAGGCCGCTCGTAACCAGGACTACGTCAATAGACGTAGTCCCGGAAATGTGGGTCCGCGCTATTGCCGTCATTTTGCAATAGCGCGGTACCCAAGTGGTTAAACATGTAAAATTGTATACTTATTACTTAACTTTTTTTTATAGTTTTCTTTGGCTGGGATCAAAAATGGCATGGGTCTTCTTTGCCTTCTTCTGCTTCTGACAGCTGGCAGATCCTACACGCTGCAGAAAGGGGCACCACCTAATTAAGTTTCAACTCTCTACAGCAGGGGTCTCAAAATGGCAGCCCTCCAGCTGTTGCAAAACTACAAGTCCCAAGAGGCATTGCACGGCTGACAGTTACAAGCATGACTCCCAGAGGAAGAGGCGTGATGGCATCACTTAACTTAGAAGAGAATTGGTGCTGTATTACTGGATCATTGAGTCTGTGGGGACAGCTGCCAGGGACTGATAGCTTTAAATCTTCGCTCAAGCAGCAGTTGGGCTTTAAGAACACTGGATCTTATATAAAAATTCTTCCTAGAGAAACCTTCCCTTCAATTAATAACCTGCTTTGGAAAGATGACAGTAAATTGATTGGCTGCTAGTAGGATATTATCATACATAAGGCCCAATGTGACAGAATTAGGTCATGAATCACATCTAACAAAGTCACTCTCCATTAACTAGTACTTGGAATATCCACAATAGATACACCATAAAATCTTCAAAAGATTGCCTGAGACAGGCATAATTTTCTGACCTATGCTATTTCTGTTTTAATAAAAAAACGGATTGTATTACACGTTCCATAGCTGTCCTGTCTGAAGGAACTGAATTAAGAATAACTTCTTCACACAGAGATGGACAGAGACTTAAAGTGTTACCAAATTCACAACAGTAAAATATCATATCATCAGTATATGCAGTAAAACATGCTTGCTATACTCACTGTGTAACCTAAGCGATTAATCATCTGCATTGTGTAAAAAGACTGTTTGATCCTGTATATACAGATCATCCTCTTTTTGCATTCTCTCATAAACATGTCTAGATAACACAGTTGCTGGAGTCAGGCTGCACATGATCAGTTTGATGTGTATTGCTAGAGAGTTTATTTTTTCTTGGGAGAGTGCATGTGTTCAGCACAGGGCCAATCAGCATTGTCCAGCCAGAGGGTCAGGGGTCCTGCATCCTGATAGGACAGCCAATGCAGTATGAAAAACTCCTCCTACAAGCTTTAACCAGGCACTCATAGAAATCAAAAGACTGCTATATACTACTGATGAGAAAAGGTATTTAGCAGCTTATATTTACTAAAATAATTGCATTTCCATGTTCTGTGTACTGTGGGAGACCAGATATAGTGAATGCAGGGTCATGGGTTTAGTAACACTTTAAGCCTGGTCAAAAGTGGCTGCTATCAGCTAAACCACACAGTTTTTTACAGCATATCTTATTACGAAATTTACACTAATGTTAAAGTAATTTTTATTGTTGTTTTAATAGCTTGTTACAGTGAAAATTAGCTGCCATCCTGAAAAAATAAAGAGCAAGGCAGCTTATAAATATTTATAACTGCAATGCCTATAAATGCTTTTTGCAAGCACTACTGACACGGAGAAGGATGTATTAGATGCTATACCAATAACTGGTGTTTTTTTATTGATGGTAGATTATTGACAATACGGAATCACCAGCATTTTCGGTATTATGTACTCTTAATATTAGTGGTTGGTGATTGGTGTTAAAGCACATCTAAACCTAAAAACATACAGTATATGTATTACATGTTGCAACTTACCAGTCCTTAGATGAAGTAGTTGCATTCATTTTCTTTTCAGGATTTTTTTCTTTTCATTTATTTTCACCCAGTGATGCTTCCAGTAACACACTTCTTGTCCTAGGATGATAACACTCACTCTTTGTACTGTAGTTATGGAGGAACAGAGTTGAGGACAGGACATGTGTACTGTAAGGACTACAGAACACCCCCTCTTTTTATCTCTGTAACACTGGAGGAGGGGGTTGTAGCTTGCTAGATTTATGGATCGACAAGTATTTTTTTTAACTTATCAAGCAGATATGAAAACACTTTCAATGGCATATACATTTGTAGCACCCTCTAGTATGTGTGCTTAATGTAGATAGGTTTGTTGTTAGTGTAGGTAAAAATTTGTTTGGGTAAGGACTAAGCCTGAGCTGTGAATCTGGGTCAGGGTTCAGTGACTCAGGGCTGGACGACCAATCTGGCAGCTCTCTCTGGCACTTTCTACTGGTCTCGAAGTTTGTAGAAACTTCCAGAGATGGAGGGGGGGAGTAAGGAGGGGCCGCCATGCATATTTATGATACCCAGCAATGGGCCAGCAGGGGGCAGAGCTTATCTCATAAATAGACATGGGCCATGCAAGCAGGGGGAGTCAGGTGGAAAATGGAGATGGAGTGCTGAAGAGGCTGTCGTGGCCCTTGAGGGTGTCCCCTAGACTGGAGAGGGTGGCATTGGGTCTCGGGTGCTGGAAGGATCCTACCAAAGCACAAGGAGGTAGCCCTTCCTGGAGGTATGGGAGCAAAGAGAGAGGACAGTGGGAGCAGGTCAGCACATCTGGGAGATCTCCTGACAGCCAGTCTGGGGGGTCTGTTGAGTGTCAGTCCGGAGGACTGTGGGGAGAAGTTAGCCTGGAGGGCTAGTGAAAGGGGCAGCTGCAGACAGGTGAGTTGGCAGTGACTGAAATGGTGGTGCTGGGATCAGTAGCCACAGGAGTGATGCAAGCTGGACACTGAAATTCTGCTACACATCTAAGGTTCCTGGCTGTAATGGGCCGTTGCTTTCATCTGACTGTCAGGTTTTTACAGTGTTCTAGCTAGGTTCTGTAAGCAAGTGTGTGCTGGAGGAAGAAGAGGAGTTGTATATTGTAAACAGAACCACTGATAGGGGGGGCCACCAGTCCTCCTGTAGAGGGGCCGGGACAGGAAGGGGGATCAGTGCGGCAGCAGAACTTTGCCCTGTGCAACTCTCTGCAGCAGCTGAAAGCCTGTTTCTCCCCCTCCCACCAGCTTTCAGCTGCTAGAGGTTCGGCATTTTATATGCCTGGTATTTAAATGTAAATCGCACAGCATTTATATGTAAATTAGGTTGGCAACCTGCTGCAATTCATATGCAAATCACCCCGCATGTTGCCCACCTAGAGGATGTAAACAGCCACTTCTGCGCTCATTGAACCTGCCATCAGATACTGCACTTTCAGAGTGGGTTCAGCCTGCAGCAGAGGGGATTAAAGTGAAGGGGGTTATTGCTTGAAAGCAAAGAAGAACAGGTAGGGTGCAGAGATACACAGTGAAGGGATAACCATGGGTACAAAGATAAGCGGGGGGGTACAAAGGGGAGCATAGGGCGCATGTAGAGGTAAACAAATAGGGGGGTTTGAGGTGCAGAGGCAAGCAAAGGAGGTGTTTGAAGTTCAGAGTTGAATGGGGGGTGCAGAGATTAGTAGAGGAGGGTTTTGGGGGCAGAGGTTAGTAGAGGAGGGATTTGGGGGGCAGAGTGTCAGGGCTGGCTTAGCCCTTCCTCCTCTGGGCTGGCCGCTCAGCTGTCGGCTATTTGCCAGCTCTCTTCTCTTTCCACAGTTACCAGCTGTTCCCGATGATGCTCGTCTGACCTGCCTATTTAAAGCCTTCCTGCTTACTTTTTCATTTGTCTTCGTGTTGGTCACATCACAGGGAACCATCTCCTGCTGTTTGTTTCAAGACTGGCTTGCTGACATCCCACCTGACTTTTTATCCTGCTTGCGGTTGCTCTCCTTGGATCCCTGACTTCCGGCCTGGCTGACTACCCGATCTGGTTAATGAACTTTGGACTGGCTGACTACCCAATCTGGCTACAGGACTCTGGCTATGCTTGACTACGCTTTTTTCTATTTACCTTTTTATTTTTATTAATAAACAAGTGTGATTTGATTGTACTTCTGTCTCAGTCTGTTTCATGGTTTCTGACACAGAGGTTAGTAGAGGAGGGATTGGGGGGGCAGAGGTTAGTAGAGGAGAGGTTGGGGCAGAGGTTAGCAAAGGTGGTATTTTGGGTGCAGAGGCTAGCAAAGGAGAGGTTTGATGGGCAGAGGTTAGTAGGGGAGGGGTTTGGGGGACAGTGGTTAGCAGAGGAGGAGTTTGGGGGGCAGAGTTGAACAGAAAGGGATTTGGAGTGCAGAGGTTAGCAGAGGGTGTTTGGGGTGTAGAGGTTAGTAGAGTGGGGAGTTGGGGTGCAGAGGGTAGCAGGGAAGTTTGGCATGCAAAGTTGTACTGAGAGGGAGATAAGAATGCAGAGATTAGCAGAGAGATTGGAGAGTTTTCTGTAAATACTCCTGTTGTGTTGAGGTCAACGTAAATGTCCCAGTTACATTGGGGATCAGTGTAGGGTGCCCCCTTACATTGGTTGTAAATGTAGACATAGCCCCCTTACATTGGTTGTCTTGCAGTGTAAATCCTCCCATACATTAGTGGCCAGTGTAGAAATCCCTCTATATATTGGCGATTGGGGTAAATACCCCTGTTACAGGGTGGTCAATGTAAATCCCCACCTTACATCAGTGTAAATTCCCCATTATATTGGTGGTCAGTGTAGGATCCCCCACTCCCTACATGGAAAAGATTTCCAGCTTTGCTCTATGATAGGGAAAACACAGAACTTAAGGGCTTTCAGTAACGTTGACTGCTGAAGCCGAATCCAAGATGATGTGTTTAATATACAGGCATGTAGCTATCCAGAAGCAGGGAGAACAACGTTGTACAGTACATGGTATACATTCAAATATATTGTTCTAACTGAAGCTGGGAGCCTAAGTACATTTATACACTCTAAAAGGGGGTGGGGGTACTTTGTGAGCCTCTTTATAGGCCTAATCAATTTGTTGGTTATTTACATTCAAAAACAGATGGTCACTTCGCACCTAGACGTCACTTCCAGGTTCTCTGGGAAAATGCCTTTTCACAGCTAGAGGTGTGAATGCACTTGGACCCAATCAAGACAGTTGTTACATACATCCTGAACATTTGCAACAAATACATCTGCTTAATCAGAATACATGTTTTTGATAATCATGACAAAATTGTTTATAAATAAATGGCGATTCCATTTACCCACTCACTCTACATCAGGAATATGCAATTAGCGGACCTCCAGTTATTTTAAAACTACAAGTCCCATCATGGCTCTGCCTCTGGATGTCATGCTTGTGGCTGTCAGTCTTGCTATGCCTCATGGGACTTGTAGTTCTGCAACAACTGGAGGTGCACTAATTGCATATCCCTGCTCTACATGATTCAGAATTTTCCATAGTGTCATGCCTCCTAATAGGGATGGGCCCGATGTTTGAGTCATACTTAAGTTCGACTCAGAAATCGGGTGTTTGTTTGTTCGTAGAACAAACTAACATATGGAGCGCTCGCGGGAAGTTCATTCGCAGCGATGCTTTCCATAATAAACTGCGAGATCGCAGTGCATTGAAGGCTGCTGATTGGCCAAAGCATGCACCTGACCTGTATGCTTTGGCCAATCACAACGCGATGTGTTGTGAGAGCCATGATTGGCCAAAAGCAGGGTGCTAAGACCACACCCCACACTATATAAGGCTGCTTACACGGCGGAATAAAGAGAGATTAGGCAGGTTCGATAGTGGATTGAGCGTGCAGTCAGTGTAGTGTGTATAATGCAGTACAGAGTATATAGTGCAGTCATATATACCATATATGGAGAAGTGTACCCCGGAGTCCACAGCCCCGCCAACAGAGCTCAGACCTGGAGTGGAAAATATGTGCCAAATCTGTCGGTACCCGGTACCAGTGTGACATTATCTTATAATTTGTTTCCTGTGTTTTAGAGCTTGAGTGAGTAAGCTGATATAGGTGGGCTAGCTGGGTCTTGGTAAGTCCATGTCCCAGGTCCCTTTCCCATACCTGAATACAAGTAGGTTTAGACCCGAGTGTGGTGGAGCCCAGTAGTTGGTATAGTGCAGATACCATATGAGGTATCGGGTCTTCATCTGCAAAAAGGTGCTCAAACAGTGTGAGGGAGGAAAGATCTCTGAGTGGCCATGTATCTCAAAAAACCAATGAAGTTGTCTATATCTTCAAAAGTCCATTTGTGAACCCCCACGTCTATCCTGTAGGGTGTCAAAACAGCTTACCATTCTTCCTGAATTTACCGCAACTGGCATTGCCATCATCTACCCAGGTCCCAAAGAAGGCCATTTGCTCATCAGGAGGAAACCACAGGAACCCACTCAACCGAGCCAAAGGGGACACGGGGGGGGGGGGGGGCAAATTCAGAATTGGGTTGATCCGATCACAAACTGAAAGAAAGTGGGCTGTCAACAGGGAGGTGGTATGAGACAGCCCCTGTGTTTGGGGCAGCCATGGCGCATATGATAAATTCCTGCCTGCCATACATTTCTCCAGGGAGAACCACAGCTTGGAATGAGTATGAAAATGCCAGTTAAGGATCCTCTGAAGGACAATAGCCCGGTAATAGTGCTGTATGTCTGGGATTCCCAAGCCACCCACACGTTTTGAACGCCTCAGCAATCTCAGGGCTATTCTAGGTTTCCGTGCATTCCACACAAACCTGGACAGTATGCTAGACAAATTGGCAAAAAAGTTTCTGGGCAGAGGTATCAGTATCATCTTTAGGAAGAAAAGAATATGTGGCAGAATGTTAGTTTTTATGATGTTTACCCATCCCAGCCATGTGAAAGCAGTCTGTGTCCATTGTGAAAGGTTCCTTTTAATTGCTTCCATATGTGATCCACCACCAATAAATGTCCTAAATGAACTCCCCCACTCTTCTTGCTGGTAAGATTATAAACCAGCTCAAAACACCTTCCCTATTCAGGGAGCAATCCTCTGCAATAATCATTGTGATGTGATCCTCTGCTTTTTCCCAATAGACAACCGATCTCTCAGTGGAACCAATCAAGCCAATAATTGAGAGATAAAAAGCTTCACATGCCATAAAATCTTTTTGAAACCATTCACCCATGGTCACTGTAAGCCGATTTGGCATGTGATTTGATACGTCAAATCGCATGCCAAATCGGTAACTATAGCCGGAAATGGCACCATCTGAATTGATGCGGTGACGACTTTGCGACGCTGCACCCGATTCCAGAAAGTAGTTCCTATACTAATTTTGGCAACTTCGGGGTCGATTTGAATAGACATCTGTGCAGGAACCCACACAGATGTCAGTCAATGCGCCCCCGAAGTCGGACTTCATTGCCGGTTTGAAATCATGCAAGTTCAGCTGAACTCACAGGACTTTTAATCCGCAGTCATTGTGAACCTAGGCTTCCAGTTTATTTAAAAAGTATATCGCACTCACATTTACAAGTGTCGCAACCAATCTTTTACAAGTGTTTAATATTATTACACACATGCCTATTTCTCTGTGTCAGCTGTGACACTTGTAAATGTTATATAGTTACATAATTACATAGTTGGTGAGGTTGAAAAAAGACAGCCCATCCAGTCCAACCCGTGTGTGTGCTTTTATGTTAATAGTACATTGTATACCCCTGTATGTTGTGGTTCTTTAAGGTACCCATCTAATCGTTTTTAGAATGTGAGTGCAATATAAGTTTTAAATAAACTGGAATGGTTTTAATAAGATTTTATGGCATGTGAAGCTTTTTCTCTCTCCTATATTGGCACGATTGGTTCCACTGAGAGATCGGTTGTCTATTGGGATCAGCAGAGGATTGCTCCCTGAATAGGGAAGGCATTTTGAGTTGGTTTATAATCTTACCAGCAACAAGGCTGGGTGAGTTCATTCATAACCTTTACTAGTGGAACATATATGTAAATATAAAGCGATCATTAAAAAGAAAGTTTGAAGAGACTTTTGTGTGAATATTTTTGACTTAAATTATGAATCATGGAGATTGCTATTAATCATTTTTTGGGACTTTTTTTGGATGTTTTAGATATATGTTTTGTTGATTGTGAATTTTTGAATCTAATGTGGATACATATATGGGTACACATTTTTTGCACTACAGCACTTTAAAGAGGAAGTAAACCCTTTCAAACCACTTTGACCTACAGGTAAGCCTAGATTAAGGCTTACCTGTAGGTCCAAGCAATATCTCCTAAACCTATATGGTTTAGGAGATATTTGCCCGAAAATGGGCACCGCTGTCTATGGCGCATGCGCCGTAGACAGCGGCGCGCAGGCGCACTAAATGCGGCAAGTCCAAGAATGGATCTGCCTAATTTGTCGACTCCCGTGCGCATGCGCGGGAGTGACGTCATCGCGGCTTCGCCGAATGGCAGCGGCGGAGCTGCGAGACGCGACTCCCGTGTGCATGCGCGGGAGTGACGTCATAGCGGCTTCGCCGCTGTCATTCGTTGGAGCTGCGAGACGCCACCAGCAAGATGGATGCGGCGGACTACAGGGGACAGCGGCGACTTCGCTGGCTCCTGTGTCAGGTAAGTGACACATAATGAGCTACTATGCGATGCATAGTAGTCCATTATGCTTTACCTTTGCAGGGAAAAAAAGAGGAAGTAAACCCATCAGGGTTTACTTCCTCTTTAAGTATATTATGGTTTACATGATAGGATTGCATATAATACTTTTTTGAATTAAAGGGGTTGTAAATCCTTAAGATTTTTCACCTTAATGCATTCTATATATTCTTCATTAGTGCAGCAGCCCCCCAGAGCCCCCTCTTTACTTACCTGAACCCAATCTTTCCAGTGACGAGAACAAGCCCAGCAGCTACAGCCGCTGTCTTGGGTCCTCATTGGATAGATTAATAGCAGCAGCAGCCCTTGGCTCCCACTGCTGTCAATCAAATCCAGTGACACAGGAGTCAGGGGGAGGAGCCGAGTACTGCTGTCTGTGTCAATGGATGCAGCAGAAGGACTCGGGAGCGAGCCCACATGGGTACCCCCTTGGAATGCATGTCTCCATGGGGGCACTCGATGCAGGGAGGAACCAGGAGCGCCACTGGGGACCCCAGAAGAGGAGGATCAGGGCCACTCTGTGGCCTCTTGCACAGAGGAGGTAAGTATACCATGTTTGTTTTTGTTTTTTTAAACAAACGTTTACAACCCCTTTAGTTTTATAGCACATTTTTTGTCATACTCGGAGCACGAAGCTTTCTACACTCACTGTTGTTTCTAATTACAAAGTATTTAAAACAATGCAACAAAATAATTGCACAGATGTAAATAACTGCAATAGTAACACTTTATTGAACTCATACAGGAAAAAGAAAAAAAACAAATACATTTCCCCTTGCACAGAGTTTCCATACTCTCAAATACCTATTGCAATTGAGTTTTCTTAATTTGGACAGCAGCAGTGATAATTTAACAATTATCATCCAGGTGTGCTTCACACTCCTCTTGTTTAGTTGAATATGTATTTATTAAGAGTTTTCAAAACAATACAAATATTTAAAGCCTTAAACACAAAATTTGACAGGGATGTATATATATACAGTGCCTTGCGAAAGTATTCGGCCCCCTTGAACTTTTCAACCTTTTGCCACATTTCAGGCTTCAAACATAAAGATATAACATTTTTATTTTTTGTGAAGAATCACCAACAAGTGGGACACAATTGTGAAGTGGAACGAAATCTATTGGATTTTTGAAACTTTTTTAACTAATAAAAAAATGAAAAGTGGGGCGTGCAAAATTATTCGGCCCCCGTGCGTTAATACTTTGTAGAGCCACCTTTTGCTGCGATTACAGCTGCAAGTCGCTTGGGGTATGTCTCTATCAGTTTTGCACATCGAGAGACTGAAATTCTTGCCCATTCTTCCTTGCAAAACAGCTTGAGCTCAGTGAGGTTGGATGGAGAGCGTTTGTGAACAGCAGTTTTCAGCTCTTTCCACAGATTCTCGATTGGATTCAGGTCTGGACTTTGACTTGGCCATTCTAACACCTGAATACGTTTATTTGTGAACCATTCCTTTGTAGATTTTGCTGTATGATTGGGATCATTGCCTTGTTAGAAGATAAATCTCCATCCCAGTTTTAGCTCTTTTGCAGACTCCAACAGGTTTTCATCCAGAATGGTCCTGTATTTGGCTGCATCCATCTTCCCCTCAATTTTAACCATCTTCCCTGTCCCTGCTGAAGAAAAGCAGGCCCAAACCATCATGCTGCCACCACCATGTTTGACAGTGGGGATGGTGTGTTGAGGGTGATGAGCTGTGTTGCTTTTACGCCAAACATATCATTTCGCATTGTGGGCAAAAAGTTCGATTTTGGTTTCATCTGACCAGAGCACCTTCTTCCACATGTTTAGTGTGTCTCCCAGGTGGCTTGTGGCAAACTTTAGACAAGACTTTTTATGGATATCTTTGAGAAATGGCTTTCTTCTTGCCACTCTTCCATAAAGGCCAGATTTGTGCAGTGTACGACTGATTGTTGTCCTATGGACAGACTCTCCCACCTCAGCTGTAGTTCTCTGCAGTTCATCCAGAGTGATCATGGGCCTCTTGGCTGCATCTCTGATCCTTATATGGCATTGATCAGCATACCTGGTGGTGATGGGTGGGCATTCCTGGTGGTCCTGGGTGGGCAACCTCGGTGGAGTTGCACTGATAATCAGTGCAGACCCCCCTGTCAGGAGAGCAGCCGATTGGCTCTCCTCTACTAACGCCTGTCAGCGCGAATGGAGGAAAAGACTATACACGGCTCTTCCTGTGTACACTGTGATTGGACACAGCTGATCACATGGGAAAAAACCTACATCAGAGGCTCTTTACCCGGGATCAGAGATGCAGTATGTCACACTGACTGTCACGTACCTTACAGCGGAGTCAGACTGTTGAGGGTGGCCTCTTGCATGGTTCTGGTCTCCACACCCCTGGAGGTGGTAACAGGGAGCGTGAAGACAGCGAAAGGGTGCAGGTGCCTGCAGGTGGAAGTTGAAGACCTGGAGGCGCTGGGTCCTCACGGAGGAAGAGGTGTAGGTTGGTCAGCAGGTATACAGGAAACACTGCGCGTCTGGAACAAGCAAGGTCGGCAACTGGCAGGCAATACGGTACAGGAACGAGAGGCAGGTGCGTAGTCAAGGACGAGCAAGGGTCTGGTAGCAATGAGGTACAAAATCAGACAGCAAGCCAAAGTCGAAAGTCCAAGCCGAGGTCAGTGGTAGTCCAGGAGATCAAAACAAGGAGTATCCAAAGGAATGGGTATCAGGAACAAGGTCACAGGAACAAGATCACAGGAACAACGGTCACGTGTCTCAGGAGTAGCTGAAGACGATCCAGCACTGGTATCAAGTCAGGATCCTGTTTATATAGGGCGAGATTTGCCCGGATTGGTGGACGTGGGCGTGCGTACGTAATTACGTACACACGTTCGGTTGGCGCGAGTGCGTCCACGTGTTTGTATTGGCGTGCGTCCGTTCGTACCGGAACTCGCACGCCTCCGACGGGGACACCGCGCATGATCCTTGGGACGAAAGTGAGCTGCTGCTACATGGGGACGGAACTTCGCATGGTGAGTTCTCTGACACCGACACACCACACCATCGAATGCCGCCCTATGGCTAGCAGCTTATCCTGCTGGACGTCATATGATGTTCAGTCAGGATAATGAAACCACTCTGCGCACAAACTTTTTGGCCGGTGAGAAGTGGTTAAAAAATAATTTTTTTTGCGATATTTACAGGCACATTTTTCATTTTGAGTTAAATACCGCATAATCGTTATTTTTTTTGTGAATTGGACACAGTTGGTTCAACGGAGCCAGTCCACAGCTGTTCGGGCTGGTCACAGTGCAGTTTCCAAAAGGGTCCTGTACATTTTTGGGTCCTGTTGAGGTTTGAATTCAGGAAAAATTTTGAATCGCACCTGAGACTATAAGGTACAGCTAACTTGGCCCATCTGGATCAGTTACCCTCGGTTAATACTCGTGTGGGCCTTGCAGGTTACTGATCCAGATGGGCCAAGATAGCAGTAACTTACAGTCTCTGTAGAATTAGCAGACAGTAATTTGATCCAAATGACATCTTGCAGATCGTAGAAGGTTTTTAATCTGAAAACTTGTGTGGATCCTAACAAATGATAATCAGACAGGTCAAAAATCATAGTGTGTCTAGATCCAGCAGAATACAGTACAAGTGATTAATGGAGCCTAAAGCATGAAGAAGAAATAGGGGAGGGGGTGGCTAACTACATAGAGCGTCCCCTAGCCGCTGAGTGAGGTAGGGACAAAATTATTGAAAGCAAGCAAACAGACAATGTATGTGTAACATGATAGTATAGTATAGTATAGTATGGGTAGAATAGTATGGGTAGAAGTGCTTACTGTCAGGTAAACCACAACATTTTCAGTGCACATCTGATAACTGCAGTCATATAAACAGTTAAAGTCTTTTAATTGTTTTCAATACTACAGTGACAATTAGCTGTCATCTTGAAAATTAAAGAGCAAGGTAGGCTATACATATTTAATATTTTAAAAAATGCAAAAAAAATAGTTTTTGTAAGCAATGCTAAAACTGGTGATATTTTCATTAGTGCTGAATTATAGATAATACATCATTACCAGAGTTATTAATATTACTGATTTGTTTCAGTACTGTAAGATACCCGCATACATAAAATTAACTTCACCTAGTTGGTATGTTGATGGGTAGCATATTACACTCCCAAGTTTCAGATTTCTGGGGATAAGATACAATAAGCGCTTTATGAGTCTTTGTACAAGCACAAGAATGCTTGAAGAACAATGCGACTATTCAGTGTTCAGTGGTTGAATCAATACAGCATGTCTATAGTCAACAAAAGGACCCAGGGGACTACTGTTCCTTTGCTCTAAAATCAACTTTTCCCTGCTGACCACCTTGGTCCCAGCATGCACCATTCATGATATTATATGTACTTTTTTACCACATGATCTGCATCCATTAATGCTGTCTTCTCTTCAGAAATAAAGATTTTCAGTAAGTCACCCCACATATGTCTCTTTAAACTCTTGCAGCACTGTTCTTGTTTCTGAGATCTGAGATCTGTTCCTTTTCAGCAGGGGTAAGCAACCTTAAAGAGGTGGAGATCTACCTGAACAAAATGGGAGAAGTCAAAGATCACAGGGCACAGTGTGGCCTCCTCATACCTGTTATAAACCTCTAATTGCCATACTACCATGTCGCAATCGCATGCGTTGCATGGCAATCATGGGTTTAAATAGGGTGGTGAGGAGGCAACATATCACCTCCTCACCACCTGTCAACACACACTTGGCTTGCTTTTCAGAGGAGCAACAGCGCCTGCTGCACTGGTGAATGAGCCCTGAGTTGCATTTGGCAGTGGAACCCCTAGAGAAACCCCCAACATAAAGTTGGGGGGTGCTAAAACCCTGAAGCTGAGTTGCGGTCTTACCGCCCCAATCCCTACCCACTTTAGCAGAGGCAGCATTCAAAGGTGTACACATTCTGCAGCAGGAATTAAGCCCTGTGTTGCCTGCCAATCACGACCCATTCAAGTAAATGGGGGCCACTCTGCAAGTGCCCTGCAACTGCATGCTTCAGCGGGGTCCAAAGGTTAAAGCAGATGGTGAGAAAGCAACACAACGCTTCCTGCTTTAAACCTTAGTTTGCTGTGCTGCACAAGGTTGCAGAGCACTTGCAGAGTGGCTTCATTCACTTGAATGGGTCATGCATGATTTAAATGACCAAAGTTTAGTATTGCTTCTCATGCCTGCCTTTTTTGGGTTAATTTGTCCTTTCAACTTGTACCTTAATTGTATAGATGCAATGACTCCTGCTATGCCCCTGAGGATTTTTATTTTTATTATTGGGGACTGGATACTTTTGAATTGGTTGGCTAGCCGATTAACTTCTCACCGGGAGTGGAGTGAAGCTGGTGGTTCTTGGGGGAAGGGTTTTGATATGATCTGCTCTTGTCTTGCTATTGTAATTCTTTGGCAAGCTCTGCTGAGCAATTAGGTGCATGTGTTTTGTTGTACTTGTATTTCTTGAACCTTAGTAAACAGAATTTATTTAACAAAAAAATAAAAAATAAAAGGGAAGTTTTTTCCACTGACCTCCAATGTGAGGGAATACTAAACTGTCTGCATTTTATTCTGGCCATGATTACCATTCATTTTATTTCATTATTATTACTGAAAATAATATTACCGTAAAAGGCAGCCTTGCACATTCACAGTACGGCACATTCTTTATTCTTTTATTTATTGTTTCTCAACTTACTGTTCATGCAAATGTACAACGAGCTGTAAAGAAAGTAATTATTAGCAATGTAAGCAAATTGTTAAATCACAATAATATAATTATTATTATTTTTTAGCATGGCCAAAACTACCCATAAATCTTTGAGTGGTAATAAATGTATTTCATGATAGGTGCGAACACATGAATATAAAAATTTTGAATCTTTTAGAGACAGAACTTGGTATAGTACATAATATTCCTTAGGAAAAACGTGCTACCTCTAATGCTGATGGTGAAATTTTTTTTGTACAAAAACAGAATTTAAAATGCAGTACTTGTAACAGTTGAGTAGATTTACAGTAATATAGATGTAATTTAAAGACACTATAAAGCTCATAATCTGTATTCTGTTTTCTGTTAACAAGTTTAGGCATCCATAAACAAGAACTAGAAATAATTTGTACAGAGTGTAGAAAGTATTATATATGTATTGAACTGTAAACAGTGATATCTAAAGACCAGAGGTATGACCACCACATATTCCTCCATGGTACAAATGAGTCTTTTTCCTCAATGCTGAAAAAAAAAGGCTATACCAATGTAAAGAATTTTCATGTACCTCATAGAGATCAAGCTGGAGAGTGGGATTCTTTTGCACCTCTCGTCCATCATCCCTGTAGTGGTGACAGGAAATGTGAGGACAAAGAGTGGCATGAGGGCTTATGAAGCGAGCAGCATCAGCTGTTGGTTTCAGGATACAGATGACTGTGGATCACCCAAGGCCGGAACACAGTAATACTTAAAGGAGTTATAAATATCAGCAAAGAGGTACTCACCGAGGCCAAGATGCAGAGAGCGGTGGCTGTTGCGACTCAGCTCACACCACCCCTAGAGGTGATAGTGGGTTGCACCAAGAGAAACAAGCCTCCAGCGGGATAACTGACTTGTGTGAAGGTCTTGAAGAGGGCTTGTGCAGGATGGACCAGACCAGAAGGTAAGTAGCAAGCAAGTCTGTAAAACAGGTAAGAAAAGTGCAGAAACAGGCCGAGGTTCAAACACAAGTAATCAGTCCAGGAGCTAGCAAGGCTGAGTGCAGAGGACAATCCAGAGGCAGGTCGAGGGTCAAACACAGGTATCAGTCCGGAAGCCAGCAAGGCTAAGTGCAGCAGATAGAGTATAATCCAGAGGCAGGCCGAGGGTCAAACCCAGGTATCAGTCCGAGAGCCAGCGAGGCTAAGTGCAGCAGACAAAGGTTAATCCAGAGGCAGGCCGAGGGTCAAACACAGGTATCAGTCCGGTAGGCAGCAAGGCTAAGAGTAGGAAGTCCATTAAACAAGCCAGAGGTCAGGTCAGGGGAGAATCAGTGTAGTCTTCAGGCAATCCGGGTCACAACAGGAAGTGGCAAACAGGAACAGGAAGCAGAGGAACACAGGTGAGCTGAGACAAACCAGCAACTTGTCTGTGTGCTAAGGATCCTTTTATAGGCTGGTCTGGGAATTCACGTTATGTGTGCGCACGCCTCTCAGTAGAGCCGCAAATGTGCGTGTGCCGGAGCGCCGATCCATGGCAAATTTGTGTGCGTCTTTGCGCAGGGAGATGGGGAGTTTGATCCAAATTACTTCCCTGATAGTAAAGCTTCATTTTTTATTTTCTAAATAGGTTTCTTTAACTAGTGCATTGTTGGTTCACTTACCTTTTCCTTCGATTTCCCTTCTAAATGTTTTTTTTCTTTGTCTGAATTTCTCACTTCCTGTTTCTCCTCAGTAAATATCACACCATCATCCGAGCTGTGTTTAGTCAGCCAGAACAGCTTACTGAACATCTTACTGAGGAGGAACAGGAAGTGAGAAATTCAGACCAAGAAAACATTTACAACCCCTTTAATCAAAATACAGGAGTAAAGCCAGGACACAAGTCAAAAAGGTCGTCAACAGCCAGGCGATGGGGTACAGGAACATCAGGCAGAGTCATAATACAAGCTAAGGTCAGATCATATCCAGCCAGCAAGGTAAAGGAACATAAAGCAAAGGGGGAATCAGGGTACAAGCAGAGGTCACAACAGGTAGGCAGGAATCCAAAGAGGTCAGAGGCAAGCTGGGTCTCTGGGAAGGCATTTGTAGCAGGTTAGGGCACAGGTAAAGTGGGAACTAGCTGTAGACCACTCAGCAATGTGTTCATGTAATAATCCCCCTTAAATAGGCTTAAATGGCAGTACCAAGTGTACACATGTGCCTGCACACACACAACATACTGTGCGCGCTAGTATGTTTGCACGGTCGTGCCAATATGCGTTTTGCAGCCCTTTATGTGCACGAGCACGCAAAAATCTTCTCATTCTGCCACGTACTGGACTTTTCTTACATAATTATATCACAAAACAGTACTTTCCATTTACAATTACAGTTACATAAAAATATATACATATATGCTTTTGTTGTAGTGGAGACATAGGAATTGCTCAATGTGTTGGAAATAGTCAGCTTTTTCAGGAGTTCAGTACGGGCTAATTCTATAGGAGATATGGAAACATGTATGAAGCCAGGTGCCCACCTACAGAAGAACTCAGGTTCCTTTCCCCCTCCCTCCTGCCACTGTGTTGTAAACTGAGCAGACACATCAGGCTGTGTGTATGCCGAGGCTAATTGACCAAGCCTGCAAGTGTTATATAGTGGTATATAATCCACACACATCAAATGTGAAAAAGAGAACAAACATAAATTGGGGCAAATATAAAATGTGTATCAATGCTAAATGAAACAACACATATAGAAAAGAGTCCAAATCTACCAAAGGCTCTTAAAGAGCTATTAAGAAATAATGTCCATAGTGAAAATTCCCAAAGTGCCTTGTGCATTATACCAAAGTGACACTTTATCACAGCTTCCGTGCCAGATAGTGAAGTCACTTTTCCCTGTACCCCTGCAGAGGTGAAAAGCATGTAATCATAGCTGCCTCTGGTCCTGATGTCCCGGTGGCCAATACGACTTCCTCCACCATGGCGTTGGTTAAATAATGGGGTATCCACATGCAATTGAGTATAAAAAATGGGCACTCATAGTGTAAACCTGATTAAATCTGATTAATCAAATGTATTTTAAAAAAGTGTGTAACATTAAAAAGTAGGGGCTATAAACGCCCAAACAAACACAAAAATCGGAACAAGTCCTGAGGTCTGGACCGGAAGTCCTGAAAGTGATGTGAATGCATACAAAGCTCCGACTTATGCTTTTCATCATAGGACATCGTCTGAGGCGGTGCCATCTTGGTGCACCTCACGTCTTTTATAGTAAGTGAAGGTACTAGCGTAGCCCTTTCCATTTAGCCGCATATCATGGAGCTCATTAAGAGGTTTCTTGAAGTGGAGCATTGCCTTATCTACCACATAGAATCCATCATAGTCAGTAGGTGATAGTTATTCAATAAGGTGGATATGTGATAAATACCATGGTGAAAAAACACCCACGCCCCCTAGTGGTCTGAATAAATAGTGTGTATGTCAGTGCACCTCCGTTCACCATATTACAAAGCAGGTGTTATCTGATAAAACTATACAAATGATTTAAATGTATTAAAATAAAAATTAAAAATATGGCATATATTAAATGCATTTAAAGGAGATAGAAGGAGAATATGATAGGACAGGAATCTCAAAAAATATATTTGTCAAAAGTCCACACTAAATTAATTAGTGAACCAATTTAATTAAATGTAGCTCAATATATTCATATACAATAAAAAAGTAGGCTGTTCTGGGAATAACACTGAGATTATTAATACTCTGCGCCCCAGAGAAGTCAACAATGGTGATCATCCTAAAAAAGATTTTTAAACTGTCCCAGAGCCACCCCCACCAAATCATTCTCTGCCACTATTACCTTTTGTACCTCCACCCCTCCCTTTAGAATGTAAGCAGGGCCCTCCTGTACCTTTTGTATTGAACTGTACTGTAATTGTGTTGTCCCTCTATACATTGTATAATTGATAGGTGTGCAAGAAACTTTGTGGATGGAGACAAACTGCCCACATCCCTAATAAGCTGAATACAAAACCAATTTTTTCCTCTAGTGGGACTTTAATTAGGCAGTAGTCTCCAAAGTTATAACAAAGTATACATTTTATTGCATAAAAAAGAAAAATCACATAAATAACAATAAGAACATGGGGATGCACAGTGATTACTAGAAGATGCACAAAAAACTACAGTTTTCATATACCAACATGTTAGGGATAATATCACCATGAATATCGATCCCAGCTCAATAATGGGACCAAAAAACGGCCTGATGCTTTCAAGGTTGTTAAGAGATCTAACCTCTTCTTCAGGGGCTGATGATGTATTACATTCCCATCTATAAGCATTATAAGAAAACACAAGTAATGGTAAACAAACAGTATTTACATATAATTAATCTTTTTCAAACAATATTTGAATAAAGACATGATCAAAAAATTGTATGGTATATTCTAACCATGTAATGCTGTACATCACTGTTCAGAGGGTATCCAACATATTAAAAAGGTATAGTGGAGAAATGTCTGCCAACTGGCATCAGATCTGTGACTCAATGAGAAGAAAAAGGAGGGTACAATCGATTCGTCACTCGAGCTGCACACAAGGGGCGTATTCCACCCAAAAATGGTAATGTGGCCAAGTAGCTCTATGATCAAGTACAAAAAATATGTTGGAAAAAATTGGTTTTGTATTCTCTATACATTGTAAAGCACTTTGTAAACTGTTGGCGCTATATAAATTGTGTATAATAATAATAATAATAAACAAAATATAGAGGACTGTGAGTGGTGAAATAGTGGAAATATGTACACCCTAGATGGAAAACCCTAGGCCTTTGGTGGTCAGACTTCCTGGATATCTCAGGGATACGAACCAGCTTTTAACCAAACTTAAGGATTTTGAGTGGAATAGTAGTTTAAAATGGATAACCTACGATGTTTGCAGTCTATACTCATCCATTCCTCATTCTTTTGAGTTACAGGCAGTTTCAGATTTTTTATCTAAATATAGAAAATACTCTTTGGTCAATCAAGAGTTTATTGTGTTAAGTTTAGAGTAACTGCTTACTCACAACTACTTCATGTTTGACGGAGACTGTTATTTACTGAAGTGTGGCTTCTCATGGTATGGTATGGTGGGAAAGGACTCGCATTTTTGGACATGACAGTCCCCGACGAACAGACACTATTCTACTGTCGCTACATAGACGACTTATTATTCATAGTGTCTAATGAAGCCGACAATTTAGAAGAGTGGTTATCTTATCTAAATGACAATGACTTAAATCTTAGATTTACAGGCTGTTGTGATTCAGAGTCAATCGACTTTCTCAATGTACATTTAAGAGGAGAAGAAAACAAAATTGTTAGCAGTCTTTATATCAACTGCAGGGAATATGCTTTTATAAGCAGATTCTAGTCATCCTAAACACACACTGAGTGGCATCCCAGTGGGACAGTTTCTGCGACTAAAACGCATTCGCAATGAAGAAATTAAATATGTTTAAACGATTTGTCAACAGAGGTTATTCCAAATCTATTTTATATAGAGCAATGAATACTGCCACCAAAACACCATGTGAAAAGTTACTGTACGAACATAGGAAGGGAGACAAGAAGAATGTTAAGAGAAGGAATGAAAATGTAAATAGAAACAAATCTTCTTCCATCCAAACTCCATTTTTTCCATTTCATTCAGTCCCCAGTTCAACAATATTAGAGGCATTGTTATTAAATACTTACCCATTTTGTCCAACGACCCCATTTTTTCACAAATCCTTTTAAAAAGACTTATCACAGTGTCACGTAGGGAACCCACTTTTGGTGGAACGTTGTCACCTAGTCTTTTTAGTAGTAGCAAATCACGGGCCCACTGGCTACAATTTAGATGCCCATGTTGTACTCATATTTTGAAAGGCGACACCATACAGGCCACAGCAGTTATTAAATCATCTAAGATTACATCATTTATTAATTGCAATACAAGATATTTGGTGTCATTACCTGCAAGTCATGTCAAATGCAATATGTTGGTCGAACAACTTGCAGGTTACGAGATCGCCTTTATGACCATTTATATGTTATTGAAAAAAAAAATCACAATACGAACATAGCGAGACATTGGAATGGCATACACCAAAAGAATGTGTCTGATTTGGGCATCCAAGTGGTGGAAAGAATTTTGATGCCAGTAAAAGGGGGAGATAAATTTAAAATCCTCTGTAGAAGAGAAGTCTATTGGATATTTTTTCTTAACACAAGAAAGCCAGCCGGCATGAACTTCGAATGGGACGTGTCCCATTTTTATGAATGCATATTCGCATATGTAAACGTGATTTACTATATGCAGAGGTGTATATAATTGTAGAAACACCAATATGGAGTATTCTAAAAAGTATAGCTTAGCTAGAAAAAATTGTCTTCATTATAACATAATAGGTCTAGCCGAGTAAAATTATTCACATACGTATATATACACATTTCTTTAGAAAGTAATGGTGCAGGGGTGTATATTATTGTTATTATTTTTAGCTCGATTTAAGTTTATTTTGTTATATATAAATAACTTAATTATATTATAACATAGGATAAATTGTGGCCTTATGGTCTGACTGTGAGAAAGTTCACATAAACCAGTCAAGTTTAAACTTAGCCGATCAATTGATTATTTGTAATGTTTTGAACAAACTATATCGATATCATGTAATCTAATGTCATCAAATGCATTCATTTATGGTATGGTTTTATTTTTCATTTTTGTTTTTAGGTTTTTTTAAATGATGTGGAATGAGTCTTTCATTGATGTAAGAATCTTTTTTCAATCACGAAATTGAACATGCAGGTCTGATATGTCCATGCATAAAGGGTTAATATACTACTCATAGAGTTGTAGCATCAGCTGCTTTATCAATCTAATTGAAGATGGATCCTTGCATGTGAACGAGGGCATCAGCTTGCCCCCTGATTGGATCTTCACTTTCTTCAGCTTGCCCCCTGATTGGATCTTCACTTTCTGTATATGTGTATATATACCATGTCATTATATGTTTGCTTTATCTATGATTAAGCACCAGCGAGAGTGGTGTGAAACGCGTTCGAAATTTGCAATTTTAATCTGTTTTTGTACAGACTGTATCTTCAATAAAGGAAATGACAATTTTTGGAGTGCGGCTGTTTGGATCTTTATTTACTAAAATGTTTTGGTACGATGCCAGATCATCGGATTTGTGTTTAATCAGTACAGTTTTCAGCTGAAAATGCAATACAAATACACTACAAGATGTTGTATGAGAATATTTGTACTTTAATAACCTCTTCATTTTCTATCTGTGGATTAGCATGCATTCGTCCGATAATCTCATCGTGTATACTACGCTTTATTCTCCCACAATACTAAAACGGAAAAAAAAAAAAAACACTAACACCTAGCTATAGACAGAGCCTATAAGCACCGTATTCCGAGGGCTCCTTTAAATATGTCAGAGCCTAAAAGCAGCACACCCCCAAGGCTCCTTTAGATGTGAAAAAGACTAGGAGATCCACATTAATAGCTGAAGCATTCCTTTAGGCAGACCACTATCAGGCCAACCACTCAATATGTCTTATATTTACTGTATATGCCAAAAAGTTTGTCTTGTAGGAGAGTAAGGAGTACTCATTCACAAAAAACATATGTACAGGTAGCTCTATCCCCATAGGAGTTGCCAGAATATTTTCTTGCTTTAACTCTTCAGCCAGGCACACAGTATTTTCCACAGCCAGGCACACACTTAAGGGCCGTACACATGATCTGACTTTTTGACAACAGACATGCAAATTAGCTATTTTAAGGCAACATCCGACCGTGTGTATGCTCCATCGGACAAACTTTTTTGTTTTTTATCGGACAAATGTTGGTTGTGCGAACAGACAAACTTTTCGACAACATACCGTATTTATTGGCGTATAACACGTGCCGGCGTATAACACGCACCCCAAGTTTAGAAGGGAATTTTAAAGAAAAAAACTTTTAGGAGGGAAGTTTAAGGAAAAAAAACTTACATTTAAATTCCCATCAATGCAGCCTTATCAGTGTCCATCTGCAGCCTTGTCAGTGTCATTTGCAGCCTTGTCATGCAACCTTGTCCATCATTGCACCCTTGTCAGTGTTATATGCAGCTTTGTCATGCAGCCTGTCTATCATTGCAGCCTTGTCCATCATTGCAGCCTGTCCATCATTGCAGCCTGTCCATCATTGCAGCCTTGTCCATTATTCCAGCCTGTCCATCATTGCAGCCTTGTCCATCATTGCAGCCTTGTCCATCATTGCAGCCTTGTCAGTTCCATTTTCAGCCTTGTCTGTTTTAATTTTCAGGTTTTATTTTTAAAAATGGTGCCGCCGAGATGTCCTGTGTATCTCGACGGTGCTCCGTAGCTCTCGGCCACCTTCGGCCGTTCTCGGGCGGCTTTCGGCCACCTTCGGCCCTCCTCGACGGTTTTCGGCTGCCTTTGGCCCTTCTCGTCAGCTTTCAGCCGCTCTGAGCCATTCTCTGCGGTTTTCGGCTGCCGAGGAGGGCCGTAGGCAGGCAAAATCTGCCGAGGAGGGCCGAAGGCAAGCCGCCAAGAACAGCCGAAGGCGGCCGGAAGCCGCAGAGAAGGGCCGAAGGCGGGCGAAATCCGCCGAGAGGGGCCGAAGGCGGCTTAAAAAATAGTGGAGGATCGGCGTATAACACGGACCTGCAATTTTCCCCTGATTTTAAGGGGAAAAAAGTGATATACGCCGATAAATACGGTAAGTCCGATGGAGCAAAGTCCGATTGTGTGTACAGAAAACCATCAGACATTACAAACACGCATCCTCAGAACCAAAAGATCAGACAATAATACAGAAGTTGACCAAAGGTGGCGGTAAAGAGCAGAAAAACCCAGTGATTTGGTGAAAGTTGGCTGAAAAAGTCAGATCGTGTGTATGCTTAACAAGTTCAGAGGCAATGCCCTTTGTACAAAAGTCCACGGGAAAGTTTGTATAAAATCCAGTCGTGTGTATGAGGCTTCAGGCTCGTTTCTTGAATAATTAGTCTAGTGGTTTTGGTTGTTTTTGAAGTTTTATTGAGAACTTGGATAGGGAAGGGAATGTAGAGAGATACTCCAGATTCAACTAAGTACAGGGAGGACAACTTCAACTTGGCTGTGGAATTCCTACTTGAAGCAACATGCACTCTTGAGCAAGTCCTCTATGAGAAGGGTAGACTATTACTCTTTGGGACATTAGCCAATATCCCCTTTCTGCTGTACCCCTGTAGCTGACTTTCCTAGCACAGAGGGGTAGCCTACAAAAGAACAAGCCCCTAGATCCTTGGTCTGAACTCACATGAGTCACATCCTCTCAGGCATGGCTCCCCTAAGTCAGCTCTTCAGAAGACATGGCTCAGCTCTCCAGATTCCAGACCTCAAGCCTGAGGCAGCATGGCAGCAGGTACTACAGAGGGCAAGACCCCCCCCCCCCCCTCCTCAGCTGGACTCTCCGCTACAGGCAAAGACCACCTCCTGTGTCTCCTCACTGAAAATACATACCCCTTCCCAGCATGCATAGGAGCCCCTATGCCTGCAATTGGCTGAGATGGCATGAGTCACTCCTGTCCACCCAACAGTTTTCAAAATGACCTGGATACAGATGAGTCAATGCAAACACAGTAACACTTGTTAAACACACAGGATTCCCTAGCTTTACCAATTCAGTCTCCCTGTTAAGCAGGAAAACGACTATATTTTACCTTAGTCTCATGTTAAGCATGAGACCACAATATTCTAATTATATACATCCTAGCAACCTACTTAGGAGGGTGCTACATACATATTATATAAACACACACTTTTCTGAGAGCTCAGTACCAGCAAGTTCTATAATAGGAACTACTATATGGAAACATATAGTAAAAAAAACTGTATAATTACCATACAACTGTATGTCAATGTATATATGTCATTTGAAAGCTCAAAAATCACAACAAGAAATCATTA
The DNA here is from genome assembly GCF_037356315.1 of Lithobates pipiens. Classification (NCBI taxonomy): domain Eukaryota; kingdom Metazoa; phylum Chordata; class Amphibia; order Anura; family Ranidae; genus Lithobates; species Lithobates pipiens. The sequence continues at coordinate 252,727,322 of NW_027507903.1, read as the reverse complement.
TATACATTAATGGTTGCTGTAAAAGCCCTCCTGGGGTGAGTGCAGGGGCACAAAACAGGAGGTACACCTAGGGGTTCAGTAAATTCACACAGTTTGATAGTATCACCAGTGAAGATAAGCGATAGTGTATAGATAGACATTGGGGGAGATTTACTAAAACTGTATATTTAGAATCGGGTGCAGCTGTGCATGGTAGCCAATCAGCTTTTAACATCAGCTGATTCAATTAAGCTTTGCCAATAAAACCTACTATCAGGCCTTACATTCACAAAAAAAATTGTAAATAAAGATTTGCTCTCAACACAACAAAAAAACAAAAAAATTTACCCACAATGTAAATCCATCATCAGTCATGCTGTCCAGCAATCCTCAAAGATGATGAACAACGCTTGCTAAAAGACCAACTTGTTCAATCCCGTCCACTCACAATATAAACGGCAGCTCTCTGGCCCCTCTGCTAAGGACTCATTCAGACAGGCAAAGATCCCCATCCTCTGTGCTGAACCACATTTTGCTGCATCTGCATCCAGCTCGGTGCTATACCCAGGCAGTTCATAGAGGTAGATGCAGACACAGCAGCTGCAATGACACAGTTGCATATCAAAATTTGACATGAGGGTAGGAGCAGGTGCACAGATCCAAATACACACACTTTGTTCAGAGGTGGATGCAGATGCAGAATAAAATGTGGCTCAGCACAGAGGACGGGGCTCATCTGAATCAACCCCAAATGTAAACAATGTAGCATACTTGGCCAATGAAGTCAAGGAGCATAATGTAACAAAAATTAACACTTAATCTAGATTCTCCTGGTTTTCTCATTGTCACTACAATAGAAGAAACCCAATCAGATGCATCATTTATTTTTTTAATCACATCATGTTAATCACATCCCCTGCAATGCACAGGCTTTATGGCTCCTGCACCTTAAAGTGGCCACTTGCTGGGCCTACAATGGTATGTTTATTGGTACTTTGCCACCTCTTTTCCTGGAAAATTTTACAATACTTTTGGCTAAACTGAGCATGTTAAAGTGTACTCATACCCTAAACTTTTTTTTTCCAGTAGAGTTTAGAATTGCTAAAACCTTATTTTTTTGCTGTCTGCATTCCAGTGGGGAGAATTTTCCTCATTCCCAGCAGAAAGTTAAAGGAAATCTTTGTAAGGGGGGAGCGCCCCTTTGAAGATGCACTGTAGGACGAAACACGTAGGTGTAGCAGTGACATCATCACGCTCCCCTAAAGGACCTCAGTGTATTTGTGATATGCTTGTATCTCATTGTGGATTGTGATGACATAGTATTTGTTTTTAATAAATCAAGTTTTAATTATACTTCACTATTTGGATTTTCCTAAAGCCCTGTAGCCACAGACACTAAAGAATGACCACTATTTCAGTAAACAGTACACTACATAAAACGTTGTTTGCACTTTACCTTGGACAGCGTTCCTCACTACAAAGTCTATGTAGGTCTGAGTACACAGGCAAATGACTGGAGGGATCTCAGGGATTTTTTATTTTCCAGATTTATATGATAATAGAAACCTACTTACCCTGATCAACTCCCGTACACTTAATATGATGCAAACAGGACAATCTGCAAACTATCAACTCATACAATGTGTACATATATGGATTTAATAGTGCAATAAATGTAAAAAATATAAATATTTTTCAGCTACAAACCGTACTACCAGATTTCTCTATTTATGCCAAAAGCAACAAAAACACAATATCCAGTTCTGCAGAAAGTCATATTTTAGCTTAATTTTCCAGTGTGCTATCACATACAGTATATGATAAATCAGGTTCCAGTTCTTAAATTTAGTAACAGCGGATACATCCTGCTTCCAGCAATTTTCTAATGTTTTGGCTAAGATTAGCAAAGTAAAGCCCTGACCTCAACAATGTCACTGGAGATACTGAACGACGAGACTAAACAATATAGAGAAAGAACATTTATCATCCCAGATTTAATACCTAAAACATAACTCAGATATAATATATTTAGTTCTATACAGTGCCTTAGCCAAAGGGCATTAATTAAAGCAAGAGCGAGCAATTCACTTAATAGCTATAGATAAGCAAACCTGCCAGTTCAGATCTAACTCAGATCCCCTCAATTTTATTTTACATATCTCCTTCAGTAGGAAGGGGACACAGCATAAGGAAGAATAAAATGAAGAATGAGAATGAGAGAACTTTAAACTGAACATGGACTGCGGTATATACAATATGTCCAATGTAGAGTGAAACAGTTCTTATGGAAGCAAGACATACCGTTTTCTTTCATTTGCATTATTCACACCACATTTCAACACCTGTCTTTATAGACATACTATTAAAGCTGAATTCTAGGAATTCAGCCGCTTTGTAAAAAGTGAAGACACACCATGAGTTAAGTCCAAGGATTTTCAGATCTGCATGACATCTCCAGGGCCTATCTCTATTATTTATATCTGACATGTTTATTGCACTGCTGGCAACTGCACTTGGGGCTGTGAGAGAGGAGAAAGGCACACAGAACAGCTATGCACTCCCCTCCCTCTTCTGCCTATTCACAAAAGCCTTTGTATTTTGTGAATGTGTTCACATAATACAAAGGCTTCTGTGAATGGACAGGAGAAGGTGAGGGGCAGGCATAGCAGTTATAGTGACTCAATTCAAGATGCAGAGCTCAGAAGGATCCTGGAATAGTGATGGACGAACTTCCGACGGGACGTTTCGCGAACGCGAAACGCGAACGGACACAAACGTTCGCGAAAACGACCGTTCGCCGCGGGCTCCATTGACTTCAATGGGAGGCGAATTTCGCAAACCTTTAGGTCGAATTTGCGGCCACGGGGTAATTATTAGGGGGTAGCACGTAGTCCCACCACCTGGACAATAGCATAATACATGTATGAGGTGAATTTGGGATCGATAACTACAAGCATTTTTTTTTTATTTGGGAAATTGTTCTGACAATTCAGGACTATGGAGCTAATGAAGGCAATGGAGGAGAGGGAAGGTCAGGGACCAGGGTAGGCAAACAAGAGGGTGCAGGAGATACAGAGCACTGACAGCAGCACCGTAATACAGAGCACTGACATCAGCACCGTGACATACAGCGCTGACAGCAGCTCCGTGACATACAGCGCTGACAGCAGCTCCGTGACATACAGCGCTGACAGCAGCTCCGTGACATACAGCGCTGACAGCAGCTCCGTGACATACAGCGCTGACAGCAGCTCCGTGACATACAGCGCTGACAGCAGCACCGTGACATACAGCGCTGACAGCAGCTCCGTGACATACAGCGCTGACAGCAGCTCCGTGACATACAGCGCTGACAGCAGCTCCGTGACATACAGCACTGACAGCAGCTCCGTGACATACAGCGCTGACAGCAGCTCCGTGACATACAGCGCTGACAGCAGCACCGTGACATACAGCGCTGACAGCAGCTCCGTGACATACAGCGCTGACAGCAGCTCCGTGACATACAGCGCTGACAGCAGCTCCGTGACATACAGCGCTGACAGCAGCTCCGTGACATACAGCGCTGACAGCAGCTCCGTGACATACAGCGCTGACAGCAGCTCCGTGACATACAGCGCTGACAGCAGCTCCGTGACATACAGCGCTGACAGCAGCTCCGTGACATACAGCGCTGACAGCAGCTCCGTGACATACAGCGCTGACAGCAGCTCCGTGACATACAGCGCTGACAGCAGCACCGTAAGCAGCCCCAGGAGGAAGTCAGCACAGCACAGGGATGGTGTGATCCCCTCATAATAAGAACCCCCAGGAGGAAGTCAGCACAGCACAGGGATGGTGGGAGCCCCTCATAATAAGAACACCCAGGAGGAAGTCAGCACAGCACAGGGATGGTGGGAACCCCTCATAATAAGCAGCCCCAGTAGAAATATGACACCGCTCAACCTCTTCAAAGAGGAGGGTAGGGGCATATAGTACGGTGTGCTTTTTTGGGTCAGGGAAGTGAGCCAAATGAATTAAGAAGGTCTGTGTGCTTGATTCCAAAAATTGTTTATAGACATATACATGGTCTACTGATCACATGTGTTGAATTCCTCCGAGATCCATGCCTCATTCATTTTTAGAAATGTGAGGTAGTTAACACTGTGGTGAGCTAGGCGAGTACGCTTATCGGTCACAATCCCCCCTGCTGCGCTGAACGTCCTTTCGGACAGGACACTGGATGAGGGGCAAGCCAACAGTTCGATTGCAAATTGGGCAAGCTCTGGCCAGAGGTCAAGCCTGCCCACCCAGTAGTCTAGGGGTTCATCACTCCTCAGAGCGTCCACATCGGCCGTTAACCCAATGTAGTCGGACACCTGACGGTCTAGGCGTTCCCTGATGCTGGATCCGGATGACACCTGTCGATGGGTCGGCTGAAAGAATGACCTCATATCCGAAGTCACCAACACATCTTCAAACCGGCCTCTTCTTGCAGGCGCTGTTGGATTGGTACCCGCAAATCCTTCTCTGGGAGTGGGAATTGCTCCTCTGCCAGCGCACGCAAAAGCAGAATGCAGCATTTCTCGAAGCAAGGCCTGGAAGTGCTGCATTCTGACAGCCCTCTGCGACGGCGGTAACATTTCCGCCATTTTGTGTTTGTACCGGGGGTCTAAGTACGTTGCCACCCAGTACTGGTCCTTGACCCTCATGCTTTTTATACGGGGGTCCCTATTAAAACACTGGAGCATGAAGGCCCCCATTTGCACTAAAGTGGAAGCGGTGTGGTGGCCTGGCTCCTGCTCATCATCCAGGATAATGTCGTCCTCTTCATTCTCCTCTCCCCATCCTCGCACAACAGGGATCCCAGAAAGGTTTAAAGCATGCTCTTCTTGCTCCTGCTCATCCGCCCCGGCACCATCCTCCTCTGACTCCTCATCAGACTCCTGTTGTTGACTTGTCTCAGATAGAGTAGCCCCCCCTGGGAATTCATCCAGCATTGCGACTTCCTCATCTTCCCGCTCCTGCTCCTCCACAGCCTGATCAATGACACGACGCAATGCACGCTCCAGAAAGAAGGCATAAGGTACCATGTCACTGATGGCGCCATGGCTGCGACTGACCAGTTTGGTGATCTCCTCAAATGGCCGCAGAAGTCTGCATGTGTCGCGCATGAGCAGCCACTGGCGCGGTGAAAAAAAACCCAGCTCCCCAGAACCGTTTCTTTCGCAGAGTTCATACAGGTAGACGTTAACTGCACGTTTCTGCTGGAGCAGCCTATCAAGCATATAGAAGGTTGAGTTCCATCGCGTCGGGCAATCGCAAATAAGACGTCTGACCGGCAGATGGTGTCGCCGCTGAATGTCAGCAAGGCGAGCCATGGCCGTGTAAGATCTTCTGAAATGGGCCGAGATTTTCCTTGCCTGCCGCAAGATGTCCTGGACCCCAGGGTATTTGACAAGGAATCGCTGCACGACCAAGTTTAAGACGTGTGCCATGCACGGCACGTGCGTGATTTTGCCCTGTTTCAATGCGCTAAGCAGATTGGCACCGTTGTCACACACCACTTTACCAACTGTCAAATTGAGCGGTGTTAGCCACTCATCTGCCTGTGAACGCAAAGCTGAAAGGAGTGCCGGGCCAGTGTGGCTCTTTGCTTCCAGGCACAACAGACGCAGCACGGCATGGCAACGTCTCACCTGGCATGTGGAATAGGTTCTGGGGAGCTTGGGCGGTGCAGTGGAAGAGACGCTAGCAGCGGAAAAGGAGGAGGCAGCTGAGGAGGAGAGGGAGGAGGATGGAGTAGGAGGAGGAGAAGAAGAGTCAGGCCTGCATGCAATCCGTGGCGGTAAAACCAAATCTACACGGGTGCCACGGGTTACATGCTTGACGGCCGTCAGAAGGTTCACCCAGTGGGCAGTAAAACTGATATACCTTCCCTGCCCGTGTTTGCTAGACCACGTGTCTGTGGTCAGATGTATCTTGGCACCGACACTGTGTGCCAGAGATACATTCACTTGCCGCTGAACATGGCCATATAGCTCTGGGATGCCCTTCTCTGAGAAATACTTCCTTCCTGGGACCTTCCATTGTGGTGTTCCAATGGCCACAAATTTGCGAAAGGCCTCCGAGTCCACCAGTTTATATGGCAGTAGTTGGCGGGCTATGAGTTCTGACAAGCCAGCCGCCAACCGTTGGGCAAGAGGGTTATCCGGCGTCATCATTTTTTTACGCTCAAACATTAGGCCCACGGAAGCCTGCCTTTTTGCAGAAAAATGTGAGCTTGGCGTGATGGAAGGTGGAGTGGAGGACAATTGTGAGGAGAGAGGAGAAGGAGAAGTAGAAGACGAGGCTGGACGGTGAGAGCCTGCAGTGTGGCTTTGTGTGTTCCGTTGCTCCCACTGGGCTCGGTGATGGCTGCTCATGTGCCTTCTTAAGGCGGTCGTCCCTAGGTGAGTATTGGGCTTACCGCGACTAACGCGTTGACTGCAAAGATTGCAGATGGCAACGCTATTGTCAGCAGCGGACACGTTAAAAAAAGCCCACACTGCGGAGCCATGTGCCGGTGTCCTGGGAGCGCCAGATGTGACCGTACATGGTCGATGACTCGCTCCTGATACATTTGCAGTCTGCTTTGTCCCTGCTGTGCAATGTAAGTCATTGCTGCTTCTCCTCCCTATCTGCTGGTCCATATCTCCCTCTGAACTCCCCTCCTCTTCCTCTCTTGTGGGCACCCACGTGACATCACTAGACACGTCATCATCAACGTCACCTTCCCCACCGCTATAAGTAGAGTAGGCAGCAACACCGGGGACCAACCTCCTCCTTGGGCTGATCTGGGTACTGGCGTCAGACTGCTGAGTAGCGCTTGTTGCTACCTCCTCTTCCTGATCCAATACCAAGAGTGGCTGCGCATCAGAAATGTCCTCTTGATATGGATCGGAAAATAATTCCAGTGACTCAAGCGGAAGGTATGTGGTGGTGGTGGTGGTGGTCGTGTTGTTGGTGGTAGTGTCTTTGGGGGTGCACATAGCAGAGAGTGAAGAAGAGGGTGCAGATCGAGAGGATGAGGAGGGTGCAGAAGAGTAAGGCTGAGCGAGCCACTCAACCAAGTCTGGTGCATCCTTTAAAGTAATTGAACGCACCTTCTGCAACTTCCCACTTTGGCTCAAGCCTGTTGCTCCTGCCCTACCCCTACCACCCCTGCGGAAGGGCCTGCCTCTTCCTCTGCATGTCATTTTTTAAATGACCCTGTGACAAAACTCTTAGTCCCTATACCGCTGAAGGACTGCTGCAGTATAGGTGAGCGGTCAGCAGTGGTGCACGTCAACCCTATCTATTGTGGACCTATAGCGGTCCTTACAGAACAGCAGACTGTACCGCACTCAAGCCTATGTACCGTAGCACCCTATACCAAGTTACCAGTCCTTATAAGAACTTTTGTGGACCAAGCAGGTTGTGTATTAGTGTTTAGCAGACTGTACGTCAGTCCCTATACCGCTGAAGGACTGCTGCAGTATAGGGCAGCGGTCAGCAGTGGTGCACGTCAACCCTATCTATTGTGGACCGATAGCGGTCCTTACAGAACAGCAGACTGTACCGCACTCAAGCCTATGTACCGTAGCACCCTATACCAAGTTACCAGTCCTTATAAGAACTTTTGTGGACCAAGCAGGTTGTGTGTTAGTGTTTAGCAGACTGTGCGTCAGTCCCTATACCGCTGAAGGACTGCTGCAGTATAGGGCAGCGGTCAGCAGTAGTGCACGGCAACCCTATGTATTGTGGACCGATAGCGGTCCTTACAGAACAGCAGACTGTAACGCACTCAGGCCTATGTACCGTAGCACCCTATACCAAGTTACCAGTCCTTATAAGAACTTTTGTGGACCAAGCAGGTTGTGTGTTAGTGATTAGCAGACTGTACGTCAGTCCCTATACCAATGAAGGACTGCTGCAGTATAGGGCAGCGGTCAGCAGTAGTGCACGGCAACCCTATGTATTGTGGACCGATAGCGGTCCTTACAGAACAGCAGACTGTAACGCACTCAGGCCTATGTACCGTAGCACCCTATACCAAGTTACCAGTCCTTATAAAAACTTTTGTGGACCAAGCAGGTTGTGTGTTAGTGTTTAGCAGACTGTGCGTCAGTCCCTATACCGCTGAAGGACTGCTGCAGTATAGGGCAGCGGTCAGCAGTGGTGCACGTCAACCCTATCTATTGTGGACCGATAGCGGTCCTTACAGAACAGCAGACTGTACCGCACTCAAGCCTATGTACCGTAGCACCCTATACCAAGTTACCAGTCCTTATAAGAACTTTTGTGGACCAAGCAGGTTGTGTATTAGTGTTTAGCAGACTGTACGTCAGTCCCTATACCGCTGAAGGACTGCTGCAGTATAGGGCAGCGGTCAGCAGTGGTGCACGTCAACCCTATCTATTGTGGACCGATAGCGGTCCTTACAGAACAGCAGACTGTACCGCACTCAAGCCTATGTACCGTAGCACCCTATACCAAGTTACCAGTCCTTATAAGAACTTTTGTGGAACAAGCAGGTTGTGTGTTAGTGATTAGCAGACTGTACGTCAGTCCCTATACCAATGAAGGACTGCTGCAGTATAGGGCAGCGGTCAGCAGTAGTGCACGGCAACCCTATGTATTGTGGACCGATAGCGGTCCTTACAGAACAGCAGACTGTACTGCACTCAGGCCTATGTACCGTAGCACCCTATACCAAGTTACCAGTCCTTATAAAAACTTTTGTGGACCAAGCAGGTTGTGTGTTAGTGTTTAGCAGACTGTGCGTCAGTCCCTATACCGCTGAAGGACTGCTGCAGTATAGGGCAGCGGTCAGCAGTAGTGCACGGCAACCCTATGTATTGTGGACCGATAGCGGTCCTTACAGAACAGCAGACTGTAACGCACTCAGGCCTATGTACCGTAGCACCCTATACCAAGTTACCAGTCCTTATAAGAACTTTTGTGGACCAAGCAGGTTGTGTGTTAGTGATTAGCAGACTGTACGTCAGTCCCTATACCAATGAAGGACTGCTGCAGTATAGGGCAGCGGTCAGCAGTAGTGCACGGCAACCCTATGTATTGTGGACCGATAGCGGTCCTTACAGAACAGCAGACTGTAACGCACTCAGGCCTATGTACCGTAGCACCCTATACCAAGTTACCAGTCCTTATAAAAACTTTTGTGGACCAAGCAGGTTGTGTGTTAGTGTTTAGCAGACTGTGCGTCAGTCCCTATACCGCTGAAGGACTGCTGCAGTATAGGGCAGCGGTCAGCAGTGGTGCACGTCAACCCTATCTATTGTGGACCGATAGCGGTCCTTACAGAACAGCAGACTGTACCGCACTCAAGCCTATGTACCGTAGCACCCTATACCAAGTTACCAGTCCTTATAAGAACTTTTGTGGACCAAGCAGGTTGTGTATTAGTGTTTAGCAGACTGTACGTCAGTCCCTATACCGCTGAAGGACTGCTGCAGTATAGGGCAGCGGTCAGCAGTGGTGCACGTCAACCCTATCTATTGTGGACCGATAGCGGTCCTTACAGAACAGCAGACTGTACCGCACTCAAGCCTATGTACCGTAGCACCCTATACCAAGTTACCAGTCCTTATAAGAACTTTTGTGGAACAAGCAGGTTGTGTGTTAGTGATTAGCAGACTGTACGTCAGTCCCTATACCAATGAAGGACTGCTGCAGTATAGGGCAGCGGTCAGCAGTAGTGCACGGCAACCCTATGTATTGTGGACCGATAGCGGTCCTTACAGAACAGCAGACTGTAACGCACTCAGGCCTATGTACCGTAGCACCCTATACCAAGTTACCAGTCCTTATAAGAACTTTTGTGGAACAAGCAGGTTGTGTGTTAGTGATTAGCAGACTGTACGTCAGTCCCTATACCAATGAAGGACTGCTGCAGTATAGGGCAGCGGTCAGCAGTAGTGCACGGCAACCCTATGTATTGTGGACCGATAGCGGTCCTTACAGAACAGCAGACTGTAACGCACTCAGGCCTATGTACCGTAGCACCCTATACCAAGTTACCAGTCCTTATAAGAACTTTTGTGGACCAAGCAGGTTGTGTGTTAGTGATTAGCAGACTGTACGTCAGTCCCTATACCAATGAAGGACTGCTGCAGTATAGGGCAGCGGTCAGCAGTAGTGCACGGCAACCCTATGTATTGTGGACCGATAGCGGTCCTTACAGAACAGCAGACTGTACTGCACTCAGGCCTATGTACCGTAGCACCCTATACCAAGTTACCAGTCCTTATAAGAACTTTTGTGGACCAAGCAGGTTGTGTGTTAGTGTTTAGCAGACTGTGCGTCAGTCCCTATACCGCTGAAGGACTGCTGCAGTATAGGGCAGCGGTCAGCAGTAGTGCACGGCAACCCTATGTATTGTGGACCGATAGCGGTCCTTACAGAACAGCAGACTGTAACGCACTCAGGCCTATGTACCGTAGCACCCTATACCAAGTTACCAGTCCTTATAAGAACTTTTGTGGACCAAGCAGGTTGTGTGTTAGTGATTAGCAGACTGTACGTCAGTCCCTATACCAATGAAGGACTGCTGCAGTATAGGGCAGCGGTCAGCAGTAGTGCACGGCAACCCTATGTATTGTGGACCGATAGCGGTCCTTACAGAACAGCAGACTGTAACGCACTCAGGCCTATGTACCGTAGCACCCTATACCAAGTTACCAGTCCTTATAAAAACTTTTGTGGACCAAGCAGGTTGTGTGTTAGTGTTTAGCAGACTGTGCGTCAGTCCCTATACCGCTGAAGGACTGCTGCAGTATAGGGCAGCGGTCAGCAGTAGTGCACGGCAACCCTATGTATTGTGGACCGATAGCGGTCCTTACAGAACAGCAGACTGTAACGCACTCAGGCCTATGTACCGTAGCACCCTATACCAAGTTACCAGTCCTTATAAGAACTTTTGTGGAACAAGCAGGTTGTGTGTTAGTGATTAGCAGACTGTACGTCAGTCCCTATACCAATGAAGGACTGCTGCAGTATAGGGCAGCGGTCAGCAGTAGTGCACGGCAACCCTATGTATTGTGGACCGATAGCGGTCCTTACAGAACAGCAGACTGTAACGCACTCAGGCCTATGTACCGTAGCACCCTATACCAAGTTACCAGTCCTTATAAGAACTTTTGTGGAACAAGCAGGTTGTGTGTTAGTGATTAGCAGACTGTACGTCAGTCCCTATACCAATGAAGGACTGCTGCAGTATAGGGCAGCGGTCAGCAGTAGTGCACGGCAACCCTATGTATTGTGGACCGATAGCGGTCCTTACAGAACAGCAGACTGTAACGCACTCAGGCCTATGTACCGTAGCACCCTATACCAAGTTACCAGTCCTTATAAGAACTTTTGTGGACCAAGCAGGTTGTGTGTTAGTGATTAGCAGACTGTACGTCAGTCCCTATACCAATGAAGGACTGCTGCAGTATAGGGCAGCGGTCAGCAGTAGTGCACGGCAACCCTATGTATTGTGGACCGATAGCGGTCCTTACAGAACAGCAGACTGTACTGCACTCAGGCCTATGTACCGTAGCACCCTATACCAAGTTACCAGTCCTTATAAAAACTTTTGTGGACCAAGCAGGTTGTGTGTTAGTGTTTAGCAGACTGTGCGTCAGTCCCTATACCGCTGAAGGACTGCTGCAGTATAGGGCAGCGGTCAGCAGTAGTGCACGGCAACCCTATGTATTGTGGACCGATAGCGGTCCTTACAGAACAGCAGACTGTAACGCACTCAGGCCTATGTACCGTAGCACCCTATACCAAGTTACCAGTCCTTATAAGAACTTTTGTGGACCAAGCAGGTTGTGTGTTAGTGATTAGCAGACTGTACGTCAGTCCCTATACCAATGAAGGACTGCTGCAGTATAGGGCAGCGGTCAGCAGTAGTGCACGGCAACCCTATGTATTGTGGACCGATAGCGGTCCTTACAGAACAGCAGACTGTACCGCACCCAAGCCTATGTACCGTAGCACCCTAGACAGACCAAGTTACCAGTCCTGATAAAGAGCTTTGTGGAACAAGTGAGTTGTGAATGATTAGCAGACTGCAGCAGAAGGGCAGCAGTCAAGTATAATATTCTTTCTATATTTGGAAGAAAGAATATTATACGTGTACAAGCCTATTACCGTACCACTGATACCAGTCCTGAAAAGAACCTTTGTGGAACTAATAGTAACAGCAAGTCTTTAAAATTATCCTCACTGCCTGACACACTGCTTCCTGCCTGTCCCTATACAAATTGGCAAAAAAGAGTAGGCTGGAACGATTAGCTGGAACAGCTCTTTTGTGGACCTGATAGTAACAGCTAATGATGATGATGATGATGATGATGAAGAAAGACTAATCTGGCTGAGCTGTCCCTAAAATAGCAGCATACAGCGCTCTGTCCCTTTATCTAAACTGACAAAAGAAACTCAGGCTGCTGACCTAACACCTATACCAGTCCTGAAAAGAACTTTTGTGTACCAAATAGCTAGCGTTTTCTCTGTCCCTACTCCACACAGGATCCTTTCCCTACAGTGACAGAAGAAAGAATGTAAAATGGCCACCGGATCGGGTGTATTTATAGGTTAGGGGGAATGTCCAAGTGTCCATGAGCTGTCATGTCTCAATTGGTTGTCCTGTAACACATGATAAACGTGTCACGAAAGGTTAAAGTTCTTGTATACATTAAACACGTAAGTCCGCCGGGGCGAACGACGGAAAAAGGCGTTCGAACCCGCGGACGGCGAAAGTCGGAAATTCGCCGCGAAACGACCGCCGGGCGAACCGTTCGGCCATCACTATCCTGGAACTACAGCAATAGCTGTCTTCTGGGTGTACAATAAAGCTGTCAGATATAAATAATAAAGCTAAGCCTCTGGACTTAAAGTGGAAGTAAACCCATGGATTTAAACAGTTAAAAAAAAAAGGCATGCCGGGAATGCTAACTGCACATTGGCTGTGCTCTCAGCCAAACTATCAAACCATCCAATGGCTGGTGTGATAACAAATCACATGTGCAGCACCATAGCAGTTGAAGATTAAACAGAGGCAAAGATGTCAGCTTCCTTGGCTGAAAACGATAGGGGAGTTTACTTCCACTTTAACTTATAGTGTGCTTTCAATTTTTACAAAGGAGCTGAACTCCTGGAATTCAGCTTCAAAAAGGTATAAAGGAGAAGTGCTAAATCATTATTGTTATCTTCATTGAAAAGGTTGTCGATCAATCAGGGACTGCCACTGTTGGACCGTAGGAGGGAGAGGCCTGTTCCATTGTATCAGAATTGCCTTCCTGGCATAAAAAGCTGCATAGAATACAAATCATTTTTTAGATTGAGGGGCCTCTAGCGTGTCGCAGATACCCAGCAATAAGGATATTGGGTCAAAGGGGACCCTTAGTTTACCTATGGAGTTTATCACCTCCACTACCCCTGTCCAGAATGGCCCTAGCTGTGGGCAAGACCACACTACATGAAAGAAGGTTCTGACCTCTGCATTGCATACACTACATGTTGGCTGTCTAACCGGATATATCCTAGCCAGCCTTCCCGGGGAATAGTATAATGAACTTCAGCTGTGTAAGGCAGTTCATGGCCGAAATCATTAGTGGGATACACTGCTGAATACCCTCCTCCCAATCGTCATCGGCCAGCGCCGGAAGATCTGATTGCCACAACGAGAACAGGTGGGAGATCTTTGAGGTGTCAAGTCCCACCAGGATAGAGTATAGGGCAGACAGAGTTTTCCCCATCCCCAGGGACTCCACATCATTTGCCTCTATGGTAGGGGGTCTTGGGAACTGGGCCTGGGATGCATGCCTTAGTTGTAGGTATCTAAAAAGCATGTGATTAGGGAGGTTTCAGGCCCTCTTAAGATCATCAGAGTCAAGCAGTCTGTCATTACTGACTATATCTCCCAGGGTTTTAATCTCAAACCTTGCCCATATCACTGGGTCTGATATGGTTTTAAAATGAGATAGTCGGGATTACCCCAAAGTGGGGTGTGTGGGGACCAAGTATTCACTTCTTGAATTTTAGACCGTACCGTGTCCCATACTCTCAGTATAGTTTTCATGGGAGTAGTGATTTTTCTACTGGACATGGGACTTTGGTGGATCACGTTCCTGAGCTCAGCATATGAGCCCAGCAGTGTCGCTTCCAGGGTGGTGGCTGGATTAACTGGCTCTTCCAAGAGCCACCAGCATACCATGCCCAGGATCGCAGCCTAGTAGTATTTAATAAAACAGTGTAGAGGCAAGTCCCCCTAGGGATGTCAGGAGCTGCAGCGTAGTTTTTGCTATGCTGGGAGTTCACCCAAGCCAGAGAAACTAGGTTTTTATGCTATTCCAGTTTCCTAAAGAAGGAGGTTGGAATAGAAATCGGGGTCTGTCTAAAGATATATAGAAATTTAGGAAGAATTGACATTTTGATAAGATTGGCCCTCCCAACTAGTGTAAGGAGTAATGTTTTCCAGGTCACACATCACCTAGATATTTGAACTGATGGACAATCTTTAGTGGGGTGTCATTCGGAGGAGTTGCATCCGCAGGGGACAAGAGGCTGATTTTCTAATGTGGTTGAGAAACGTCACTCAATATATTTTAGCTTTGTTCCATTTGAATGCCTAACCATGAGCAGATTAAATAAATTATCACAGATTTGCTTTTCAAATGATTAGATATCATAAGTTAAGTTAAAATTATAAAATCTTTTAGTAAATTAGCTTGAATGTCTTTTACAAAAAGATAGTAACTCTAGCCCTTCTTCTCTATCTAAAATTGAAAAAAAAAACATTTGGCCAGGCTTTGGCAGAAGCCCAGGGATGAGATACCATAAACCTTGGAAAAGAAAGAAAGATATACCGTATTTACAATGGGCTAGCATAGTTGTTATTCAGAGAATGCCTTGACGTTTTCCCAGTGACTGCAAAGCAGTCTCTGATTGGATGAGGTATAGATCATCATGTTAGAGCTCCTCCTCTTTAACTCATTCAATTAGAGATCACTTTTCATTCACTGAGGAGAATGCAAGGCATTATTTAAATGGCAGCCATGCCAGGCAAGAG